>NC_081424.1:15473622-15791955 GCF_949786415.1 Peromyscus eremicus
GGTGTGTGGTGGTCAAGGGGGAGTTTGAACTGGGAAAAAAAGCCTCATCTCCCCCTTGTCCTTTGTGCTTCAGGCTTTCATGTCTTGTGCAACCTAATTTCTCTTTCCAAGAATCTTTTAAAAATCACATATTCATTTTGTGAGAGCTACGTTAGCCCAGATAATATCAGCCATCAGTTCTAACTGGGTGTATCATTCTGACATGTGCACTGTAAATCTTGTGAGATGAAGGATGCCATTACCATATTTTTACATCAGAGAACTCTCTCCACTCCTCTGTCAGCACAAACACCTTGCAGCTCTCTGGCACACAAAGTGACAGTCTCCAAATTAATCTGCATGTTAAACGCTAGCGTGAGAGGAGAAAAATCAGCTTTGAAAAAAGTTGTTCGGGATCTACAGCCTGAAATATGTATTCGTATTTTACAATGAACCACAGTAATAGCTACAGTGAACTGAAGATCTCTGAAGTGTCTGTGTCTGTGTCAAATACCCTGCAGACTGTCACCTTGGCTGAGAGGAACATTGTGACTGTGTAGAGATGGAAGGGTGAAGGACAGGAGCCAAAGCTGTCTTGGGCTGGTTTTTGTTGCTTTTGATAACCATCAACCTTTAACTACCCCCAAATCCATTCAACTTTTAGGTCAACTCTCAAAATACATTGCTAAGTTTGATGCATGTCTGAGGCCCCACAAACTTCAAAGCTAAGGCTGTGCCAAAGAAGAGGTCTGAATCCTGTAGATTTCCCTATATTGTGATAGCTACCTACTAAATAATCCTACCTGAGGCTCTCTCGGAAGCAAGTTAATAGTATTAGAATTAGTTTGTGCATTAAATATAGTGTGAGAGGAGAGATCTTTTCTATGAATAAAAAATTCATATAGCCTTTCCCATGATGGGATATGTCATTCAGGGCACCTTAGATCTGTTGCATGATATTTGTTTATACTGTATGAAGATGTGCCATTGTGATTGGCTTAATAAAGTGCTGAATGGCTGATAGCTAGGCAGGAGAGAATAAGTGGAACTTCCGGGGAAAGAGAGAAACTTTGGAAGAGTCTAGGCACATAAGATGTCAGCAAGACAAGGAGGGAGTCAGACATATAGAATGGAGGAGAGGTAAAGAAGCCACTTGGCAGAATGTAGATTGCTAGAAATAGGTTAATTTTTTTTTTTTTTTTTAAAGATTTATTTATTTGTTACTTATACAGTGTTCTGCCTGTATGTCTGCCCTGGAGGCCAGAAGAGGGCACCAGATCTCATTATGGATAGTTGTGAGCTACCATATGGTTGCTGGGAATTGAACTCAGGTCCTCTGGAAGAGCAGCCAGTGCTCTTAACCGCTGAGCCATCTCTCCAGCCCTAGAAATAGGTTAATTTAAGTTATAGGAACTAGTTGGGAACAAGCCTAAAGGCCAAGCTTTCATAATTAATAATAAGTCTCTATGTTTTTATTTTGGAGCTGGCATTCCCAAAGTAAGTCCAACAAGAAAGACCAACTACATAGATCTGCAGTCCTGGGTCATGGTCATTCATATTTAGGCCAGAATAAAGTATGCTCTTAAAGAGTGTTGGTGTGTGTACGTCAACACTGGTAAGTCTTAGGTTTTAGATGACTGGAAATACAATCAATGTATGTTAAAGGCTCTGATTTTCCTCATACTGTAATGGGATCAGCTCTTTCCCATGCCATATATGTCTTCTTTGAAGAAGCATTAGTGAAATAAACATGACAGCGTCCTCTAAACTTCTGGACTCTCACTGTGTAGCCCAGGATACCCTGGAATTTGTTACAATCCTCCTGCCTCAGACTCCCAAGTGCTAAGATTACACAGTGAGCCACTATGCCTGGCTTTCTCCCAACATTGTGATAGCCATCTGCCTTACTTAACTCCACCTTTCAGACTGCTTCATTGACTTGGTAAAACGTAAATCGAATTAGGGTATTTTTCATGCCAACCTTTCCTTGATATTACCATCCTCCTTCTCTGGCTCTTTAATTCCTCTTTTGCCTATATTGCCCAGCTCTTTGTTCTTAATATTAATTAATATATACATATCTGTGGCCCACTGTAGAGGTCAGAGGATAACTTTCAGGAGTCAGTTCTTGGTCCTGTGGAGCTAACTAAGGTCATCAGGCTTGCAGACCCTTGTCTCTTTACTCTTGCATTTTATGATGACTCCAGTGCCCCCAACTCTCCCCTGGTTATCCCTTACTCCTCCAGCCTGCTTGTTAGCTTAGCAGAATCTCTGCTGTTGGGTCTTCCTAGATTTGTTCATTTGGCTTCCTTGCTAAGAAAGTCATCTTATACATTCTCCCCAGGACAAACACTTTTCTTCTTTGCCATCAGCTTTAAGAATCCATCTTTTTGGTGGAGGTTTCTCAACAGTAGGATTTTAGCATCCATAACATGCAGTTAGATTCTGGCCTCAAGAGTGACACTAATCTTTGGCCCAAACTGCATCTTTTTTCCTCTCATAATTGTCAAATCAATAATATTAAGACTGAGTTCTGGTCGAACAGCCTTGACTTGTATTCTTGGCCAAGAACAGGAGAAGCAAGAAGAAGAGAAACGTGATCACAGATTAGCGTGTAAACCCTGAAGGTCAGGAGGGCTTGATAGAGGAAGAGAGAGTAAAAGAGGCAGCTGAAGGAGGTCCATTTCCATATTTTCTGGGCATTTTAGTGTAGTCTCTTTGCTCCTTTTGTTCTTTAAACACTTCAGAGCAACTGTTAACTGACAGCCTATGGGATGCATTGCTTAACATTCAGATGGGATCACAGTAACAGTAGAGAAGGTCTGGCTGGCAATTTGGTAGCCATTTTAGCTCCACCAATCTTGTCCTGAGAGATAAACAAGATTAGGGCAGGGTATAAGTTCGTGGATGTCGGCAGCAGAGGTGAGAGCAGGGTAACAAGATGGCCTCAGTTTCTGATTCTGGTTTTTGACATTCATTAGCATCACTGAACCTGGGATTTGTCAGCCACCCACATGCCCTTAGATTTCTTCTTTGAGATGGCTTTGCTGGGATTTTCTCTTTCTTACTCTAGAGGACTATCCAGTCTCCTTTCTTGTTCATAACTGTGTTCTCCACACCCTACCACTCCATCCAGACTTCTTCAAATGTGTAAGCACACTTGTTCTCATGCATTTTTCTGAGAGATTGTGAGTTGAGGGTTCATAAAATATAGACCTTTTTTAGATCTTAGCACAGAACTCTGAAGAAGGCAAACATATAATCCTTCCTCAGTGAATAACTTTGGTACTGAGATAACCAAGCTGGGGGCTGAGAAATGCTTCAGTAGTTAAGAGTACTTGTTGCTCTGTCATGAGGACCAGAGTTCATATCCCAGCAATCATGGCAGTAGCTCACAAATGTCTATAACTCAGTCCCAAGAGACATGTACTTCAAAGGTACCCATGTGCATGTACAGATACATGCACTCCCACACACAGATAGTAAAAACTAAAATGTATTTTAAAAACACTCAAATTATCTAGCATGATTATATGTGAGTTAAAAATTGATCAGATGAATATATATGAAGAAAGTTTCTTTATTATCTATTAATTACTCTGTCTTAATATATTCATTTAGGGATTTTCTTGGTTGCCTTACTTCTGACTCATATGCCAGAGAATCAAGCTAAGAAAATGGCTACATTCTAGGCCCTGAACGTATACTGGAAAGAAATTAATTTGCCAACAATGCAAAGAGAACTTGATACCATTGTTATTTTATACCAACATTCATTAAATACTAACAGTAGGATGTTATATATTTAGTACCCCCAAAATAAGACATTAATAAGGTACATGCGATGGTTGGTTTTGATCGTCCATGATACTTATGAGTGTATCTTTGTGGACATTTCCACAGAAGGTTAAATAGAGGAGGAAGACTCATCCTCAAAGCTGGTAGCCACTTCCAATGGGTAGCCCATATGTTAAAAAGTTGCAGGAGGAAGCAGTGTGCTCCTGCCTGCCTTTGCTTCCTCTCCTGAGCTGGGATGTCTATCACTGGTTGCTACTGCTTGCCATCCCCCAGTGACAGTGGCTCCAGCTTCTTCTTCCAGCCTTGACTCAATACCAGGGGCTCCCCAGGCGTGACCCAGGCCTTCAATACCAGATTGGGACTGCCAAGGCATTGAGCTTCATGGACTGAAGAGTTGCTGGGTTCTCTGCCTCCCCAACATGCCAGTGCCATTGCTGAACTGCCCACAGATTTGTAAGCCAATCTAACACACACACACACACACACACACACACACACACACACACACACACACACACACACCCCATTGGTTCTTGTCCTCTAGAACATTGCTCTGTCTAATACAACATAGTTCCTACCTTTGAGAAGCTACAGTGTCATATGGGAATCATTATTTTATAAGCACAAGGCAGGACTCTTTCCCCTCGAGCCCAGCCAAGTGCAATCACTCGTATTGCCTTGTTACCCACTCTCCCTCTGTCACCAGCATTTCCTTTTTCCACCAGCCCCTTCTGAAGCAGTGCACTCAGCAGGCAGTGATGGCATTAAAATTGCCACATGCACCACACTTTAGAGACTTACTGGCTTTGAGATATTAGGATGCATCACAACACCTAGAAGGTTTTAAAACCAGATTGCTGGATCTCACTTCCTGGTCCTCTGATTCAGTCTTGTGTACAACCCAAAAGAATATTCCAGAAACATCTGTCAAGGCTCCCTTAGACTTGCATTGGTAGTGGTATAGCAAGCTGGTTGAGGTTTGCACAGAGTAGTCAGATGGAAAGACAATGCAAAACACTTGCATTTGTAAGAACATGCTCCTTCGAAGCATTGGCAATCTGGCTAGTTAACTCTGTTGTAGAGCATTATCCTCCGTCCTGTGAGATGTTGGAGGGTATTTAACTCATTCCCAGCCTAACCATTGCTTACTGTCTGCAGTTCCATTCCCCCCTTTTTCCCCACTCCTCAAGTATTTATGAATACTGAATACTCTCCCTTGCAACCCTGGGTATAATTCCAAATACCCCTACCCATGTCCAAAATAACTTCTACTTGAGACATACTGTACTCTGAGGCTGAATTAAAAAGTACTCAAGTAATTTGTCTGGCAGAAGAAGTTTCATGACAGGCTAGCATTCAGCTTGTCATGGCCATTGCTCATCCTGGTTGCGGGGGTGGGCACTACAAGGGGGACAGAAAGGTATGGACAACGTGCAGTTTGGGGTAGAAAGGAGCAACTGGAAAGATGCAGACAAGGCAGGTGTGAAGCCAGCTGAGCAGCTGTCATTGTCAAAAAGATTAGCACCACCGTCCTTGTTTGGGTGACTGATCCTGTGATGCAGCACCATGGCCAAAAACAAGCTGAGGAGGAAAGGGTTTATTTAGCTCATACTTCCATGGTATAGTCCACCACTGAAGGAAGTCAGGGCAGGAATTGAAGATGGGCAGGAACTCAGTCAGGGCAGGGGCCGGAGGCAGAGGACATGGGGTAGTGCTGCATACTGGCTTGCTCTTCTGTGTTCTCAGAGAACTCATACATACTGCTCTCTGTGGCTTGCTCAGCCTGTATTTTTTATAGAACCCAGGACTATCACCCACAAGGGACTGAGCCCTCCCACATCAATCAACAATTAAGAAAATGCCCTACAGGCTTGCCTACAGCCAGATCTTATGGAGGCATTTTCTCAATTGAGGTTTCCATCTCTCAAATGACTCTATCACATGTCAACTCGACATAAAACTAGCCAGCACAATCGACTCCTTGTTGACTCAACACACAAGCATCACTGTTAAGGCATAGCATTTCCTTTCTTGTTCATCCCCAAGACCACACGTTAGTATCAACATTACATTATAAACATGCTAAATTTTAAAAGTCCCACAGTCTTTAAAAACTCAAACACTTAAAAGTTCAGTTTCTTTAAAATAGTCTCTTAAAATCAAATGTCTCTCAACTGGGCTCCTATAAAATAAAAAATAAGTTAAATGCTTTCTTACTTTAAGAGGGAAGAACCAGAGCACAATTACAATCAAATCAAAGCAAAAACAAACTCCAGCTGTAAATAACTCAGTATTCAATATCTGGGATCTAGTCACACTCTTCTGGGCTCTTTTGAAGGACTTAGGTCACTTCTCTGGCTTTGCCCTCTGCAGTACACGTAGCTTTTCTTCTGGGTTCTAACTAGCTACATCCACCACTGCTGGTGCACTTGGTGGTCATTCCATGGCACTGGCATCTCCAAAATGCTGGGCTCTGTTGCTGAAATGGGGCTGTATATTCACCAATAGGTTCTCTTCAGGGACTCCAAGTCTGCCATACAGTGCCAAGCTTCATCTGCTCTCCATGACCCCTTCATGCCTTCAAAACCAGTGCTACCTGGGTGACTCTTACACATGACCAAGTTCAGCTGCTAGTACGAGGTACAATCTCAGCCACCTCTGAAACACAGCTTCTGTGCGTGGACCCTGAGGAAACACTTCCCAGAAGACTTCATTCAATGATGTTGGTCTCTTAATCACAGCTGATTCTTTAGCTCCAGCTGACCAGCATCTATTCTTCAGCAAACTAAAGATTTGACTTCAGTGGTTCTGGTCTCCTGTTTATCACATCAGATTCTTCCAGTCCAGCTGACCAGAACGACAGATTTTTAGCCTCAAATAGACAATGGCCCTTATAGAGTTAAGGATTTCCCTCTGAAACTTCACATGCTAGGCCTCTATCATCTGTGTTGCTCTTAACATTCTTATCATTCAAGCTCCCACAGAACAGCTCACCAAGGTCTGAACACTCAATGACTTTTCTAGCCCAAAGATCAAAGTCTATAGTTCTTCCCAAAACAACATGGTCAGGTCTTTCATAGCAATACAGCACTCCTGGTACTAATTTCTGTCCCAGTTAGGGTTACTATTGCTGTGATGAAACACCATGACCAAAGTACCTTGGGGAGGAAAGGGTTTATTTGGCTTACACTTCCATATCATAGTTCATCACTGAAGAAGGTCAGGGCAAGAACTAAAACAGGGTAGGAACATGGAGGTAGGAGTTGATGTAGAAGCCATGAAGGAGTCCTGCTTGCTAGCTTGTTATCCATGGCTGGCTGAGCCTGCTTTCTTGAAGAACCTAGGACCACCAGCCTAGGGGTGGCCATATGCCAAATGGACTGGGCCCTCCCCCATCAGTCACAAATTAAGAAAATGCCTTACAGGCCTGCCTGCAGCCTGATCGTATGGAGGCATTTTCTCAATCATGGTTCCCTCCTCTTAGATGACTATAGCTCCTGTCAAGTTAACATAAAACTGCCCAGCACAACCCTTAAAGAAAAACCTCATGTTTTACAATAGAAAAGGTTTCTTGAGGACAAAACCCCACTCTTGGAAATATCCATCTTGTAAAAATGTTTATTTGGCTGAAGAAAATGCCCCTGCTTGAGAACCCTCAACTTCTCTGTACTTTTGTATAAAAGTGTTTGATATGGGTGTTAGTCTTTTTTTTTTCCCACTGCTTTGACAAAACGCTTCAGAGAAATCAAGATAAAACAGGAAGTTTATTTTGTTTCATGATTTCAGAACTTTCTGCTTGTGGCCATTTATCTCTGATGCTGTGGGATGAGAGAAGGCTCAACTCTCAAGGTCGAAATGCCTGATGGAGCAAAGCTGTTTACTTCGAGGTGGCCAGGCGTGAGAAAGGCAGGGAGAGACAGAGACTCGGGATAAGATAAACATTGAAAGCGTGTCCCTGGTGGCCCATGTCTACCAGCTAGGCTCCACCTATTCTATTATGAGCTGAATGGCTTAATCTACTTACTGGTGAGATTGTCATTCTCATGACCCAGTCACTTTTCAATAGCTGGGTATCGGGCATCCACACTTGAGTCTTTTGTTGGAATACTTTATTAGAAAATTATGTGGGCTTTGGGTTCACACTGGTGTGTCTTCTAGAAAATGGATGGAGATGATAGGTTGGACATCTGGGCTCTGGGGGTTGAAAATTTTGACAATCTTTCCAGAGAAGTTTAAATTCAGGTTGTAGTATGAAATACCCACTACTTTTCCCTGTTTTTAGAGACAAGGTCTTATGTAGCCCATTTTGACCTCAAACTCCCTATATAGCTAAAGATGACTTTGAACTTAGAAAAACATACTTATTGTTATGATGGTGTGAGCATGTGAGTGTGACACTGTGCAGGCCATCCTGTGTATGTGAAGGACAACTTTTGATTCTTAAGTCCCACTTTGCCGAGGCCTACTCTTACTGTCCCTGCCATGTTATATACTCCAAGCTGGCTGGCCCATGAGCTTGTACATGATACTCCTGTCTCTGGCCTTCATTCTGCTATAGGAGCACTAGGATTCCAGATGTATGCCACCACAACCTGCTATTTATGTGACCTATGGATATGGAATTCAAGTTGTCATGCTGTTTGGAAAGCAATTTTACCCACTGAACCATTTCAGGAGCCTGGACATCGCACTTCTGATTTTTCTACCTTCATGTCCTGGAGTTCCAAGATTACAGATTATACTGCCATGCCTGGATGCTAAGCAAACCTTCTACCAAATAAGCTACATTCCCTACCCTAAATATTATAATTTTAAATGTTTTCAATTGAATAGAATTTTTCAAGAAGTATGTAGAAGTAAGTAAAATCTGTTTATCTTTCAGGGTGCATATATACCACAGCATGTATATGGAGGTTAGAGGAAAATTTACATGGGTCGGTTTTCTTCTTTCAGGACGGAAGTACTGGTGATCAAACTCAGGTTGTCAAGCTTGGTAGGAAGCACTTTACCTGTGGCGCCCTCTCTTGGCACCCTGTTTTATTTTTTATTTGTATGCATGTATATATGTGTTCATGTGGGTGTGCACACATGTGCATGTGTGTGGAGGTCATCCCATGTTGAGTGCATTCCTCAATCATTCTTCACATTATTATTATTATTATTATTATTATTATTATTATTATTATTTGAGTTTTGCAACAGGATTTCTCTGTGTAGCCCCAGTAGGGTGGAACTTGCTCTGTAGACCAGGTTGGGCACTACATCAGCGATTCACCTGCCTCTGCCTCCCAAGTGCTGTGATTAAAGGTGTACATCAATATGTCCAGCTTTCTCCACTTTATATTTTGAGACAATGTCTCTCACTGAACCCAGAGCTCATTGACTCAACTAGACTAGACAGTGAGCTCTGAAAATTTGCCTGTCTCTGCTCCACACTACCATAGAACTGTGGTTATAGACACACACTGGGGTGCCATAGACCCAGACCCAAACTCTGGCCCTGATGCTTTCACAGAGAGCACTTTCCTGACTGGACCATTTCCCCAAGTCCCCACTTTGATTTTGAGTCAGGGTGAATCATTAAGTAGTTCAAGCTGGCCTTGAACTCAGTCTGTAGTCCACGCTGGCCTTCAGCTGGTAATCCTCTTGCCTCAGCTTCCTAAGTATCTGGCGTTAGAGGCTTGATTTGATCAGTCTGGTTATATTCCGAATAAAGTACAGACTGAAACCTGACATTCAGGAAATGGCATCTTTTGTTAGCTGCCTTTCTTCCTTTGTTTTTGGTCACATCTGCTGTTGGAATTTATATTATATTCAAATGAGAAAAACCAGGAGAGCTGAGAACTCTAGACCTTTTACCACACTCTGTCCTTCCTCTGGGTGCCCCATTTATCTAGTCTTCAACATTGACAAATTCACTTCATGGCCTTATCCTTCATAATTTTTTCCTGGATCTCTCCAGAATGCTGTTACCCCTCTCCGTGTTACTCATTGTCCTTAGCATTCACTCTGTATGCGCTTCAGACCGCCTTGTTTTATTACACATTCTTTATGTGTGCAGGCTTTGTCTCAATAAATGTTTAAGGTGGTGAAATATTTAGTGGCATATACTACTTCAGAGTCTAGAAAATAAAAGAACACACCTATCAAGGGATATACCGTTTAAGAAATCATTTATGCCCTTGAATAATCCCATGACACCACAATGAAAAGTCAATACATCAAAAAGTTTGGTAAGTCAGTTGCCTGGGTGCATTCCTAAGACAGATGAAGCTGGGGGCTGAATCGGCTGGAAGTACTGTTCCTTGCTAAAATTATATTTGTAGAATGAATCTACGACAAGAAATGGAAGACATTTATTTTTCTGTGGAAGCTTCTAGATAAGTTCTATTGTCCACTTACATCTTCAGAAAAACATCACAGCTGAGAAATTGTCCCAATTTCCCAAGTTGTAGGATGGCTTGTATTTCCTCACTCATTATAGTTCTTAATATCATATTGTTTGTCATATCGGAACATTTTAAAGACAACTTGTAATCTATTATTTATATTTAATAAGAATTCTGCTCAGTACATAATAGTTTTACATTTAAGGTACTGTCATCCTAACCTTCTGAGATTCCAGGGTGACAACCTCTTCCTCTCTGGCACGTTAGTGCTAACATGGAATGTTCGAGGTATCATTACCAGCATTTCCCAGACTCTGCCCTTTACTCCAATTCCCTGAGTATGAGATATTCTTGTGCTCTTTGTAGAAATCTAATTACGATGTTGACTTTTTCTTTTTGTGGGCCTCAGCTCTAATATCTTCAAATGACATTGCTTATTACCTCTGTGATTGAGAACAGTCATTCTTTTTTTTTTTTTTGCTGTCAGGCTAGCTCCCTGTAATGAGGGGAAACATTGTCTAGTAGTATTTTTGGCTGAGTTCCAAAAATAAAGCCTAATATCTTCTTCAGGACAGAATTTAAACCAGTCTACAATTCTTGAATCTAGACCATCCATGGTACTTTATCTTTGGTCTTCATTTCATTTCCTCAAGAATTTCTTCTCATTTCTTGCTTGGTTACTTCAACCAAGTCACCTAGGTGCTTAAGTGTTCTGCCAAGAATTTGTCTGGTCAGGACTTTTAAAAATGACGTAATACCACTTGTGATAGCAAAGTCAAGGGATGTTGACGCGACAGCCTTTCTCTTTCTCTTGTTTTGTGAGGACCCAGCTTTGTGAAGCACCTGGCTCCCGTTTCTTCTGCCCTCCTACACTGATATAATTCTGACCCCAAGAGAACAGTTTAAAATAAAATCAGACAGAACACATTGAAAACATCCAGATGGTTTATTTATTTCATTTTATGTTAAATGCTTTCTTTCTTCTTTTGTCTTTAGCCTAATGGTCCATCCCTGTACTGGAGTTAAGTAGCATCATCCCTGTACTGGAGTTAAGTAGCATCATCCATGTACTGGAGTTAAGTAGCATCATCCCTGTACTGGAGTTAAGTAGCATCATCCCCACACTGGAGTTAAGTAGCATCATCCCCATACTGAAATTAAGTAGCATATAATGCATCCACTCTTAGCACCCTCCAGCTGTTCTCCCTGTGTGCTTTGGGAAAATTTTCTGTAACAATTTCATTTTGTCAATTTCTACCTTATTTAAACAGGTCCAAAATTTGTGAATTACTAGCTAGCCTGAAACTTTCCAAACTTTTAAATTCACCTACCATTTATAGATTTTTTCCTTTTTTAATGTTTATAGCTTTTTGTCTTTGAAGACCTTTGAAATTATTAAGAACACCTCCAGTAGAGTATGCCACTCTACACTTTCAGCTACCTGACCTTGGCTTTCTACATTATTAAAAGAAACATTATTTAGTGTTCCACTTCTTTCCTTAACCATGAGTTTTCTCAATTTATTTGAACTAGTTTGCTTACGGTGGAAGAATGTCCTAACATTCTATGTCTTTTCTAAAATATGAAAATACAGGTGAGGGAGGTGTATCAGTAAGAAAAGAAAGACATTTGCCACCAAGCCTGATGACTTGAGTCCAGTTCCCTGGACTCACCTGGTGGAGGGAGAGCTGAGTTCTGTACATTGTTCTTTGGCTTTCACATATGCCTTGAAGAACAGGGATGCTCATGTCCATGCAAACAAAATAAATAAATACACATACTAAAAATAAAATATGAAGATACATTAAACACATGGGCTTGGGACACAAACATTCTGATTTATAGATGAGTCTCATCAATTATTTCTTCCAGAATGGATGCACCCTTCAGCTGTATGACTATGTCCCAGGTGAAGTTATGTGCAATCTGTCCCTAAAAAGATGATCACACATGCTGATGATGTGAATAATCTCCACATAAACCACAGAAAATGTTAATGTATCACACAAGCCTCGAGGGTAGCTGTGAACTCCAAACTGTGTCAGACACTGTGGATGTACAGAGATATGGTTTATACCAAGCCTGCATTCTGGTTGGAGAAGAAAGAATTTAATATGGATGTTTAAATGTTTAAATAATACAGAGAAGCACAGTGGAGAGAGAAGTTAATAATATTAGCAAGAGATCAGTGTGAGGTCGCTGGGTTGGAATGGTCAGTGCTGTTACCTTGAAAGAGCAGACACATAGCAGTACTGAATAATGAAGAAGACACAGTGGCAGGATTGCAAAGGACCAGGGAGAGGTCCAGTGGTTAGGGACATTAGTGAGAGTGTCCCCTGCAGCTGAGAAGGCAGAAGAATCGCCAGATCCTAGCAGAACTGCTGTAACTTAGAAACGGGCCCTCATTTGGAAAACTTTTCTTTTTAGGCAAAACCATTGAATGTGTTGGTCAGAAGCCTAAGGAATCAGGAATTATCCTCAAAATAATAACCTAGAACAACTGGGCAAAGTATTAATCTCTTTGTACTACAGTTTACTATAAAGTTAGGAGCAGAAATGCCTATTGAATAGGCTTATTGTAATAGATGAATGCTTTGGGAGCAATGTTAGTTACACAAACACAGCTAACACTAGTGAGATGCTGTCCTCAATGACAGTTACTGGCATTATTAGTAAGTAGATAAGAAAATTAGAAAGATGTTGAAGGCAGCCAATCATGTCTCCTCAGCAGTATGAGAAGGTTCCTTGAGTAACATTTCTAAATTTACTTTTAAATTGCCAAATGTGTATTCATAAGCCTCTAAATTATCTATCTATCTATCTATCTATCTATCTATCTATCTATCTATCTATCTATCTATCTATCTATCTATCTATTTATCAATCTATCAATCTATCTATCTATCTATCTATCTATCTATCTATCTATCTATCTATCTATCTATCTATCTATCTATCTACCTGCCTACTTATTTATTACTGAAAATAGATTCTTCTCTCATACAATACATCCTGACTACAGTTCCTCCTTCTTTACTCCTCCCAGCTCCCCGCTACCTCCCTGTCATCCAGATGCTTTCCTCCTCCATCTTCCTTCAGTAAAGAGCAGGCCTCTGAGAGACAACAACCAAATATGACAAAGCAAAGCATGGTAAGACAAGGCAAAATCCCTGACAATGAGGCTGGACAAGGCAACCCAACAGGAAGGAAAGAGTCTCAAGAGCAGGCAAAAAGGTCAAAGACACATCAGCTCCCACAGTTAGGAGTCTCACAAAACTACCAAGCAATCAGCCACAACATATATGCAGAAGACCTGGAACAGACCCATGCAGGCTCATGCTTGCTGCTCCAGTCCTTCTGAACTCATATGCTCCACTCTTAGTTGAGTCAGTGGGCCATGCTCTTCTGATGTCCTCCATGTCCTCTGACTCCTACAGTCTTTCCATCTCGTCTTCCACAGAGTCCCCAAGCTCCGAGGGGAGGAACTCTATGGAGACCTCCAATTTAGATTCTCTCTCCACATAATGTCTTGTCTGTGGGTCTCTGCATCTGCTCCCATCTGCTGCCAGACAAAGCACCAACCCAAGAGTATGGTAGAATACCATTAAGAATCATTTCACTGATTTTTCTTTTTTGACCTGTCATGTATGGTTCTACTCTAGGTCTCTGGGCTACCTAGTCTCCAGTTTCTGGCCATCCAGGCCATATCAGGCATGGGCTCTCACTCATAGAGTTCACTTCAGTTTAAAATGACATTGACTGGCCAGTCTCACAAGTTTTGTGCCACCTTTACTCCAAGCACATCTTGAAGGCAGGACAGCTTGTAGGTCAAAGGTTTTGTGGATAGGTTGTCTTTTTTGGTAGGCTACATAGAGCTTTCTCTCACCAAAGAGACTAGAGCATAGGATGAAGGCTCAAGGCAGACACCAGCTGGCACTCCATGTTCAGTGGACTGTATGGATGTTGTTCTCAGCAATGGGGCCCTGCTGTCAGTTTTCAGAGAGTGACTCTCTGTCCTGGCATCAGCCTTTGGTAGGATTGCCATTTTTACTATGTTAATCATTCCAGTCCATGAGCAAGGGGAATCTTTCCATCTTCTGATATCTTCTTCAATTTCTTGTCATAAATGTTTTTTTTTTAAACAATATGACGTTTTCTTTCTTTTTTTTTATTTTTCGAGACAGGGTTTCTTTGTGTAGTTTTGGTGGCTGTCCTGGATCTCGCTCTGTAGACCAGGCTGGCCTTGAACTCACAGAGAGACACCTGGCTCTGTTTCTCGAGTGGTAGGATTAAAGGCGTTCGCCGCCGCCACCACCACCCAGCCATATGAGGTTTTTTTTTTTTTTTTTTTTCTGGCTTGGTTAGAGTTATTTTATATTACTTGAGGCTATTGTGAAAGTTGTTGTTTCCCTGATGTCTTTCTCAGTTCATTTGTCATTTGTGTATAGGAGGGCTACTGATTTTTTTGAGTTAATCTTGTGTCCAGCCACTTCACTATGGGTGTTTATTAGCTGTAGGAGTTCCCTGTCGAAAATTTTAGGGTCACTTGTGTATAGTATCATATCATCTGCAAATAATGATACTTTGACTTCTTCTTTTCCAATTTGTATCCCCTTGATCTCGTTCAATTGTCTTATTGTTTTAGATAAAACTTCAAGTACTATATTGAATAGATATGGGGAGAGTGAACAACCTTATCTTGTTCCCAATTTTAGTAGAGTTGTTTTGAGTTTCTCTCCATTTAATATGATGTTGTCTATATAGGCTTGCGGTAAATTGCCTTTATTATTTTAGGTATATCACTTGTATCCCTAATCTCATCAGGACTTTTATCATGAAAGGATGTTGGATTTTGTCAAAGGCATTTTATTCATCTAATGATATGATCATGTGATTTTCTCTTTCAGTTTGCTTGGTGGATTACACTGACCAATTTTCATGTGTTGAACCATCCCTGCATCTCTGGAGTGAAGCCTACTTGATCATGGTGGATGATCTGATCATGGTGGATGATCTTTTTGATGTGTTCTTGGATTCAATTTGCAAGTATTTTATTGAGTATTTTTGCACCTATGTTCATAGGGGAAATTGGTCTGTAATTCTTTTTCTTTGTTGAGTTTTTATGTGGATTGGGTGTCAGGATAACTGTAGCCTCATCAAATGAATTAGCCAATGTTCCTTCTGCTTCTTTTTTGTAGAATAGTTTGAGAAATATTGGCATTGACTCTTCTTTGAAAGTCTAGTAGAATTCTGCACTAAAACTGTCTGGCAGTGGGCTCTAATTTTAGTAGTGGTTATAAGTCTATTTAAATTGTTTATCTGATCTTGTTTAACTTTGAAAAGTGGTACCTAGTGAGAAAACTATCCATTTCTTTTAGATTTTCCTATTTGGTGGATTATAAGTTTAAGAGTAAAGTATGTCCTTATGATTATCAAGATTTCCTCAATGTCTCTTATGTCCTCCACTTTTGTTTCTGATTTTGTTAATTTGGATATGTTATCTCCATCTTTTAGTTAGTTTGGATAAAGGTTTGTCTATCTTGTTGATTTTCTCAAAGAACCAATTCTTTGTTTCCTTGATTCTTGGTATTGTTCTATTTGTTTCTATTGTATTGGTTTCAGCCCTCAGTTTGATTATTTCTTGCCATCTACTCCTTTTGGGTGTGCTTTCTTTTTGTTGTAGAGCTTTCAGGTATGCTGTTAAATTGCTAGTATAAGATATCTCCAATTTTTTTTTTAATGTGGGCACTTAATGCTGTGAACTTTCCTCTTAGCATTGCTTTCATCATGTTTCATAAGTTTGGGGTATGATGTGTATTAATTTTCATCTAATTCTATGAAGTCTTTAATTTCATTCTTTATTTTTACCTTGATCAGTAGTCATTTAGTAGAGAGTTGTTCAGTTTCCATGAGCTTGTAAGCTTTCTGTTGTTTTTGATATCTAGGTGCAATCTGTGGTGCTCTGATGGGATGCATGAAGTTATTCCAATTTTCTTTTATGTTTTGAGACTTACTTTGTGTCTAAGTATGGGGTCAGTTTCATGAGGTGTTGAGAAGAATGTATATCGCTTGTGTTTGGGTGAGAAGAATGTATATTCATTTGTGTTTGGGTCAAATGTTCTGTAGATATCTGCTAGGTACATTTGGTTTATAGTGTCTGTTAGTGCCAGTATTTCTATTTAGTTTTTGTCTAAATAGAACGACCTGTCCATTGGTGAGAGTGGGGTATTGAAGTTTCCTACTATCAGTGTGTGAGGATCAATATGTGATTTAAGCTGCAGTAATATTTCTTTTACAAAAGTGGGTGCTCCTGTATTTGGGGAATAGATGCCAAGAATTGAAGTGTCATCTTGGTGGATTTTTCCTTTAATGAGTATGAAATGTCCTTTCCCATGTCTTCTAATTAGTTTTGGTTTGAGTCTATTTTGTTAGATATTAAAATATACCAGCTTACTTAGGTCCATTTGCTTGGCATATTTTTTTTCCAACCTTTTACCTAAAGGTAATGTCTATCTTTGATGTTGAGATGTGTTTTTTGGATGCAGCAGAAGGATGGATCCTGCTTTAGAATCCATTCTGTTGTCCTGTGTCTTTTTATAGGGTAATTGAGACCACTGACATTGAGAGATATCAGTGGCTAATGATTGTTAATTCCTATTGTTATTTTGTTGTTGTCGTTGATGGTGGTGGTGTGTTTGTGTGTGTGTGCATGTGTGTGTGTGTGTGTGTGTGCATGTGTGTGTGTGTGTGTGTGCATGCACTTCCCTTCTTTTAGTTTTGCTGGTGTAAGATTATTTATTCCATGGGTACAATTAACATCCTTAGGTTGGAGTTTTCCTTTAGCATCTTCTGTAGGATTGGATTTGTAGATAGATATTGTTTAAATTTGACATTATCATGGAATATCTTATTTTCTCCATCTATAGTGATTGAAAGTTTTGCTGGGTATAGCAGTCTGGGATGGCATCTATGATTGCTTAGAGTCTACAGCACATCTGCCCAGGCCCTTCTAGCTTTTATAGTCTCCAGTGAAAGTCAGATGCAATTCTAATAGGTCTACCTTTATATGTTACATGGTCTTTTTCCTTTATAGCTTTTAATATTCTTTCTTCATTCTGTATGTTTAGTTTTTTTATTATTATGTGGCCAGGGGGACTTTCTTTTCTGGTCCAATCTATTTGGTGTTCTGTAAGCTTCTTGTGCCTTTATAGGCATCTCTTTCTTTAGGTTAGGAAAATTTTCTTCTATGATTTTGTTGAATATATTTTCTTGGCCTATGAGATGGGATTCTTCTTCCTCTATTTCTATTATTCTTAGGTTTGGTCTTCTTATAGTATCTCACATTTCCTGGATGTTTTGTACCAGGAATCTTTTAGATTTAACATTTTCCTTGACCAGTGTACCCATTTCTTCTATCATATCTTCTGTGCCTGAGGTTCTCTCTTCCATCTCTTATATTCTGTTGGTGAAGCTTGCCTCTGTAGTTCCTGTTCATGATCCTAAATTTTTTATTTTCTGAATTCCCACCATTTGTGTTTCCTTGATTGCTTTTATTTCCAATTTCCAGTCTTGAATGTTTTATTCATTTCCTTCAACTATTTTTTTCTTGGCTTTCTTTAAGGGATTTATTCATTTCCTCTTTAAGAACCTCTATAATCTTCATATAAGTAGTTTTAGGGTATTTTTCTTGTGCTTCAATTATGTTGGAATATTTAGGACCTCCTGTGATTGGATATCTGGGTCTGATGGAGACATGTTGTCCTGGCTGTTAGTGATTGTGTTTTTATGCTGGCATCCAGGCATCTGGGTTTGGGGTGATTATAGGTCTAGGTGCCGATTTCTGGGAGGTCAGGAAGGTATGGTCTGTGGGATCCACCGGAGGCACGGACAGGGGCAGGGGAGGTTGCAGCTGGGAGGGGCCTGAGGGACTGAGTCTGCTGGGGGAACAGAGAGTGCAGAGAATGTCTGCAGGCAGCCTACCTTGTCTTCTGGCACTTGTGTTCTGTGGTTGAGAAGAGGGTTTCTGTTCTCTCTCTGAGCTGGGGCTGGGACACAGCAACAACGGGGGAAGGGAGGTCAGGAGGGGACAGTCTGTGGGGTCCTCAGGAGTCATGGAGAGGGGGAAGGGAGTCTGCAGCTGGTATTCTGTTGCAGTGCGAAGGGACAAGCCTGAGGGATTGAGTCTGCTGGGAGGACAGAGAGTAGAGGTCTGTGGACAGGTTCTCTATAATCCTTTTAAACAAAACAAGTATGTTAAGTAAAATGGAATATCCCTTCTCCCTATCCACCATCCTTTTGCCATGGATTTTTATTCTCAGAAACCTTTGCCCATTCCCAACAGTCAGTGGGAAGTGATACCAGCATAAGGCAGCATTGCCTGATCACATCCAAATGACACACATTTATTTATCTATTTACTTATTTATTTTTGAGAATCTTGCTGTGTAGTCCTATCTGACCTCAAACTTATGACCATCCTCCTGCCTCAGTGTCCCTGTGATGAGAATATGGTTGTGTGCTGCCACACCTGGTTTATACCAAACTGTTTAAGCCTCTGGTTTTAGGATGAACAAAGGGGATGTAAACAAGGTGTTCAGATAGTCTTGACTCAACTTGCTCTGTCACTGTGTATTTTTTCTCACTTCAGACTGCCTCTATTTCATTACAAAAATCAAAATGAACCAACCAAACAAACCCCACCCAAGCCCTTTATACCATAGTGTGTTAGGAAGAATGCAGGTACAGAACAGAGCTGGAGCCATAGCTCAATGTGCAAGAGCACTGGCTGGGTAAGCGTGAGTACCTGAGGTCAAACACTCAGCACCCAGGTGAAAAGCCAGCCATGGCCACATGCCGCAGCTCCAGTGATGTGGAGGGCAGAGACAGCAGGTTCTCTGGGGCTTCCCGTCTACTAGCCTAGCTCCTGGCTCAGGGAGAGACCCTTCCTCCAGAAAACAAGGCCAAGAGTGATAGAGCACAACAGTTGACATCTTCCTCTGGCCTCAGCACATGCACACACACACATGCAGCCATTCACACATGTTCATATAAGCCACACCTGTGCATCATCCTCTCTTTTCTCCCTGTGTGCAGAATAAGGGGATCCCTGGTCCTTTCCCAGTGTGCCTTCTCTGTCCTTTTAGTCACTACTTGTCCCCTTGGCTCCTATGATATGTTGGGCACTATGACCAAAGACACATATCCACATTACTTTCTGATTTCCCCTCAACTCCCTTGCTGGGGGACAGAAAAGGAAGGGAGAAAATGGGAGAATCCACAAGAAAACGGAAGAAAATAACTAATGGTCAGGGCCACCGAAGCAGAACTCTGAGGCTGAGTGGAGGCATAGACAATACCGGTTCAGGTTTCTAGATGAGGGGCTCACCATTCTTTACACCTTCCCGTACAGTCCCCCTAAACAAACACAGATCGAAGTGCAACATCCTGTATTGATGTTGTAATTAAAAGTAATAGATTCCATTCTTTCCCAAACCACAAATTACTCTATGAAAAAGCATATGAGAATAATTTTACCAACCAGCTCTAGAGGAAATGATTTTTCATTGTCTTGTGTGGCTGTTTCTCCTGAATTGAAATGATCTTTCCTGGAGGGAGGAGGGGGGCACTAGCTTATAAGACTCAGGAAGCTCAGACTGTCACAGGAGTCAAAAGGTCCCTCTCCAAGGTTCACATGCAGTGACCAGTGTTAGGTGACAGGCAACTATCTTCAGTGGAGCCTGTGCTGTGGACAGGGAGGTCCATGGATACATTTGTGAGTCATCACTCTTGCTGGATGGGCTTTTCATGGAAGTACCTGCCTTTGAGCTACTCATGCCCTGCAAGTAACCCCAATAAACTGGTTGGCTCACCAAGCTAAATTTGAGTGGAGTCATTTCTTTGGTCTGTCCTTGGTGCCTTATCTGTGGTGAAGAGGCTTTTGTTCACATCTCCCCAGGGAAAGTCACTCTACACACAGCAGTATCAATACTCTTAAAAAAAAAAAACACAAACAAACAAAACCCCACTGTTGCTCAAAGTAGATGACAGGAGTCAGTTTTAGCATCTTCTTGTAGGGCTGAGCACTCAGGATTGCACACAATGGCCATTAAATTATTGGGAAGATTATGTAAAACATTAAGTATTACCTAGTAAGTATCCACAATACTTGAATTATAAAATGTATTTATTCATGGGCTGTCCATATTTTTGGGGAAATGTATTACTAATTTAAAAATTTACAATTTAAGCAATTTTGAAATGGGGCTGGAGAGACGGCCCACTCAGTACAGTGACTGTGCAGAAGCATGAGACCTGAGTTTAATCTCCAGTGTCCACATGAACAGTTAGGTGTGGGGGCAGGGGCATGCAATCCTAGAGCGGGAGGGCGAGGTGGAGGCAGGTGGATCACCGGGGCTCAATGGCCAGACAGTCCAGTCCATTTGATTATCTTCAGGTCCCAGAAAAAATTCCTTTAAAAACAAACAAACAAACAAGCAAGCAAGCAAGCAAGCAAACAAACAAACAAACAAACAAGGGTGGTTTGGTGGTGTTCTTAGGTAGAAGCCACCAAGTGCCCTCCTACAAAAGGTGGAGACCGCCCAAGGAATACTACCTATGGGTTCCACATCCATGTATGAATGCATTTGGACACATACACACACACACACACACACACACACACACACACACACACACACACACACACAAGCTCACACATTTTGCTGTTGCACTGAGTGACTTCTGTTCTAATTTTGTAGTGGTACTGCTTATTAGAAAGAAAATGCCATGTTTTGTTGTAAGAAGAAACAATAACTCTGACTCACAAAATTACATCACCAATGGTCTGGAAACAGTTGAAATGTTACAGGATAAATTCCTTTGGCTTATTGTTCAAAAACTTTACTTGCTTACAAATACATTAGTAGTTTTTCTTTCTTTCTTTCTTTCTTTCTTTCTTTCTTTCTTTCTTTCTTTCTTTCTTTCTTTCTTTCTTCCTTTCTTTTTGCTGATCATAGCACTTGGAAGACAATGGGTGGCAATCTGTCATGCCTTGTAACTGGCTCACACAAGCTCTTAAAACACAGTTGATAAGTAGGAATCTTAAAAGCCAGTTGTTAAACACATAAATTAACATTTAAATCACACACTGATAATTAAATACAATATGTTAATTGTAACCCTAAACACAATCACTAATACTTTTTTCCCTGTTGCTGTTATCTACACTTCAAGGCTACGCCAACTGCTGTGTAGTAGGATAGACCTATGGTGTACTACACAAGTTCCCTTGTATGTTTCCCTGAAGCTCTGTGGGCAGGGACTGCAGGGTGAAGCTTGAACCTATGGTACCTGGAACATGTACACCACAGGTATCAGCAAATGTCCCAAATCTGGTCTCTTTACCCTCAAGACAAATGGTGTCATGCACTCGGCACCATGCCACTCAAGCAAGTAAACAAAAACACAAACCAATACTCTCCCTTCCTCCTGTGTGTAAAGTACTGGCTAAAGAGATGCACAGAATATTTCTGGAGGAATACAAGTCCACTTTCATTTTAAGTGGGTTAATTAGACTCTTACATAAGGAGAAAGAGCCTTAGGTACAAATCCTGTGGATGCCCCAGGGAGGTACTGTCTTATTCAAGGTCATTCCTGCTAGTTGGGGACAGCTCGTTATGGTTTGAATATGAAGCAAGCCCTGCAGGCTCCTGTGTTTTAAAGCTCGGTCCCCAGTGGATGGTGCTGTTTGGGTGCTCGTGGGGTCTTAGGCAGTGGGGCCTAGCTGGAGGAAGTGAGTCACTGGGAGGGGGTGGGCCCAACTTCCAGTACCTCTCTCTGCTTCCGGATTCAGTGGAACGTGAAAAAAGTAGGGATTTCCTCGTCTTTGTCTAATTAAAAAAATTTTTTTTGAGACAGGTTCTTGGTAGGTCTCAGCCTCACCCAGTCTGATATCAAATTCCGGATCCATCTGTCTCTGCCTTCCAAACGCTGGGGTCACAAGGGTGCCATGACCCTCAGCACCTCTGGGGATCTTTATGGAGAAGCATCAGAGATTTTCTACGATGCATGGGATGGATGCTCTTCCATTGCTGTTTCTTGAGGCTGCTGTAACAGAACACATTAGCAGAAATGTGTTTCTCATGTTCCAAAGTGAAGGCTGCAGCACGTTAGGTCTTCTGGTCTGTGGCGCTCTTTCTCATCCTAGATCACATACAATGTCATCTTGTTCTGTTCTCAACATGATGCACACAGACAGGCGGCCTATCAGGGGTTCTTTCATAGGATACTGACTTTCAATCTCCTCCGGAAGTCAATACCTTATAAGACATCACACCGGTGGCAGGTTTCAACAGACGAATTTTAGGTGAATCCACCCATTTGCCAACGAGCATCTATCAAGTCTTCATGGTCCAGCTGCTTCATGGATTATTCAAGAGCAGATGGTAACATACTGAAATCCACAGACGAGGTTCTGCTCCAGCGAACTGCTTTTCTTTCAGAAACTTCAACTGCCATACGGTCATGTCCGTTTGTGTCTCCACTGACTGATTGCTCACAGACAATGCTGAGCAGTTCTCACAAAGGCTACATGGAATACAGAGCCTACAGTATTCACTATCTACCCATTATAGAAAAGAACGGGATGGCACCTGAAAGAGACCCCTGGAAAGTGGGGGCTTCCTCCTGGACCCCGGATTTGGCAAAAACCACACCCAAACACCTATTTTCACAGAGAGATTCTTTATAAAGTTGGGAAGAAAGGTTAAAGTGGTTGCTTTCTGACTGAGTAGCAAATGACCTTGCAGATGTGATTTTTAAGAGGAGGAAAAAGGAGGTCTGTGTTAGAATGGGCTAGGATGCAGTGATAAAGGAGATAGGGGATGAGGGAGAAGAAAGGGGAAGGGGCCAAGGGAAAGGAGGATGGAGTATTTGTTCTCCAGGGACAAAGGACTGCCTCTGGATAGAGAGGAGACAGATGTGACACATAGACAAATGGAGGTTTATAAAGGGAAAGGGGAAACCCCGTGTTAGCATGAGGTGTTTAATTTTAATTGGGCATGTTAATTAGGTGAGCCAAAGGGGGCTTCTCATTACAGGACTTTGGTAGTCAGTCTCAGGAAGAGGAAGTGGCCAAATAGGGGACTAGACCTTGGTGGCTAGCTTTAGAAACGTAATCTAACCGTTTTTAGCAAGGCAGAGGGGATGGGGGAGAAAGGCAAGGCCTGTCAGAGCCACATGCACCAGTGAGCTAGTGTCCCTTAAGTTCCTGTTCTAGACGCTGCAAGGAATGCCTGAGGCCTCCCTTCAGGCATGCGTAGATGTGACAGAGAGGCTGCACAAAGACAGCATGAGGAAGCCACCGGCCAATGTCACCCTTGAATATTGACGCAGACATTTAAGTAGAAGATTAGCGAGTAAGTACTTCCCCAAAACCCCATTCACAGTTTTTGGACAGAAATGTAGTCACTGATTCAATGCCACATATTTCTTTGCTGTCCTTACCGACTGGATTTTGTTGTTTGGAGGTCTTGGTGTTTAGTGTAAGAGATGCAAATAGAAGTTTGCATTGTAACTGATGCTCTCACCAGGCTCGTAGTTGGTGGTAGAGGTCGACACTGAACATAACTCAGCTCCTGAGGGTAGTTATTTATTAGGGTATCAGTGGGGCTCTGGAAGTAATTGTGAAGCAGGGTCTCCCAAAGGCTGCTTCTTGAGGACTATGTTCCTTGCCTTGGATATCATCATTTTGCCCATGTGGAGCCTAGTACACGGGTACTTATGAGGAGGAAATTTGTGCTGTGTACTGTCACATTTCTTGTGTCTAGCAGATGGCCTACTCTCAGCCTCTTTGGGGCTGGCATTTTGTTGACTGCTGTCTTTTATGTCCTTAGCAGTGAGTCTAGCATTGACTGCTTTTGACCATAGGAATTGTGCACTGTGAGCTTTGTGGTTCTTGGGGTCAGCACTGGGTCTAAGTCTCAACAGTAAATGGACTGATTATTCACTGAGCATCCAACAGCCAGCAAAGTTTACTCAGGCAAAGACGGGACCCAAAGCATTATGGGTAAAGGGAGCAGCCTGCAAAAGGTGTGGATATAATTGTTGAGACTTATGGTCACACCTTGTATTCTTACCTCCCAGTTTTCCATTATGATTATGATGAATTATTATTTACTGTTCTTGGGAAATGGGTCATGGAAGTACGTTGCTGGCAACAGTTTCCGCTTCCCACTTCGGAGTCCTGTGTTTTCTGTGGATATATTTAAATACCTGAGAAGGAGCACCTTCTAAACAGAGGTTTATTTAACTCACAGTTCTGGAAGGTCAAGGACATGACACTGGGGTTAGTTTTACCCCAGTGAAGTCGTTAAGATAGGCAGGCTCGCAATGGTGGGACTCTGGGCAGTAGAAAGAGATTACACTGACAGGGGTGCTAAAAGAACAGCTCGCCTCCTAACAACTTGCTTCTGCAACATTTAACTTTGAGTCCCATGAGAACTGCCTTAAAACCTTCAGAGGGTAGCATCTCCTTTGGTCTAAGTCCATTCGTTCAGGCCCCACCACTTAAAGGGCCATCAGCCATCCCCTAGGATCAAATTTCCGGTGTAGGTGCCCCTGGAGGACAAGACACATCCAAGCACAGCAGGACCTCGTTCCACCCACAGTAGGATGTGTATCTTGTTAATTTTCCTTAGACACAGCTCAAGCCACCTTCATGGAGGTGACTCTGTTAACCCAAGAAGCAGCAGTACCGAAGCAACGTACTTTAACTCGCTTTCACACTTTCTCCCTGTTCTAGCTGGAGAGAGATTTTTGTTATTTCATGGTTTTTGGATGAAAGATGTCATGGGTGGGAAAATCTCCAGCAACCCTGAAAGTGTCGGAAACTTTCAAAGAGGAAGGAGTACATGCTTTGAAAGCTGAGTTAAAGCCCTCCTCTTCTGAGCACCCTTCACAGCCTCAGGTCTGGTCTTTTCAATTTGGCTTTTGAAGTTCTGTTATCTTTCAAGCTTAATTCCTCTTGGAGTGTGACCAACTTACCAGAGAAGCTACATTTTTCAAAAGGAATATCGAAGCCCAAGCATTCCATGGGAATATGGATTAGCAACCCTGCACTTTTTCTCTTGTTTGCTCTGTTCAAAAGTGGATTCTCTTGCTGGCCTGTGCTTCTCATGCTTTTGTTTCTCAAAAGAATTGATCAGGATGAGCAAGGTGAACTCATTGAAAGCACACCTTGACGTTCTGATGTGAAATAATTTATGTCAAGAGGTGAGATTACGTATTCTCAGAGGTCAAAAGGCATGTGCCACTGCAAGGTCAACACCTTGTATCCCAGGAAGGCTTTGAACTTTCAGTCCTCCAGCCTTCCAGCTCTCTGTGATTACTGAGCTGCTTCAGTAGGGCAAGTTACATTTGGTTTCAGTGTTGAGGCTTGATCCCAGGACCTGACATGTGCAGGACAAGCACCCTTCTCCTGAGCTGCATCTCTGGAGTGTCTACCACCAGTTTCTGAAGTCCCAAAGTGTTCAGACTTGGATGTGTCAAGATATGTGCTATGTGCCAGAGTTTGCAGGAATAGCCATTGAACTTGACTTGCAAACAGTGTCAGTAGCCAAAGTCTGGCCTCTTATGTTAATGTGAGGCTTTCCTTATCCTCCCCACAGTAGACCACATGCTACATGGGCATATCAAATACCATCCTTAGCTGCTGGTCTCTGAATGCATTGTGCATCAGGTACCGCTTTTCTGAAAGCAGTGAACTTTAGAGATTGTTGGCACCATTTAATAAGTAGGTGACATTTTTATTTGAAATTTTATCATCTACTGTGAACTAAATTATGGAAAAGGGGATATAGATGACATATTTGCTTATAATACAGAAGAAATGTCAAAGACATCATTTCACCAATTATGGTAAAAATTACACAGCAGTAATGTCAATACTTACATTTTAGGACCTAGCTTTCAATCCAGGCTGTATATCAGAATTACTTTGGGAGATTTAAAAATAAACATCAAAATGCCTAGGCTTTTTCCCAGATCAAGTATATTGGGGTCTCCGAAAATGTAGTTGAGAAATCAGTTTCCAACATTTCATACAGCCAGCATCAAAAACCCATGTGTTGACCATCAAGGAGTCAAAGAAAAGAATTCACCCTTGTCTGAGCATCTTAAAGCCCGTATTTCTGAATTGTTTGCAAACCAAGAACTCCCTTCTAGTTACCCACCTTTAAATATGTTTTTCCTGCTTGATACCCTCTTTAGTGAAGAACAGTGGGAGACAAGGAGCTATGGCATTTTTATCTGTCACATTTAATTCAAATAAGTAAAGTAATATTCATAATACAACAGTTTTTCATGTTTGACATGTTCTCTAGGTTTCTAAAGAAATACTCTCATGTTGTGCACATGTGACATTGGAGCGCTCGAGAAGCTCCATTCCTTGCCTTGTGCTGTAAAGCCACGTTCTCAGGGTTCCCGCCTAGTGCTTTGATGTTATGAATGTGGCCTTCCTCCATGCTTACTACCTTTTTCACCCCAAGAATTTCCATGAAAACAGTTCTTTCTGAGTGCAATTGTGGCCATGAGATAAAAACAAATAGAACTGGGCATCATGGATGATGGGGGTCCACATTCTGAGATCTGGCCTCTGCCTTGTCACTGACCACTGTCTGTCACCAAGCTTTCTGCCCCTCAGCTCTCTCTTCTACCCATGAGGGGTAGAGACTGATTCGAACACCTCTTGCTTCTCTGACAGAATTATCTACTAGACACTGAAACAGTTCAATGAATAGACGCCAATCTTGCCTGCCAGCCTGCCTTGCTGGATAGATGTAGCTCAAGCGGCTTATGTAACTAGAAGTCAAGAGCTTTTCATGTATTTATAGCTGTTGCTTCTTTATTTGGTAGTTGTTCAAAATCATTCATGCATCAAAATGTGTTCCTAAAAGATGTACCTGTGTCTATATTGTCCAATCAGTGTCTAAGAGGCACTCATCAACTAGATTGATTCATAGAATAACATTTTTAATTTGCAGCCAGCTCTTCCATTAAAAAATAGGAAGGAGTGGATCGTCCTTGGTCTGTGTATTTTATTTGCATACTCAGAACTTTACTCAAGCAACTAGCTTCTGTCATTCTTTAATTAGTATGTAATAGTAAGGATTTTCTAAATGTGTCAAATTGAATATGAATGAAGGTTTTTCCTAATCAATACTGGGGGTATGGTGTATCTGTAGATCGCTGTCATTCTCTGGGGTCTCTGTGTCTTAGGAACTGCCCACTTCATATCCACCATATCATGTCTGGCACTTTCCCAGGATAAGAGGCATTAACATGCAACAGAGGTAGAATTCAAGTGTAATTAACAACAAAAATGAGCTCTAATTTCTATGCCATTAGTGAACTAAGACTTTCACTTGTAAAATTATAAAACAATGAATATTCAAAGCATTGATTTAATGGGATGATAATGGCAATTACTTTATTGTTTTGGTCATTGTTTTTGAAACTTACAATTTCAACACATGCTTAATTAAGTATAAAACTGAGTAGCTTAATAGGGAGAATTTAAGGACCCACATTACCTAGGGCCAACAGCTCTTACATAAGTAGGTGTTGACATTTGCTGACTTACTAATATACATTACAAAGCATAGAGGACAGTGTCATTTGGTAGCTGACACAAGAAGGTCTTGAAGACTTGACTTTGAAGTTAGCCTTCAGTGCTTAGAATTTGCACCTTGCAATTTAAAGTATAGTGGACATTTGGGAGTCCAGCAAAATTATGCTGGGGACTATGTCTGTCTTGTGAGTTGGCCACCAAAAGCCAATTTACATAAAGGATCTTAGAGTCTTTTGGCTGAGAACCCATTACAGTAGAAGAAATAAGATAAATTTAACACATCAGTAAAACTCACATCATAATGAAATAGTGATTTATTCATTCAATCGATCATTGCTTATTGGACATCTACCGGTGTCTGAGTGTAGCATATTGTCTGTTGTCTGGAAGCGTCTTCTGCTACATCCTGATGCCATCATGAGAGGATTCTGACTACTGACATGGAATGAACTTCTTTGTTGAGTCTTCTTTGGATGGCTGTGCTACTAGAAGGGAATATAAAACAAGGAAAGGTGGGTTTGTGGGTTCTCTCTCTCGCTTTCTCTCTCACTCTGTGTATGTGTGTGTGTATGTGTGTGTGCACACGTGCAAATGAGCACCCACCCCTCCCATTGTAATATCTCTTTGGACATTTGGAAGCTGGTGTGTCAACAGAGCTAACAAGCTTCCAGGGGTTCCTGGGAATATTTTGGGAGCACATTGCAGGGGCTGGGCCCACGTAGTTACGAACCAGACAAAGAGAGTAAAATACAATTAATGTAAATAAAGAATTTTTATTGTATAATTTACTATTTTAAAAGTGTTTGAAAGAAAAATTGGGAAGGCTAAAGTAATTTTTGAAGGTAGCCATAAAGTACACAATAATTTGGCCCTTAATAAACTCCACCCAAAATAATGGATGGTTAGGTTGCAGGTGTAGGCACAGGTACTATCACTGGGCGTGTGCTCAGCTCTCCCACTGTAATTGTGAGCCCTCACTTCAATTACTTTTTTGTCTGGTAATATTTAGATCTTCAGTTAGAGTTCCCAAAGCTATTCCAGGATCCCATAGGGAGCTATCCATTCCACGTTTTCAGAATTTAAAATTGTAAGTTTCTGTCCTGAATAGTTAAATACCATTTTAACACTAATGACAGAGGCTCAAACATGAAAGATAGAGACAATCATAGGAAATAAATACCTGGCTTGTTTTTAAATATCATTGTGCTTCCAGAGAAACCTGATACAATTCCAAGATGAAAAACTTCTTCAGGTCAAGACAAATGTAATGTAAGAGTCACCAATGAGCCACTGTTAGGGAATTAGTGACAATCACACACACACACACACACACACACACACACACACACACACACACACCAATCATATGTCCATGTGCACAACCACACAATGATTGTACATTCCTATGCAAGTGGGTCAGCATCTTTGGATTGCAGGACACATACCTATTCACTAGTGAAATTTCTTGTGTTATATGGATTGAAACTTTAGGCAAGATGTGCTGTTTTCCTTTGTTTGTTTGTTTGTTTGTTTGTTTGTTTTCAGATGCATAGTCTATGCTGGCCTTGAACTCCTTCTCCTGTGTTAGCCTTCATAATGCTGGCATTACAGGAGTGCACAACTCACTCTGGCTTGCAGGTTGTGTTCTGTTATCAAATAGTTACCAGGTTGGTTGATATGGTTTTGAAATATTAATGAACTGAGTGTGTCTTTTCTTTTGCTTGTGCTCATAGTTTGGTTGGACAACAGCTTTGGAATTAGCATTTAAAAGTCAGCTGCGCAAATTTGACCCATTACCATTAGCAGAAGAAAGTCTTGGATTAGCCCCATAGTGAACTGTTACCATTAGCTTCTTTCAACAGGCTTTCAAACAGAAATACATATGTCAGTAAGTGTTACCTGTGGATTAAATATGTGCATATTCTAGCCTTAATGGTAATTCATATTTTTGTGTGCACTCAATGCATCTTAGTATTCAAAGTTGATTAAGTACAAGAAGTTGAAATGCATCCAGAAGAACAAGATTAAAAACAAATTTTAACAAGAAAATTGCCACTTGAAATCCTTTTAAGAACTAGGTGGATATATACAGTAAAAAGAACCAATTATAAAGCTTTTCTTGACAAGTGGTCCTGAACTGCAATTCTGGAGGGATGCTTTCTGTTCCCATCCTCAACTCTTAGCTTTCCTTGGTGCCTTTCCTAGTAACTGATAGGTCCTTCAGAAACTAGGAACATAGTAGATGATCAATAAGTGCTCTTGAATTCCATTAGCCTTAGGGAAAAGAATGTACTATGCTTTCTTGCAGGACCGGTTTTTTGAGGCCTTTTGAGTGGAACGTGGGGTAAATAGAACAGCACCAAGGCTCCTGGTCTTTGGGTACATCTGATATTCTAGATTGAGTCTGGAATCCACAGATTTGAAAGGAGAAAGGATTTTTATTTTTTGTCTTTTCAGCATTGAAAACAATAATTTTAAATGTATCCAAAAATATTGGGCTGTGGAGATTGCTCAATGGGTAGTGTATTTGCTGCCCAAGCGTGAGGAATTGGGTCCAGATGCCCAGAACCCACATAAACATTGAATGGTTACTGTGGTAAACCTATGATCTCTGTGTTGAATGTGGTGGTTTGAAAGAAAATAACTCCCGAAGGGAGTGGCACTATTAGGAGGTGTGGCTTTGTTGGAGTGGGTGTGTCGCTATGGATGTGGGCTTTAAGATCTCATATATGCTCAAGCCACACCCAGTATCTCAGTTCACTTCATGTTGCATGCAACATGTAAAACTCTTAACTCCATCTCCAGTACCATGTCTACCTGCACACCGCCATGTCCTGCTGTGATGACAATGGACTGAACCTCTGAAACTGTAAGCTAGTCACATTGAAATGTTTTCTTTTATAAGAGTTGCCGTGGTCATGGTGTCTCTTCATAGCAATAGAAACCCTAACTAAGACACTTGGGTTGAAGGAGATAGGAAATCTTGAAAGCAAGATGGCTTTCAAGTCAGCCTAGCAAATTAGTAGGCTCTGGGTTCAAGGGAAATTTCCTGTCTCAATGTATAGGTGGAGAATGAGCAAGAAATTCACCTGAGATCAATTTCTGGCCTCCAAATGTGGGCACCTACCGGTGGTCCCATACACTTGGAAACATGCACACACATGTGCACACATATGTGCACACACACACACACACACACACACATAGGTTATATGAACAGTACTTTGCCACTATAACTATGTTTATAAACTTTGAGACTTAATTGAGAGGTCCATAAGAAATAAAATCTTTTCTTTTTATTTTTACCACAGGACAATGTCTCTAGGAGGGTTCCTGTGTGCATTTAATAGGCCTGGCCAACCTAGGAAGTGTGCAGGGTTCCTTTTCTTCTTCAGAACTGCTGTCTGCCATGTGTGGAAATGCCCTTGTGATCTGTGTCTGTGGCCTCATCAGTTGTTTATGACTGCAGAGCACAGACTGACTGAACACAACCACATTTTGTGAGCACTTCACTTTCCCTTATGGTTTGGGTTAGTTTCATATGGCTGCTATAACATATCACCACAATTAGTGCCTGAGAATGACACAAACTTATTATGTTATATTTCCCTAGGTTTGTAAGTTCAACACAGATTTCAGTGGGCTGAAATCAAATTATTGTCTGAGCTGGGCTTCCCTGTGGTGCCTCCAAAGGAAATTAATTGTCTTTTTCCCCCCAGCTTTTAGCTGCTGAACATATGCCTTGACTTGTGGCCCCCTTCCCCAACATCAAAGTCTACAATTTTACATTTCTCTATTATCATTTCTACCTCTCCTACTGTCCTCCTCTGTCTAGATCTCTGATTCTCAAGGATGCTTTTGATTCTGTGAGGATGGCTGAGGGCCTCTAGGCCAGCATATCCATGTGACCCTTTCCCAGCTTTCCTGGTTCTGCTAGATGCCCTGCCAGCAGGGTGTCAAGGGAGGGGGACCCACCTGTGGGAGAGAATGAAAGGGATGGGGAGACACGAAGGAAGACAGCAAGACAGGGTTCTGATCAAGCTGCAAATTTCTCCTCAGCAAGGCTTATATAGCATGGGAGGGGGAGGGGGCAGGAAGGAGGAAAGGGGTGCAGGCCATGCAGGACGTGTCGGTTGTGAAGCTGCAGGATGTTGATTTAGGTGATAAGGTCACTGGTCAGGGCCCATTGTTCTGTTGCTATGCTACCTGACCATGGGATGTTCTTTATCTTTGGGGGCATCTGGTTTAGGGACTGTGGCTTGTCCTCTGGCCTAGCTAGTACTTTTCCATGGTTCATGTTTGGTCCCTGACAGCTAGACTCATTCATACCCTCAATTTTGCTCAGCTGCTTTCTTCATTCTGCTGTGCTCACATCTTGGAGAGACATACCATCTTCTAGCATGGCCTCCTTCATGCCTTTTTGTTCTTCTCCTCCAAGCTGTTTCTTCTCCTAGAGCTTCTCAATTTTGACTCACCCGTTAACACTATGAATTCTGTTTGGTGGCCACACTGTCACCAGGTGTGACCAGAAAGTTTTACTCTTAAAGAGCTGTATTAAAACTATGATCAAGATCAGGGTTCTCTGTTCTGACAAGCAGTCATTACATGTTTTCTTTTTTTCCTCCTGTTTTATATCTAAACTTCAGTGCTAATTGATGAAAGAGACAGGTAGTTTTGTCTGACCAGATTGTTCTCCGATGTCACGAATGGGAAGGAAGTACAAAGTTAAGGCATGTTCATTCATAAATGTACAAGGTCAGCTTATTCTTTAAAATGACCCCACTTGTCAATTTGATTCCCCTCTCCAGAGGCTGCTTTTGAGGACTAAGTCCTTTCACCACGGCTCTGGGAAAGTCGGCAGGCTAATGTGGCTCACAGATGGTGATAGAACTAGCCTGGAAAGACCAAGCGTGCTTGCTTTGTGAGACTGGAAGGACTTGCCTTTTCAACCAAGCTGCTTCCAAGAGACACACTGGTAATCAGAATCTGGGGCTTTCTATGGGACATGCACAGTGTTGTCCTCCTTTTCAAGGCTCTATTCCATTTCTAGTTATTATGAACTGGTGCTAGGATGCATAGAAGGGACGATAAAATTTAATTGTATGCAAACTTAAAAACTTGAAAATAGTGTGGCTGGAGAGGTGACTCAACGATTAGGAGCGCGTGCCACTCTTCCAGAGGACCCAGGTTCGGTTCCCAACACCCACATGGTGTCTCACGTGCACCTGTAACTCTAGCTTCAGGGAGTCTGATACCTTCCACTGACTTTTGAGGAAGCCAGGCATGCACATGGTGACACATACATTTATGAAGGCAAAATATGAAGGCAAAAGTTATGAAAGCAAAATAAAAATTAAAAAAAACACTAAAAATTGAAAATATAAAGGAACTGTATGATGTGTAGGAGGGCATCACTAATTAGAACATTATCAAATGATCCTACTTTGGCTACATTTCACTTTTGCATTAGCTATTAAAGAAAGGTTTACTAGTAAAAAATGCATCAACAGACACAAGGAGATTTGAGTATTTTCTTAAGAAGACACAGTGGTTTGAAATACTTAAGCATTATCAATTTGAGTATTTTTTTTAACTACACTGCTGTATATCTTGACTCTTTCTGGCAAGATTTGCTCTACATTTATTTGAAACTATTCTGTATTTCTACCTTTCTATCTCATGTTGCTAAGACTTTGTGGTATTTTGTCATTTTTAGGAGGGGTGTTTCTGCAGTTTTCGGTTTTGCTTACACGTTAGACTCTTCTCCATAGTGAGAAGTAGCTGGCAAGTGTGTAAAAGAAAGAGTGCAAAAGATTCCAGCAGCAAGACACTAGGATCAAAATCCTGGCATGAGGCTGATGAAGGCAATCTGATTGAGCAAGTCGCTAATGGGACGAATCAAAAGCTTGTCAGCAGAGCTAGAATTTGGACTGTACTTGGTCACTACCCTCAATTGAGGAGTCTACAGTGTCTCTGATTCCCTGTGCTTCTCCTCTAGGATGATCCTTGTATCATGTTAAACACCCTGGGCCATGTTCCCAGAAGGTTACATTGGCCTTATGAGCAACACTCTGCCTGGCAAAGACCATTCTTCATAGTCCATCAACATACATTCAGTAAATCTAAGGTCATACATGATTATGGGGGACCTATAACCCTTTGACTAAACAGCATTAAGTGTGGATCAAAGTATCTTAGACATCTCTTGTATTGTGTGGCACTTTCAGTCCTTGAATCAAGTGTGACTTTATGTGTGGTGGTTTTAGGTGGGTGAGGAATGGACTTGGGATTTTAAGATGTCCATCTTCAGGTTTGGGCACCTCCTGCTTTCTCTCTACCTTGGGTTCTTTGTATAACTATAAATGAAATTCCTTTGGTTCCAAAATGGTGTTCCAACTTTACAATCCATCGGAAATGTTACCATTGCTAACATTCATTCTGTTTCCAGCTGAAACTATCTGACAAAGCTATACAGTGCCGCCAAGGCTCTGGGAGAAATGCAAGGTGTTCATGCTGGAAAAGCAGTCACTCATTAAAGAGAGTCCTAGCGGAGTGACCGTAATGAGCTGTGGATTTTTCTAGTCGTCTGCTCCCTGTCTAATGATAATAGGACACCTTTTTCTAAACAGGAGGCCTTCCAGTTCATAGTGGAAGTTTGCTCTTAAATCACATGTTCTTTACTTCTCTACCTGGCTTACTCGGAACTGCTGCGATTGCTTTTCCAGTGAAATGAAGCATGCTACCCCCAAGTTCTGCCATCTGGGGCCCCAGCTCTGAAAGCTTTGAATCAACTCATTCACAAAGTGCAGCAACTGGAAATCACGATGCCTTTTGTTTCCTGAACTTGTTGAGCTAAAACTGAAAGCATAAAGGTTGGCTGAAGTCAAATGGAATCTTAGACTAAAGTCTGATTATTCCACATGTAGCATTTTAAACCTCCCTTAGGAGGAAAAGTCTGTTTGCTTGCTTGTTTGTTTGTTTGTTTTTTCAGATCAAGCACAGCATGCATCTGATCATTTACTACTGAATGTTAGAACATCACTAAAAGTATATTTCTAATTTCTAATGGCACAATTAGTAAGAATTTGAGGTGACAGATATGTTAATTAGCTTAGTTTGATCATTTTACATGCCACTACAAAATCACACTATTGTTTCCTATGTCCTAAGTATAACTCACCAAAGTTTGCCAATATATGATGATGAGAAACAAATAAAAAAGAAAATATATAATGGAACACATTAGTACTGAGGCATTTCAATTCATTGGCTGAGGCTTAATCTTAGAAATACCAGTGTTCCCATGGGGCATAATTCAATAGTTACTGGTACAGGTCCATATTAGCTGTATGGTGCTCTTGTAGTACCTGTGTGAGATTAATACTAATCCAGTGATTATGTCTTGGAAGGTAAGATTCAGAGAGCATGCTCGGATGGTTAGCTGAGAGTTGAGACACCAGGAAGAATGAAGCAGGGTTTTGTATTGGTTTTGTATTTCTTTCCTACCTTGGAGAGAAGTGACTGACATTTAGACCTCAGACTTGCCTTCTGGAGTCATTCACTGCACAGTGAGGATCTGCTGGCCTGCCAGTGTCCTGCTGAGGGACGAGTGTCCTGGTAACTCTGACAGAAGAGATGATGGCCAAAGCTGTGGCTGGAGAGACCATCCACGCTGATATTGGTAAAGAAAGGGCTATTTATTTAGAAAAGATCACCATCGAATCACTAGACAGGAGAAAGTTGAGAAAAAAGACCCTTATGACCACAAGGGGAAATCACTGTGATTGGCTGATTTTCTATGCACCCGAGTGTTTAGCAGGGCCTTCTCAAACATTTCCCCCTTGCTAAGCAACTACAATTGCAGATGAACCATTGCTGGTGTTGTTATAACTCTTTCTCCCCTTTTCTGAGTGGCATTCAGGCCAGAGTCTCTGATGTTCTGAAGGTACACAATTTAGTGTTACATTCTCTAGGTGGGAATGTGGGTCATCTGTCTGTTTATGGCAGGCAATGCTGTGCGATTTGATCTCATCTGAGCAGATGAAGACATTCTCCTGTCAAAGAGAGTTCTGGAACCATTATTGCATCTGTCCAGCACCAGCAGCTCTCAGTACAGAGATGACACATGTGTTCTAATCTTATGTTTTTTTTATTTCCTGGTCTGACTGTGATTAGAGCTTCAAAGACAACTGTGAGTCTTCTGTGGTGGTTCCCCTTTCTCCTTTTCTTTCTGGTACAGTGGCCTGGGAATTCTATGTACATACCTGGAGTCAGAGCAGCACTGGAGTTCTCTGACGTGGCTGTCCTTCCTTGATTTCCAGAAGGGTGTGACGTTTGTAGAGTGTTCTCAACCTCCCTTTTAAAGTACACTTTCTCAGGGGCTTGGAAATCTAAGTCTGAAGTGAAGCACTCCACATTCCCTTTAAAGGAAACAGCTTCCATGCTGGAGGCCAGCAGGGGGTGCACTCTCAGCAGCAGCAGCACACACACACACACACACACACACACACACACACACACACACACACAAAGCTTCCATGCTGGAGGCCAGCAGGGGTCATAACCTCAGCACACACACACACACACACACACACACACACACACACACACACACACAGCTTTCACAGCGGGGGGTGGGGGTGGGGGTGGGAGTGGGGGGGGTGCACGCACACAGTAAAAGGAGTTTTTAAGAAAAGTTGCACATAGTGTAATTTTAATCCATTCCATTTTAAATACCACAATAAATTTAATTTTCACAATAAATTAAATAGCCATATTCAGTTTACAAAATAGAATTACTTAGTGTGAAACTGATATTTACATCATTTACAGTATGTACAGGACATTTCTCTCTGCTGACATACACGTGGAAGTGAAAGGACTGGACTCGCTGTCTCGTGATTGACATGCTACAGATGACACCATGGTCCAAACAAGGAAACAAGAGTGCAAAATCACCACAGGAACTTTGGAACAACGTCGATTTTATGAGATAAGACATTCTTTTAAATAATAAGAAAATAGCATATTCTGTTTTCATGGCACCAATCCAGTATCTGGATGAAAAAGCCAGCTTCACCTTAGGACAAAACAAAAACAAAAACAAAAACAAAACAGAAATGAAAAACCATAAAACTGAACCCCCTACTTCCTGAATCTTCGTAGCCATTGGTACATTTTCACACATTCATCTTTTGGCTTAAACCTATGAAAATGGCGGGTGACATGTTCTGAGTCAAAGGAAGACTAACTCTTGAGAACATCTGAAGTCACTTTCCCCCAGTCCCACCACCTCTTCTTCTCAGTTGTCAATAGCTTAAAAGATGCAACTATGCAGGCAGCAACTTAGTATTTATTTTTTTGTAAAGTTTCAGTAGAAAAAAAAAGAATTGATCTTATATTTGGTCACACACTGCATATGTACAAGTATTCATGGAGAAATGAACTGGGGAGCTGTGTCTGGGAAAGTGCATATTTTAATTGAGAGGAGATGCCATGTGTCTCCGGGCACAACACATGGTGTTGTACAATGTATTATTTTAGGGCCAGTTCAATGTCCTTCCAGTGATCTGGTAAAATTTTTGATTAAAAGGATGAAAGAATTTGCGCAATTTGGTAATGACGGAGGGGTCTACCTCTGGATGGATGCGCCCCTTGCTGCCCGCCAGGCACTTATTAAAAATAATGTTAAACCGCAAACAGTAAAACCCTCTGGTAGCATTGAAATACAAGTTGTACTGACTTATCCTCGGAGGAAGGTTTAAGAACTTCTCCACGAGCTGTAGCTCAGGCAGAGGCTCAGTGATGAGGCGGTCTCCATCCACGACGTGGAACTGTTCAATTGGAAAGTACTTGAGCCAGCGCTCCAGATGTTTTGTGTAGATGCTGGTCCTAACCGCTTTGTATTTCGTGTTCACCTCGCAGGTGTTAGGGTCTATGGCTAGCTTCTCGAACTTATAGTATGTTTTGTTCTTCCTTTCCTTCCCCTCTAGCACCTGAGTGTAATCAGAAATCGCTCGTGTGGTCGGCTCCCTGACAATGATCAACAGCTTGATGGATGAGTTCATTTTGTAAATCCTTTCTGGAACCTCCTCTGTGATGAAATAGGCCGGGCTCTTTTCAATTGTGATTTGCTGAGGGTAGGAAAAAGGCATCTTTTTCCTGTACCACTCAATGCCCTTAGCATAGTTCTCGTCATTGTCGAAGAAGTGGATCTCTTGAGAAGCTTTGACCACTGCAGGATGGAGGTTCAGCATCTCTAGTAGGGCCCTAGTGCCCCCTTTCCGCACCCCAATGATAATGGCTTTGGGGAGCTGCTGTACCAGGTCATGGAGGTGAACCTGCTCCTTGGAAGTGTTGCCTTTCCGGAATTCATGCAGCAGACCTCTCTTAAACTGCAGAGCTCGGAGTGGGAACTCAGCCTGACTGTGGGCGCCACCAAATCGGCTTTCAACAGGGCAAATGGGCTGGAGCCTGTAAGAGAAGAGAGACGTTGTAAAAAACTCATTGCCACTTAACTTACTGTTCTGCATCTGCACCCAGACTCAGAGTCTACATGCATAAATAAAGCCACTGGGTCCCAGGCTGCTGCAATCCATAATGAACATATGTTTGGGAAATTTTATGTTAAGCAACCCTGTATTCAGTGGAGCACACATAATTGATGGGATTTTTTTTTTATTAGTGCTCCTTAAAATTTTTATTCACCAAGCACTTAATTGACTACGGCGTGTACTTATGCTCACAGTACAGGATAGACAAGTGACACCCGCCATACTAATAGCTTTTTAACAGCTCACCAGTTAAAATCATTTAGAAAATCAGGAAGGCAGAAGATTATAATCTTCAGTTAGGGTGCTGAAGGGCAAAGAGGAGACCATTTATTTCAGGCATTGTGTGGTATTGTTTCTTCCTTTTTTTTTTTCTTCTCCGTTGGCAGCCTAGCACCATTCACATGGCACTTTAGCATTCTTGAGATATAATCTGAGATGGGAGCTCCAATCCCTGCCCTTGGCTCTTTGAATCACCATCATGCAGAACTCCAGTCTTAGTCCTTGCTGAACTTTTTATTCTTTGAGAATTTCTGCCCTGTGGCCTTGGGGGACAAGTGGAGGAGTGCTTTACTTTCCATTTCTATCTAAAAGGTCAAGAGTATGTTTTCATTTTGCTGATTTTAGGAACAATCCCAAGCATCAATGTTCTGTGTATGACCCACCACTCCTGTGACCTGAAATCTAAAAGAAAGACTTCAATGGGGCCAGAAATCCCAGATTCTCATCATCATACAATTTAGGTCAGGAACTAGAGTTTATAAGATAAGGAATGCAATGGACAGAGACATGAAGGATGGACAACTATTTATACTTTTCTGAGAGAGAAAGATATGATAATAGCCACAATGATATCAGAACAGAATGACTGCTTTAACATGGCCTCTGTATATAGTTAGAAAATTGTGTTACCTTTGTACATAATCTGATGATAAACTGAAAATCCACTGTAATTAATGAGTCAATTAGGTTGACTTAGGAAGTTCTTTCAGGTTTCTTGGTCAAAGTGGATAATACTAATCAAAATGACTATTAAATTATTCCTTCCTGATGAAATTTTCCAGTGACTCCAGCAACTTGGAGTCTCTCCCCTTCTCTGTGGCAATGAGACAGTCTCTTGCTTCCCCAAGAGGTTCCATTGCATCTCCCAGCCATGCTCAACTGATTGTGTTGAAGTTAGGGAAATGGTGTTGGATTTGCTCTGTTTATCTAGGTCTCTATCACAGTCTTTATTAATTTTTGTAATATTTATTCTGTGATTCTTGAAATAACTCACACTCATTTCAGAAAGTCGAAAACAATGGAAATCTATTGTAAAAATAGGGCTCACCACTGTTTTGGTTAGTGTTCATTTTGCTGTGATAAAACACCCATGGCCAAAGACAAACTTGGGGAAGAAAGGATTTACTTCAGCTTACAGTCCCATATCACAGTTCATTGTGGAAAGAAATCAGGGGTGGGAGCCTAAGGCATGACCTTGGAGGCAGGAACTAAAGCAGAAGCCTTGGCGGAAAGCAACTCACTGGCTTGCACTCATGGCTTGCTCAGTCTGCTTTCTTAGGACCAGCTGCCCAGAGGTGGCACTGTCCACAATGGGCTGGGTCCTCTACATCAATCATCAATCAAGAAAACACCCCACAGGCTTGCCTACCGGCCAATCTGATGGAGGCATTTTCTCAGTTGAGAGTCCCTCTTCCCAACGGAGTCTAGCTTGTGTCAAGTTGACAAAACAAAAGAAAGCAAATGAACCAGGACATTTAGGAGAGTGTGAATTGATAAATTTATTGGGATTATTATGCTAGGGTTCTAATTGGATGTTACAAAGTTGTCAAGAGATACCTAGTTAAAAGTGTTTTTGATTGTGGCACCTATGAAGATATTATAAATTAGCCTTTTTGCCCTACTTGGGTTCAGTCTTTGGAGCTAGCCCTAATTCACTGAGGTATCCATTGACAGACTTGTCTCCTAGGCATGTAGAATGGTTCTAGTACTGTTTCTGTGAGCACTGCAGCAATGTCTCTCAACTATTTTTCTGTAAGATTTCATTCTCTTGCCCGACCCTGGGTGAAAATGTTGACAAGAGCATCTCTAGGAGTGACTGTGCCGGGATGGAATTCCCTCTATCTGGAAAGGGCCACCTTTCTTCCGAACTTCCTCCTTCTCTCTATTTCCTACCCCAGAAGATTAAACTCTACAGGACAATTGTTTTGTAGACTTCCCAAGTCAAGAGACCATGTAACACTAGGAGAAAATGTCCCACTCCCCTGCTCCCTGAAGAGCAGTTCTAAGACTGCCAGACCCAAAACAGAATTTTAACATTGGAAGAGACAAGGGAACTAACCTCAGCCTTCCACCCAGAAAACAGTCTCCAGTTACTAAGGGTAAGCCTAAAGAAGCACGTGTCATCTTCAGACATAATCTGTTCAAATCTTAAGCAAGGGATTGTGAGAAAGGCCACCAAATGATGGAATTTCTTTCTTTCTTTTTTTTTTTTTTTTTTTGGTTTTTCGAGACAGGGTTTCTCTGTGTAGCTTTGCGCCTCTCCTGGAACTCACTTGGTAGCCCAGGCTGGCCTCGAACTCACAGAGATCCGCCTGGCTCTGCCTCCTGAGTGCTGGGATTAAAGGCGTGCGCCACCACCGCCCGGCGGAATTTCTTATACAAGCCATCCCACCAATGAACTGAGAACACTAGAGATGGGAACTGCAATCAACTGATTGATAACTGTGTTCATAACTATAAGACCATTTGTTCAATAAAATGTCAATGACTGGCAACTAAAGGTGTTGGGAAGACTTCATATGAAAGTTCTGTTACTGACATAGGTCAATTGTTGTTACCTCAAGGCTTTTCACTATTAAATGGCATGTCAAGAATAAACATTGGAATGTCAGCACTGAGTGATAAGCTCTCAGCTACGCCAGTCACAGTTACAAAGTGGGAGGAATTTTAAACTGAGAAACATCAAAGGGGGTTTAATGTTTACCAGTTCAGGTGGACACCGACAGAAGCAAAGCAAAGGCCATTGCTGTCTTGTTGTAAAACATCGGAATGATAGGATACTGAGAAGAAAATGGACGCTATTTTCACTTTAAAATGTAGATGCATTTTCATTGACTTTGGGAACTGAATCCAGTCTGTCACCACAGGAATTAGTTTAAAAATAGCAGCTCCTTATTTCAGAAATTAAGTCCTCAGTACTTACCTGTCACCCCGACTATGGAACCATTAAGGTACATCTTAGTGACACTCAACTGTCGTGATGGGGACTCTATCTAGCAGGCCCGGCACCTCTCAATAGTTTGTCTATTAAAAGCCAAACCCCAACTCTGTAATTTCCTCTTCATGGATTTTCCAGGGCCTTCTGGGCAATCATTCTGTATGACAGCATCCTTGTCGGGTACCCGAAAGCCAGAGCTAATTAACAGAGTTAAAAATCCATGCCCGTAGCCATCTTTCCAGGGCAGGGGACTGCAAACTTGATGAGCTTCGTTACTGGTGCATACATAATTGTCCACTCATCAATTTCAAAATGAAGAGACATAGTCCTATCTCCACTACGCCTTAATGGCTGAAGGTCAGCACCAGATACACACAGGCCGCATTGGGTTCTAGTCGACGATAACATTATTTATTTACTTAATTTTATTTTTTATATATATTTATATTTATTTATTTATTTTTAAGTACTCAGCTTTATGCCTTCTCTGAGAACAAGTGTCAGTGCTCACAGAATACAGATGGATTTGGATGAAGCATCTTGATTTGCGCTGCCTGGAACTTGTACCTTTGAGGTCTTAATGAGTCAAAATCAACAGCACAGCCAAGTGTGTTTCTTGAAAGTCTTGAGGGATAAAAAACAAATGGATCAACTTAAAGTTATAGCCCAAGGAAGTCCACATCAGGGGATATGTAAGATTACATGAGCAGAGTGTAGATTTAACCACCTACCTATCCAAGCTCCCAACTCTGGCAACTAGATACAGCAGGCTCCCAACGGCAAGGCTTCCCAGCACCAGGAGCTTCTGTCTCAGCCACACCTGCTGTTTGAATAGCATGGCCCTCCATCAACCTTCAGGACTGCCACGGCCTGAGAGCAGAGAGAAGGCACCTGTCAGCAGTTGTCATAACACCAGCCAGAGGTGGAGACAGGGGATTAAGCAACAAAGAGATCACACACCAACACTGGCAGGTTTCACGGTGTAACTGATTTTAGCAAAACTTACCTTTTTTTTTTTTTAAAAAAAAAAAAAAACCTGGCCCATGCTATATGATCAACTATTAATTCTGTGGGAGAATTATGCAGATTTGGTCAGTCTTCAAGAATTTCTGAAGCGCATAAAAATTCATACACACACACACACACACACACACACACACACACACAGACAGATAGATAGTTGTAGGTCATCCGAAGAATATTGAAAAAATGAGCAGCCTGAGGCTTTATCAGTAAGGCAACAAACTGATAAACTGCAGTTAGAATAACAGGATGAATGCTGAACTTCTGGCTTAGTTAATGGTCATTTGGGGCATAACAGTAGCGTCCTTAGCTTATACCGTTTTGCTTGGCTTTGGTTGTGAACGGAGCAAAAGGGCGGGATTCAAAGTGACTGCTTCCTGTGTTCATCAGTGGTGAGCGTCCAGCTTGCCTGTGTTTGAAGACACCTGCTTCAAGGAGCTTTCTGATTGCCTTCCTGTCTCCTCCCACTCCAGGATGCCGGAAACACACTTTGACTAAGTGGTCCTACTGTGTGGCCTCCCAAAGTTCCCAGGGGAATGGAATAGGTTGGGTTGCATCAGGCTTGCTTTTACCTCACCAAAGAAGTTTACCTGGAAGATTTGTCTTTTTATACATGAGAAGTGTAGTGTAGTAAGGCTTTACTTGTGCTGTTATTACATTCTGGATATATATATATATATATATATATATATATATATATATATATATATATATTTCCAATTCAGATTTCTTATTGAAAATAAATCCAATCCCCTTTCAAGATAAGATTTTTTGCTTCTTATTGAAACTGAAAATAGTAACCCGAGAAGATGGAAGGAGAGCTCTGGCTGGAAAAGATCTCTTTGCAAAGGTATCTTGACCGTCTGTTACGTGAAGATTCCTGCTATGCAGAAGGAGAAAACTGGGGTTGTCAGGCTGACCTCTACTTTCATTTATCAAGAGACTGCTGAGCGCCAATAGCATTTTCTACTATTAGAGTAGGTACACAGAGATTTCAAAAATGTTCCAAAAGAGTTTCAGTCCTTGGGCAACTGATCATGTGATTAGAGAATCGTGGAATGACCAGATAACACCACTCATGTCTCCATAATGTGTGAATAAATGTTGGGGAAGGAAATTTAAGGAAATTCCACAGAGAATGTGGGCTCCATAAACACTCAGTTTTTATTTACCAAGGAGACTGTAGGAAGTCATCCAAAGGAAGGCCATAAGAGCAGATAGAGGAGCACACCCATGTGCTTGGCTCTGTGCTGGATGCTACAGAGAATCATGAGCAATTAAACTGACACAATCCTTGCCCACTCGGGATCTATACTCTAGTGTAAAAGTCACATGGTAAGTCAACACACCTACATAGGATTAAAAGATACTTGCAAATTATGTTAAATGTTACAGAGGAAAATTATAGGAGAAAAGAGGTAGCAAGGAGTTTATGTTCTCCCTGCAGGAGGGAGAGCTGAGTGACACACTGAGGAGGAGTGCAAGGAGGCAGGAGGCAAGGTGGGTGAGAGGTGGAAGAGCCATCACGCATGGGAGCTGGGTGGGGTACGAAATGCTTGGCTCCTGTGAAAGGGGAGGTAGGTGAGGCCGAGCACAGGGGTTAAGGAGGGGAAGGAGAAGGGTATCTGTTGGGGAATTAAGGGGTGCGCTTGTGGTTTTGACTTATCAGTGCTTGCCTTGTAGGCAACAGCATAGAGAAGAGAAAGAGGATAAAAGGAGGTTTACTGATGTGGCAAGCGTATTGTCAAGATGCTATTTCAGGAAATCCCAAAGAATGAAAAAAACCTGTGAAGTAGATGGAGTTTCACAGACAGGTAAAGGGAAGCCACAGTTTTGTCTCACTTCCTCTGGCTACAAAACTGCCAGGTATCAGGAAAGCAGAGGCCGTACCCACAGCATGTGATGCAGAACTTCCTGAAAGAACTACCAGCCTCTCTCTGGAATGATTCCCAAGTGCCTCAGAGGCACAGCCTCAAGCACAGAGCTTCAGCCCATGCTCAAATGTGAACACTGCTTGCTGCAAGATAGATGCCCAGCCAGGTGAGAACTAGCAATGTGGTCCTGAGGTTAGAATCTCTGGTGCTATGGGATGTCTTTCTGTACGCCGTGAATATGTGTTGCTCCAAATGGTTAATAAATAAAGCTGCATTGGTCTATGGCAGGGCAGGATGGAGCCAGGTGGGAAAATTCAAGAGAGATAATGAGAGGAGAAAGGAGAGTGGGAGGAGACGCCAACCCACCATCCAAGGAGCAACAGGTAAAGCCACAGAACACGTGGTGATACATAGATTAATAATAATGAGTTGAGTTAAATTATACGAGCTAGCTAGGAAGAAGCCTGAGCCATAGGCCATACAATTTGTAATTAATATTAAGCCTCTGAGTGATTATTTTATAAATGGCTGCAGGATCACGGGGGCCAGGTTCTACAGGAGAAACTTCTGGCTACACACTGGAATTTTCTTTCCTTAGCCACAAGATGGAATGGCTTGTGACCTCCCCACATGCTGTGGTTTGAGTGAGAAATGTCCTCCATAGGCACAAGCATCTGGATACTTGGTCCTCAGCTGGTGGCAGTGTTTGGGACAGTTATGGAACATGTATGAGGTGGAGCCTTGCTGGAGGAAATACGTCACTCTGGCTTTGGGTTTGTATGGCCTGGCTCCACTAAGTTGCCATGTTATCCCCACCTTGGTGGTCTCTATCCCTCTGAAATGGTAAGCCAAAATAAATCCCCTTTTCCCCTAAGATGCTTTTGGGCAACTGACTTTTATCACAGCAACAGAAAAGTAAGGAAAGCATCATGCTGTAGTAAGAAGGAAGTAAGGATTCTCTAAGTAGCAACACCCCTCCAAAGCTTATTGGCTTTCCTCACTAAAGGATTACACATCCTTTGTGATTTAGTGTGAGTGAATTATATGTGCGTTCACTGAAAAAAAGTGCGAGCTAAGGAGGGCAGCTGTAAATGGGACTGATGGGAAAAGTCCCATGGCCTCAGTGGGAGTCACCAGCCTTCTACAGAGGACCAAGAGAGCAGGCTGCGGAAATAGTTTGGCTCTCCCAGGTATTTATACATGGTACTCACACCATCCTGCTCCAAAGTGTATGACGCAATGCTTCATCTACTGTCACAGCTCCTCACTCCACCTGTCTGCCTTCAAGTCCACTCCTCCTAACCTTTAAAATTCAGGATACATCCTGGATCCTCCAGGAAGCATTCTCCAGTGGAAGCTCCTGCCCAGGGCCCTCCTTGAGCAACACCGCTCTCTCCTCCCTGCACTCAAACCACACAGACATCTCACTGTTCTTAAATATTTGACTTTTGTTACCTATTGCCTTCTCTGGGTTTTACCACCATGTCTCAGCAATGGCCTAAGCCAACTGGTGGAATTTACGATCATTGGAAAGCTAACTGAAAGGACTTGAGCCTGATTCAGTCTGTTTTGCTGTCTGGGCATGACAGAGACACCTCAGAGACACACCCAACCCCATCCTCAGAGGCACCAGGCCGATGGGTCTACACTAGCTTGCATTTGCGATTCCAGGTGAGAAAACCACCTCACGTAATGTTGCTTTCTACTGCCGTGTCTGGCCACCCTTGCCAGTGAATTTCTTCTCGACTTGTTCTGTCCAGGCACTCAGACATCCTCACACGCCTGCGTTATTTTCCAACACATAGGTGCGTTCTCTCTACTCTTTTCCTACGGGATTGCAGAGCCCAGTTAACCTTCCTAATATAAGCTGTTTTGTCCCTGCCCTGTTTGAGGGTTGTTTACTGGACCAAGTCCAGTAGCCCAGGCCTTTCTTCCCAAGGGCTTAGTGTGATGGCCAGCATCATTCCCTTCCATGAGTTGTCTGCACTCTCCTGTGCGCCCACTCAGTCACTTGCTTATTTCTCTCCATCCCTTTTAGCTCGATGCTCCTGTTAGTGTCCTCACTGGCATGGGGTATCTTTCCTATGTCTCTTCTTTCAGCATTCCCAAGTCCCATGGATTGTTTTTAGAAGGGGTGATCATGAGGGAAATATTTCAACACAGTTCCCACCAGTTGGTAGGAGTGGATGTGGTCCACTATGTTGTCAATTAGAGGGCCAAAGGGGAATCTCTAGGCCTGGGAGTAGAGCTTGGAAAGTATTTGCTCATGTGGGTGAGTGAGGTTCTGAAGTGAACTCATGGTTGGACTCGGCTTAAGAATGGCAAGGAAGGAAAAGAATGAAAAGTGAGAGAGAATGTGAAGGCTGCTGAGGAGGTGGTCCAGGTCTTAGGGACTATAACATATTACATGTACCACTTGCCTGTAGGAAGGCTTATGCAAACCTGTATGCATTAGGCTGTTAAGCCTGACTGACTCTGAGGTTATTTTTTCTATGACCCCTGAGGATCTTTCAATCTCACCCTGGTCCCAAGCATCTCAATTCTAGACTCTGACCTCTGGACAAGCCCACATGTTATCATTTGGATTTTTCTCTGTGGGGTGTGCTGATACTCCCAATATATGTACCAGTTTAGCATCACTGTGTACAAGATGCCTTAAACGCGTCTGCTAGGATTTTCTCTAGGCTTCTGTTTGAAGAGCTGATCTACTCCTCATACTGATTCCTCTCATGCTATATCTGGCCCATCATACCATTCAAACACCTTCGTGTCTGCTGTGCCGGTGAGGGTGTCTGAATGTGACATCTCAGCTGCTGTGAGAGCTGCCAGTGACGCAGTGCAGACACCACAGTCCCGGTGCCAGGAGCACTTGTGAACGTCTTGGTTTAGTTTTGTCGTGGGAACCTTCTGAATTTCGTTTTCCTCACCTGTAGAGTAAAGATGATTGTGTCTGTCTCACAGGGTTATCAGGACATGGACCCCAGGAGAGAACTTTGTAAGTGTCTTAGCACTTTACAAAAGTGAATCTTAATTAATATCTTGAGGAGGCAAATCAATTAGTTCTTGCAATGCATTTTAAAAAGAAAAAGGATAGAATAAGTGTAGTTTTCATGAATAGTATAATTGGATGCTGAAAAACATAGGCCCATTTTAAGCATAAATAATTTTTAATGGGATCTCCTATTAAATACTCAAATACTAATACTGGAGTTTCTATTCATGCAAGATGGTGGGCATGGACACATGTTCATGCACATATACCACACGGTCAATGCTCATCTTGGTGAGCTAAACCCTTTTTGAACTTCTGAGGGATGAGGAGGTCTCACCAACACGTCCAATGAGGGTCTTCAGGAGAAAGACAGTGAAATCTTCTTCTACTTTATAGCCAGTAACAGGGATCATATGAGAGCAGTCCTAGAATAAATTTTCCTCAATAAAAAAGATACTGGCTTATGAGTCAGGATGCCTCTTTGTTTTTCTATACTATGTTTTTCTATAGTATCACGAAGTGTTCAAGAGTCTATAAAAGTTGGGGTCTCAAAAATTAGGAGTTATCCCTCTTAGTCTGGGAATATGACAAAGTGGTAGAGATTCCATCTTTATGGGCAATGCTATTAAACTAGATAGAGAGTTAATGATATTTTAATAATAGTTATCAGAGCAGTTGTGATGGCTAATTGTGATTGTCAGCTGGATTGGATCTGATTTTAACTAAGAGACGAGGTTCTGGGCAGCTGTGGGAGGACATTTCTTGGAAGGACTGACAGACGGGAAGGGAAGATTCCCCCTTTAGAGAAGGCAGCGCCTTCTGGCAGCAGTCCCAATAGGAAGGGGTCTGAGGGAAATGCAGGGCTGTTTTTGCCTGCCTGCCTTCACTCCTCATGGTGAGTGCATCTACTTCGTCACTGCTGTGGCCAACTTCACTAACATCGGAACCCAGCTTCTTCAGCCTTCTGGTTTTGACTGAAGGCAAGTGTCTCTCCAGGACTCCTCTAGACTATCAGCACCAGATTGAGAATCTGAGGCACCCAGCCTCATGGTCAGAGCAGCTCTCAGGCCCCTACTACAGATCTTCCTTGCCATGAGGGCTGAAGGTTCTTAGCCGCTCTAGTGTGCAGACAGCTGTTGTTACGATACCCAATTTGTGTTGTGCAAGCCAACCTAATATGCTCCTTTTATGATAATCTTAATTCATTCTAACAGTGACATTCCTCTAGAGAACTCTGTCTAACACCCTGTTACATTGGTAACAGGTCATTTATAAAGATTTTTAAATGTTTGTAATGTATTTTTATGGGCCTATGGTGATATTGAAGTCCTTGCTTCTCTCTTGTTTTTAATCTCTCAGTATCTCATTTTGTGTGTCAAGAACAGCACAGTTACAGTTTCTCCCGACCAGTAAAACTTCCACAGACATGGTGTATTAGCTGAATACCGCTGAGTATCTACAAGAGAGTACGTGGCCAGAAATGACAAGCTGCAGAGACATCTGGCCGTTCCAGGAAAACAGCACTCAGCAAAGAAAGACAATTCCCAAGCCGCACCAAAGATATGAGGGGATTCAGAAATAATAATGACACAGATATGTTCAAGTATTGCTCAAAGGCTTGTAGACACGGGTCCCGCAAGCCCCTGGTAGCAGTAACAACAATAATGGGAATAATAGCAACAGAGTTCATTAAAACAGCTGAACTTCCACAGCAGAATTACTACTGGAAAATCATAGCCCTCTTTTGAGTACCAGCTCAGTCGTCCCAGGAAACAGCCTTCAGAGGCAGAAGAGGCGTGTGTCTATGGGCACCAGGCTCTGTTCTGTTCACATTTATTGTCTGTCGTAATGCAACAGACTTGTAAAGTACAAGCTGTTTTATTTTATTTTTTTGGTTGGATAATGAGGAACAGAGAGATGTGCAGATTACTTACCCAGGGGCATGTGCTAGCACATGTGGAGGGAGAATTTAAGTTCCAAGTGCTGTGACCTCCAAGGACAGGGCTCCTTGACTATGGCACCACTTAACTCTCCAGATGTTCACCCGGGAGACTCTTGGAAAACATTTATTCACTGATGGACCAGTGCAGACAGAAAAAAGAATTCCCCCTAGTAATAATATAAGCTGTCCTTGAAAATTGCAGTAGAAGATGAAGAGGTGGAAAAAAAAAAGAAGAAAAAGTTTCTACTGAAAAGAGAACCGGAAAGGGAAACAGTTGTGTCGTTTCAACCCTATTAAAGAAGGAGGAACGTTGGTAAGTTACGGCAATCAGTTTAAAAGGGGAGGAATGTTGGTAAGCATGGGCAGTCAAATCAGTGGAAGACAGCACTTCACAGCTGTTAGGCACCCCCTCTTTCACCATGCCACTCAGAATGCAGACGCCCCAGAACTGGGAGACACTCACTTGCGCTCCACCTCGTCCCTATGTAAGATTTTATAGCTGATGAGGAAAATACTGGTTTTGACTGCCATCTGTCACTGACTCGGGCTATCACGGGCTGGCCTCCAGAAGACCCTAGTGAAATCTGCTGAGTACCTTATATCATCACTGTGTCCCATTGTGTTCCCCTCCAGCCCTTCCCCTGAGTACTGTAGTCCATGGGTCCCCATCTGCCCACCAGCTTGTCCTAGAGGAAGCCTTGGAGTGCTACCAGCCTTGGTCTTTAGCTCAGCGCACTTGGTCCCATCTTTAGTGCACTGTCATTTATCACGGCTGTGGCTCAGGTCACTGTCTCTCTTAAACTAACCATTATGGGCTCCTAAGTGGCTGCCTCCTATTAGTTTTGCTTCTGCCTCAATTTATTCTCCACTTTGATGCCAGATGGACCTTTGGAAATGGAAACCCGATCTCGTTGCCTCCAGGCTTAATACTCTTTAATGGGTCCCCCTCAGTGAGGATGTTTGAAAGGGTCCTTTACCCCTTTTCCACCTCACCCCATCCCCAAATGTACACCTGGTAACTTCAGCACAAAGGACAGCGTGCTGTTCTTTTCAATTGGGCGTGGTTCATGTGGTTTCAGCACCTTTCTTTTGAGGTTCTTACTGCCCCTAAACTGTAACTCAGACCTCTGTGAGGAGAGCACCAGCCTTCACTGCCCGGCTAATGCTCCCTCTGTCTCTATCTCCCCTAGGAGTCTCTCTGGTAATCTAGGGATGGCTGAGATGGTCTTTCCGTGGGCCACCACAGCATCCGCCACAGAATTCTACTCAACCCAAAACGGCTGACTTGTGTGTCCTTCCGTAACATCAGTGTCGTCAGATTAAGAGTGTGTCTTTCCATGATTGAATTATCACCAGCACTTAGGGTCGCAGATGCTCAGCAAACAATTGCTGAATAATCAAATCAGTCAGATGGGATGGACTTTAATATCCTGAAAGCTGTGACACCTGGACACCACCTGTCTTTAACTGAATTGAAACACTTTATCTTTGCACGGTCCTTGCAGGCTCATCCAGTGCTGTGCGTCTGAAAGTGACCTCATTTTCCTGCCATTTGGAGAAAACCTGGGTACTTATACATCCTTTGTCCGGACTGTTGTTAACATTTGGGTATTTATTTGCTTCATGGCCCTCTTCTGGCTATGCAACCACATAGTAATTGTACGGAGGCATTTGAAAGTAAGTGGCTGATGCCAGCTTTGCAGCATCAGAAGACCTCATACAATGGTCCCCAGACCTGGGATAGAGGGAGGGCAGTGGCATTTGTGTCTCAGAGGCTTGGGAGGTGACGTGGACCTGTCAGAGCCTCAAACTACCTCATCTGATCGTAAGCTGCCACCCTTAGGCTTCCCACAGCACCACTCTGCCTTTCAGGGAAAGTTGAGAGCTTTATAGATCCCACCAGCAGAAACTGATGTAGCCCCACCTTTCCATAAATTCAGTATGTGAAGTTTGATGAGCTGTGTAACAAAAACAAATGAAACAAACAAACAAAAAAAAAAAAAAAAGGAAGAAAGAGGCCAGACTGACAGAAGGGAGGCAGAGAAAGTATTCCCACGAGAGTTCATGTTACATGTACTTTACCCCCACTCTAAATTTATTTAAAGAAAGAAAGCTGAGAAAGCAACTCGTTCTTCTAACATGAGTGGTGGAGGCTGGGTAACCCCATCCACTGGCATGCTACAATTGCTCTTATTGCAGGCCAGTTGCTGTGTGTGTGTGTGTGTGTGTGTGTGTGTGTGTGTGTGTGTGTGTGTCCATGTGTACTCATGTCTCTCTGTGTGTATGTGTCTCTGTCTGTATGTCTGTCTCTGTCTGTGTGTGTGTCTCTGTTTGTCTTTGTCTCTGTGTGTGTTTGTGTGTGTATCTGTGTGTATGTATGTCTGTATGTGTGTGTTTGTATCTCTTTGTGTGTGTGTCTGTGTCTCTATGTGTGTGTGTGTGTGTGTGTGTGTATGTGTGTGTCTGTGTGCATGTCTGTGCATATGCAGGTCAGATACAGACACTGGGTGTCTCAGCTATTCTACATGTTATTTTTCTTGGACAAGGTCTCTCACTAAACCTGGAACTCACTGATTCAGTTAGACTAGCAGGCCAGAAAGCCCTAGGCATCCCCCTGTCTCTGCCTCCTCAGCACTGAGATTATAAGTGTGTTTTGCTCCCCTTGGCTTTTTGACTTGGTGCCCGAGACCAAACTCAGGTCTTCATCCTTGAGCACTTGCTGACATAGCCCTATTTCCTGCCCCTTAAAGCCATTATTAAAAATTAGATGATAGCCTGGTGAGATCGCATACAGCTGTGTGACCTTAACTCTCATGAGACAGAGGCAGGAGGACTGGTAATTAAAGTCCAGCCGAGGCTACATATATTTAAAATTAAATAAATTGTAGATGGCAATATGCACTAAAATCTCATCGTTACCTGATTATCTTGGTGCATCTCACAACTATGTGTACTTTTGAAGTTAAGCCATTTGCTCTGTATGGTGGGGATGCTGCACATCTCTTTTCAGTACCTAATCCAGTAAATTCATCTTCACAGCTTTAAATTCCATATTAGTCCATTAATGTTTGTAGCTTAAAAGTGGCAATAAAAGGATGGTTCTTGCAACAGAGACTTGTATATACTCAAGCTCTCCACTCTCACTGAGGTCAAGTTGAGTATTTCCCAGCTAATACTACTTCTGTCTTTCATTATTTAGGTCTTTCTGAAGACTTGATTCCAAACAAGTAGGGTGATGTGACACTGTGTGAAAATGAGGCTGGGTTGTCCTCTCTTTTTCCCCCTCTTTACCCACGTCCCCATTCTCCTGACTTTCTCGCAGACCCACTTTCATTTCCAAGCCTCCTGTGACCTTTTCCTTCTGTCCCTGTGGTCCTTCGTCCCTGTCTTTCTCTGCTTCCTTCCATTTCCCCCTACATTGCCACTAAGTATGTTTTCTAAATAAAGAGTTCAAAGAGCAGATGATGAAGAAAGATAGTTTTTAAATAACATTTACAGCAAAATCTAGATAAATGCATTATAAAACCTGCATTTAATAAAACCATAATATAATCTACAGTTAGTTTGCATGCAAAATGATACTAAATCTACTTATAATATAGCAGGCTAATATTTCTTAAATTGAAATATTCAATTTAGTATTGTTAATATGCTTCAAAACTGGGGAGATAGCTCATCGGATAAGAGTGTTTACTGATAGTTTAGAGGACCTAGGTTTGGTTTCCAGCGCCCACAGGATGGCTCATTTCCATCTCTAACTCTAGCTCCAGGGCATCTGCTGCCCTCTTCTGGTCTCCACAGGTACCAGGTGGGCATACAATGCATATACATACATGAAAGGAAACATCCATACACCCGTAAAAATACAAAATAACAACAAAAAATCAAAAAACACAAAGAAATCCTTCCCCCAACCTTTTCTTTCTTTTCTTTTCTTTTTTTTTTTGTTACCAGGAACACCTTTCCTTGAATGCCAGCTCCCCCTTGAGAACTGGGAGAGCTCCATCAAATACTGACCTAGGATAACCTCCTATGTTTCCAGTCATCAGCAAGCACCTGCTCAGTACCTACCACGTGTCAGGCACTGCAGTTGACAGAAATAATATGGAGCTTGGAAGCTGGATCAATGGGTAAAGTGCTCACTGCACAAGCTTGAGCACTTGAGTCCAGATCCCCAGCATCCACTCGTGTGCTATCTCTCTGGAATACCACTCTGCAAAATCACTCTAGTGCTGGGGAGGCGAAGCCAGTCAGATTCCGGGGGCTTGATGGCCAGGAAGTTTGTCCTAAACAGTGAGCCCTAGGTTAAGTGACAAAACTGTGCTTCAAACTATAAGGTCGACAGTGACAGGGGAAGCCCCAGAAGTCAATCTCTGTCCTCTTTGTGTGTACCTGCACATACAAGTGCACTCATGTGTGGACCCACGTTTCTCCCCGAGAAATGGAGAGTAAGAGATTGCTGTATTCTACCTCTCCAAGGTCAACTCTTGATGGAAGTGTGAGGAAGCGGCATCTTCGGCTGCATGCAGACCCAGATCCTTTTAGGCTGGCAGTGAAGGAAGCTCACTGGTCAGGGGCTGCTGGATCTGCGTGTCAGCCTGTGGCCCGCACCTCACCTCCTCTTCAGAGAGGCATTGCCTCTTTTCCCAAGCAGCTACGATCACACCACTGTCCACAACTACTGCTCTTCCCTCAGCTAGACTCTTCAAAGGTTCTTGTGAAGAGTAGGCTGGGCGCCGTTAGACAAGGTTGTGACAATTGGCAGACACGGGCTGTGACCTGGGCATGCACAGGGGATTCTCAGCTGTGTGAAAGGTGGCATGCTTGGTGCCATGCTTTGTGGGCAGTGTCTCCCACTAATCTTTCTGGAACAAGGGTGTCAGTGTTGTCAATTTGCTCCAAGTTCCCCAATTAGTCATGTTCATCCTGCTGCAGCCTCTAGTGTGTGGGCTTCAGCTTTTTCACAGTGATGCTTCTTTCTTTTTCTCCCATGTGACTTTAAAAGACACACACTCTTCGTAACTCTAGCACACAGGTACACAAACATCTGCTTCCTCTTACAGAGCTGGAATCCTACCCTCCAGTGTTTCTCCATCTGAGTTCTGTGATCTTCCCTGGGGTTCACTGCTTCTTTGGGTATCTTCTTTCACACACACACACACACACACACACACACACACACACACACACACGCTGAGAGCTTCATTGCCACAAATTATCAGGGGAATTACTGTGAGAGAAGAGGGACATATCTATCAGATAAATAAGAAACCAAAGGAAGCTATCTCTGGAATTGCTGTTTTCTTCAAGGGGAAAAAAAAAAAAAAAAAAAAAAACCATCTAGAAAGCTGGAGCTGTACCATCCACTTCCTGTGTGATTTTGAATAAGAAACTTCTCTCCCTTGTCCTTTCTGATTTTTTCACTTAAGAAACACAGGACTTAGGCCAGGTGGTGGTGGCACACGCCTTTAATCCCAGCACTCGGGAGGCAGAGCCAGGCGGATCTCTGTGAGTTGGAGGCCAGCCTGGGCTACCAAGTGAGTTCCAGGAAAGGCACAAAGCTACACAGAGAAACCCTGTCTCAAAAATCAAAAAAAAAAAAAAAAAGAAACACAGGACTTGGAAAAGAGGGTCACATTCAGCATTTGCTTCTTGGCCGAAAATTCTTTGATTCCAAGAGATTTTATCAGCTTCTCTTGCACCGCCTGTTCCCATAATGAGACTGGGATCCACTAGAGTGTTAACAACTGCCAAGCGAGGGGTGGAATTCGTGCCTGAGGTCATTTTCAATTTTTAATATCTTATTACCCCTCAGTTTTAAACAGAAGTAGCCTCGTTAGAGATGGCTCCACCACATCACACTGCCTATTACTGTGGGAAGTAATCGTCTGCTCCTAAGACGGGGACTCTCTTTGAAAAGATACCGACACTTGAGAAAGATCACTGATTAGCTTTCAATTTGTCCTGCTGTCAGGAGCCCACTGGAAGCACATTCTGAGGAAATTAACTGAGGGCAGTTAGGAAAGGCTGTCATAAAGAATTTGCTTTTATTCTATTGTGAAAATCAAATAAGAGTGCAGTGATGAGAAGAAATGGTGTGTTCTAGAGCACCAGAGCAGCCCTGGGGGTGTGTGTGTTTGGTTTCAAGGCCATGTGCAGGTCCCTGTGGGTGCCCGTGGGTAATAGCTGAAGCAGAAAATGTCTCAGTGAGGATGCCCATAGTTGCTCTATCAAATGGCCAAGGAGACTTTCAGCTCTTTCTTCAGTTAACCATGGAGGGGTCAAAGTTAGAAATGAAAAGGAAAAAGATTTCCACCATAACACAGACTGCGAGTTAGTGCTGTACTGTGTGGAACGGCTCTGAGCCTCTCCCGACTTTTCAAACGGTTCTCCATTCCATTCACCGTCTGATACGGCACATCCATTATTTATCGCGTTTCCCATCATCGTGTTAGCGTGTGTTGTCTGGGGGCTCTGTCTGCAGCAGGATACTCAGGTTGCATCTGTAATGACCAAGCTGAAAGGGGGCCAGTTACGTGTGTAGGAGTCTCATTTAGTAGAAAGGCAGGGAAACTGAATTCCATCTTGGCCTGGAATCCCCATTGCTCTCAATCTCAGGGGTTCACTGGCATATGCAACGGATGTTTGTGTCACCTTTAAAGCTGCATTTTACTGGACTTTCACAACAAAGAAATGGCGGACGTAAGACTTCGTATTCTTCATCCTGTAGATGAAGCAGCACAGGCTGGCTTGAGTGCAGCACTCATGTCTACACAGCTAATACCTGGCAGAGCTCATGCAACAATATGCCTATTTTTACTATTAGTTTCTGAGCTGGAAAAACAAATCATTTTTCTATGAAGATTTGGCCTTAATTTTTAATTCTGGGACTCAGACACCTATTAGTGCAAATTTAATCCTGGGATAATGTAAGTTTTGAGAGAGCACTAAAATAAATTTTATTAACACACAGAGCTTAGAAAAGATGAAAGATGTGTAAACTAATTTTGAATTATCAAGTGTTGTGTGTGTTTTTTCTTCTTCTCTTTCTCTCTCTCTCTGGCTGGATTAGCAGTTTCTTTCAGAGAGATATCCTCATAGAATGAGATGGATTATAATACACTACTGAGCACAGCAAAAGAAATAAACCAGTGAACTGAATAATTTCCTAGAATGAGACCTGTGAGGTCAGAGCACTAATTTCCTCTTCCAACTAATACAACTTTGTCCGGTTTTTATTTTGGACTGACTTTGTAAGTTTTCCTAAGTTAGATATTATTATTTTAGCTAATAATCATTCAGATTTTTCACATTTACTAATATTGCCTCTCACTCTGATGCTTTCCATTCTACTGTTACCAGGTTCATTGGGAAACGGTCCACAGGGAGTGCACCCTCCCAAAGGTGCAGTTGGATAGGTTTTAATATATTCCCGGAAATGGAGCTGTGTGGTCCTCACAACACTCAGTTTAGACACTTCCATCTCTCCAGGAGAGACCCTGTACCCCTTGGCTGTCCGGCCATCCCTGTCTCCTGCTCCCAGGCCTAGGCAACAGTGGCCTGCTCTTGCTGTCACTATTCTGCCTCGTACTGAAACCCTTCCATTTTCCTTCTGCCAGAAGCTTCCACCTGAGCTCTTCTCTTCCTTGCCCAACAAAGGCTTTGCCATTTGAAGTCAAACGCAGAACCATTTCCCTAAATTTCTTTCCCCTCCCTCTAAATCCATCGGACTTTGGATAGTCTTTAGTAGATGATCTAATTCCTGAAGGGCTGGTTAGCTGTTGAGAATAACAGGGAGACGAAAAGAGTAGTTTAAGAGAAGAAGGACCTGACGAAGTTTTTCTCCTTAGGAAATTAGTCTTGCTGTGTTACTTCAGCACAGATTGGATGTTAAGATGGTTCATATTCAGTGAAAATGTGTTAAACTGGTAAGGAACCTGGAATGTGAGGAGGAGTTCACAGAGACAGTGCCCAGGAGGCAAGCTCTCACTCACTGAATGTCAAGCACAAAGCTGGATTACTGCCAAAGGCGGTGAAGTTTTTTTTTTTTTTTTTTTTTTTTTTTTTTTTTTTTTTTACTATAACACAGGCCGGAGGGATTGCAGTACTCCAATTGTGTAGAGACGACTGGGTGTTTCAAGGAGAAAACTAGGGATGTGTGATGTCAAGCAGGCTGATATTCCAGCAGTCAGAGAGTGAGAAGGGGGTGTTCAGAGTGATTTGTCTGTCTGGCTTTATTAATATCATCTATCCTAAGGATAAACACGCTTCTCATATATTCAGGACGGAAAGTAGATTTGCAAATTGGAGAAGAAATCCATAGAAATTAGGCCCTTGCCTTGCCTCTCAAGTAAGGAGAGAGAGAGGGAGGGAGGGAGGGAGGGAAAGAAAAACTTGCTACAGTTCCCTCCCTGAGGTTCACATTTGAGACAGCTCCAGGTACTTGAGGAGACACTTGTGAGTGGTAGAAGATTTGTGTCTTGAACGAGCAGAGAGAGGATCTAGCATTGCAAATTTCCCGAAATAACCACTCAAAGTTGGGGCTCAGGGGCCTATTGTCAGTCAGAAACTCCTTTGGAGGCATCCAGCTGTCTCAGGCAGGCATTTTAAACAAGGCTTATGTCATCCCGAGACAAGGGCTTCAGCTAGTAGAAGCACGCCAGACTGAAGTAATAGCTGTTCAATGTCCTGTGCCCCAATCCTCTATTTGAAAACTCAGGGGTCTGGGCTTTCCTTTGCTTGTTTTGTGCTCTGTGACTTCACACATGGTGACCTTCTCGTTTGTGATTTGTCTAGATTCTTATTTTTATCAAGAACTGTATTTTTTGCATTCTTTGAACCCAGGGTTCAACTTTAGTCCTCAATGCTGATACCAATTGTTAGGTCACAAAATGCCACTCCCTTACCCACCCTGCACTCCCTCTGCCACGCCCCCCCCCCCCCCCCCCACACCACCAATGGTAATGCTGTGGACTGCATTCTAAGGGGAAGCTGGCCCAAACCAGGCTGGATTCTTCTCAAGTGAATAATAGAAGGACTGTTTTCTGGTAAACAGAATCCTAAACTCAGCTTTCCTCAGGAATCTCCTGAGGTAGGTTTCTGTTTGTGGGAAAAGCCACTGCTTCCCTTATCTGCCCCCAACAGCCAATATCTCTGGCAAAGGGCATTTAGTTCCCGATTAACCAGAGCAGCCTACAGCAGTTCCAAGTTCTCATACCACTTCCGGCCCCTACCTTCCTTCCCTACAAAGCTGACAAGGCTTCTTCTGTCCAGTGCTGTTTTCGTTAAAACCGGCTCCCAGTCAACTCTTTCTGCTCACGGAAGTGGTCTGGTTTGGTGGTTTTGGTGTACCTCAGACGGATTTTTTCTGTCAGTTGTTGTAGACCGTGATCATCTGAGATCACGTGGGGGGCACGAAGAGGGCCCTGAGGCCCAGGAGCTGGAGGCACAGGCAGTTGTAAGCTGACTGTAGAAGGTGCTGGGAACCGAACTTGGGTCATTTGCGAGAGCAGTACTCACTCTTAGCTGCTGAGCCATCTCTGCAGACTCTGCCCTCTTTTAAAAGATCTACTTTTATTATTTTTGATGAGGTGTAAGTGTCTCCGGATGGGTATGTGCATGAGGGCCCAGTTTCCATGGAGGCGAGAGGCTTTGAACCCCCTGCAGTTTAGTTACTGGCAGTTGTGAGTCACGGATATGGATGTGAGGAACTGAACTCAGGTCCTCTGCAAGAACAATCTCAAATGCTGAGTCATCTCTCCAGACCTCTTTGCTTCATTTTAATCTTTTTATTGCATTTACTTATTTATATGTGTGTTGGGGGTTGTTGATACAGATGTCAAGTGTGTTGGGGGTTGTTGATACAGATGTCAGATGTGTTGGGGGTGTTGATACAGATGTCAAATGTGTTGGGGGTGTTGATACAGATGTTAAATGTGTTGGGGGTTGTTGATACAGATGTCAGATGTGTTGGGGGGTTGTTGATACAGATGTTAAATATGTTGGGGGCTGTTGATACAGATGTCAGATGTGTTGGGGGGGTTGTTGATACAGATGTTAAATGTGTTGGGGGTTGTTGATACAGATGTTAAATGTGTTGGGGGTTGTTGATACAGCTGTCAAATGTGTTGAGGTTGTTGATACAGATGTCAGATGTGTTGGGGGGGTTGTTGATGCAGATGTCAGATGTGTTGGGGATTGTTGATACAGATGTCAAATGTGTTGGGGTTGTTGATACAGATGTCAAATGTGTTGAGGGTTGTTGATACAGATGTTAAATGTGTTGGGGGTTGTTGATACAGATGTTAAATGTGTTGGGGTTGTTGATACAGATGTCAGATGTGTTGGGGATTATTGATACAGATGTCAAGTGTGTTGGGGGGTTGTTGATATAGATGTCAGATGTGTTGTTGATACAGATGTCAAATGTGTTGGGGGTTGTTGATAAAGATGTCAGATGTGTTGGGGTTGTTGATACAGATGTTAAATATGTTGGGGTTGTTGATACAGATGTCAGATGTGTTGGGGGGGTTGTTGATGCAGATGTCAGATGTGTTGGGGATTGTTGATACAGATGTCAAATGTGTTGGGGTTGTTGATACAGATGTCAAATGTGTTGAGGGTTGTTGATACAGATGTTAAATGTGTTGGGGGTTGTTGATACAGATGTCAGATGTGTTGGGGATTGTTGATACAGAGGTCAAATGTGTTGGGGGTTATTGATACAGATGTCAAGTGTGTTGGGGGGTTGTTGATATAGATGTCAGATGTGTTGTTGATACAGATGTCAAATGTGTTGGGGGTTGTTGATAAAGATGTCAGATGTGTTGGGGATTGTTGATACAGATGTTAAATGTGTTGGGGGTTGTTGATACAGATGTCAAATGACAACTATCTGGCGTCTGTCTTCTTCCTCCACCTTGTGGTTACAAGTGGTCAGGTTTGCTGTCAAAGACCTTTAACTTGAGGTCTCTCACTGGGCCCTTTGTTTCATTTTATAGAGTGGCAACTGCTTCTTTTAATTTCCAGGGAAGAATAAAATGGCTCTGGCCATTTGAAACCTATGCTGCCATGATAGTAAAGGGCTCCACAGGGAATGCAGAATTCCGTATGTCCCTTGCAAACATTACCCTTGGTGTTACTATGTCAACATGATACATTATAAAGCAAAGGAGTGTGTGTGTGTGTGTGTGTGTGTGTGTGATATTTGAGATGGGTTCTCAGTATGTAGCCCTGGGCCAGCCTGGGATCTCCAGAGATTTGCCTACCTTTGTCCCCTGAGTGCTGAGATTAAAGTTGTTTGCCGCCACACTGGGCAAAGCAAAAGGATTTTGAAGACTGCAACTGAGGTTTCTGATCACTTGACCTTAAGACAGGGAGATCATCCAGGTGGAACTAGAGTAATCAGAGGAGCCCTTTAAGAGCAGGGTACTTTCTCTAGCCCGTAGCAGACACGGTTAGATGCAAATAAGCTAAGGCTAGACATCTGCTGCCAGTGCAGTGAGGCAAAGATGTGGAGAGCTGCCTCAAGGTGCCGAGAGTAACCTCTGCCTGGCTAACTGCCCACAAGAGAACCAGGATCTCAGTCTTTAGCCACAAGGAATTGGATTGCATTCATTACGACAAGAGCCTGAAAGCATATTCTACTCTGGTGTCTCCAGTGAACCTAAAACTGGACTCCAACCTTGTGAGGCTCCGAGCCCAGCATCCACCTGCTGCTGGACCTCCCCACCCACAGAATGATGATAAGCTACTGGATGACGGTTATACTAAACTGATATGATTGTGGGCATTTTTTTTTCTCCAGCAATGGATAATGAACACAGTCCTATTCGTTAGTCATCTGTAGCTTTAAAGAGAAAATAAAAGTGCTTTTTTTTTTTCCTTGAATCTTTCCCATAGAATACTAAGTGTGGAAAATAAAGCAAAAGCTCACCTTTAAGAGATAAATTGTACCCACAACACCAGCTCTTATGCTTAAACTTTGAACAGAGAAGATAATGCAATTGAGCGAGTTATTGGCAGGCAAAGGTCAATTCACTGAAATGTCAAATACTTTTCAGTGAACAGGCAGATCATTATATCTGACAAGTCAGTCCTCGCAGTTATAATTTGCAAGTCACTGTCTTCTCTGTTCCTCTCTCAACAATTGACCCCTCCATGTCTTTTCTCAAGCCCGACCCACATTCCTCAGTGCCGACCTGTGGGCTCAGAAAGGGCTGCCCTGCCACATGATGCTCCAGGTCTCTGTCCCAAAGTGGAGACCCTGTGCATGTAGCTAACTGTTGATGGCCCCACACCTCTAGTTTCTTCTTAAGTTCCTTTCCAGCTTCATATTTGTTTTCATTTTCATAATCTTGAACATTTTTACTTTGAGACAGGGTCTTTCGTAGTCCAGGCTGGCCTTAAATTCATTACGTAGCTGAAGATGGCCTTGAACTTCTGATGCTCTGGCCTCTACCTCTTGACCCCAGGCTGTAGATGCTCCCACGCTTGAGAGGTGTACATCTCCACTCTGCGTTCTATGCTCAGTGAGAACTGGTGCATAGAGACCAATGGCCATTGGCTGAAGGAGTGAGTGAGGGAGTGAACAGCGCAAGGACCTTCTGTAGTGAACTCAAACCAGATTACGTTTTGCTTCATTAAGTGGCAACATTTTCATTCTAGTGTACTCAGCAGGAAGGGAGGTTGGGGAGCAACTGGTAATACTATTGAGAATAGTATTGCAATCACTTATTAAGCTCGCCTTTAAAAGAACTCTTTTAGCATTGGTATCGAGGCACACTTCCCTCACTGCCCTTCTCTGTGCAGAACAAAGCACAGCGTGCATCCAGTAATCTTCCTAATAGCAGTGATGGGTTTTTATTGATTTCCCCTTTCTATCATGGCCTGACCCCCTTCACAAATTTATTTATTGCTTGGTATTTTATGGAGCACTCTGCACACAGATATATCATTGGATTCTCAGAGTAAACTGAGTTTTAATTGGCACCCCTACTTTGAAACATGGAAACAAATACTCAGAGGAGTTAACATGTACTGCTCTAACATCTTGAAATGAGGAGGAAATAAAAAAAAAACAAACCGCTGAGAAGTGTGGGAGTTGTAGTTTCTTCTGTATTATTCCCAAGTGTTAGGATAGCTAAAGCCAGTCCTAGTTAGGGGTTCTATTGCTATGGTAAAACACCAGGATCAAAACCAAGTCGGGAGGAGATGGTTTACTTCAGCTTACAGTTCTACATCAGAGTTCATTCCTGAGGGAAGTCAGAGTAGGGAACTCAAACAGGGCAGGAACTGGGAGGCGGGAACCTGGAGGCCAGAACTGATGCAGGAACTGGGAGGTGGGAACCTGGAGGCCAGAACTGATGCAGGAACTGGGAGGCGGAACCTGGAGGCCAGAACTGATGCAGGAACTGGGAGGCAGGAACTTGGGGGCCAGAACTGATGCAGGAACTGGGAGGTGGGAACCTGGAGGCCAGAACTGATGCACAGACCACAGAGGAGTGCTGCTTACTGGCTTGCTCCTCTTGGCTCAATGAACTTGTTTATTTATGTATCACAGGACCACCACTGAGGGCTAGTACCAACCACAGGAGACCAGTCCCCCCCCACATCAATCCATCAAGAAAAAGCCCCTCAGGCAGATCTTACAAAGGCAGTTTCTCAACTGAAGTTCTCTCCCCTCCCCTAGCTTCTGTCAAGTTGATAAAAAAACTAGCCAGCCCAAGCCACTAGCCCCCGTTTTATTATTGAGTAAGAACACGCATTCATCATAGCCGAGCGAGTGGGAATGACATCTGGCCCTTGCACAGAGGGAAGTCATGGGTTAATGGCATGATCTTAGTCCTCAGCTAATTCCTTATCCTTCTGGCTATTTTCTTAAAACACCACTTTTGAGGTTTAGTATCTATGGAAAGAAAATACCTTTTAGTGATTTCATTAGAAATAACACTAACCAGAATAATTGCTAAATTACTATGTTTGTTGGATAACTCTTAACGAATTTACAGGATTCCAGTGGTAGAAACGTTGTTCACACGCACCCACACATGCATGTGCATACTGCTGAGGTACTTGTATGTCACTCCTAACACGCACAGTTGATTCCATCTCTCCAGTAACATATAGTCTTTGCCTTAATGACCCTCAACAGTACTTTGAAAATAAGAAATGAGAGAGAGAGAGAGAGAGAGAGAGAGAGAGAGAGAGAGAGAGAGAGAGAGAGAGAGAGGAGAGAGACTCCAATGCTGGTTGGATGGACACTGTTATTTTGTTATTTGTTTAGAAACCCATTACTGTAGAATCCATCCTCTGCCAAAGATCAGGAGACTTGATAATTTTGAAATGGGAGGCATACCTAGGTTTCAAAGATTTTTCTCTTCTAAATAAAAGGTGAAAAGAATGCCATCTGTGATTTTAAACAGAACAAATAAATAGGGCAAAATTAATCAATTGTTTAGTTGTGGTTGCTTATACCGAGATGTGAGCATCTCCCACACTTTCCATCTGGATGAGGCCATTGGTTTGTTGTTATTTAGATGTGATTGACATTGTAATCTGACAGTCTGGGCTATTAGTAGATCTGGTAACTAGTTATATGCAAAGTCACAGCAGTATTTCCCCAGCTGAAGCTTAACAGAGGGACTTAACTATGAAGTCAGACTAATGGTGTAAGGTTAACTCCTAACGTGGGACAGAATTCTTGGGTAAAATCAGGTGTATTAACAGTGAGATTAATAAATTACACTCACGACATAGAACAGAGCTGAGACACTGCCCCTGATTCCGTTGTCAAGTCCTGCCGTTCTGTCCAGGGGAGATGGGGACCAACCACAAGCTGCTGCATGTTGCTTGATCTGGTCCTCACTCGCCTCCCAAGAGAGCGCATGACGACTCTCCCTCAGCTCTTAAGGGGTCATATGTGTAGACAAAGCCATGCCCTAGGGCTTGTACCCCAAAGTCATTGACTGAACGGAACAAATTCCTACAACAATCTCCTTTTCTCTCTACATTTGCCCTTAATTCTCTGATGAACGTGAAACATTGAGAGAATTTACGTTGATGGGCATGTTAACTGTAGGAATGATGAACTCTATTTTTCAGTTTTAGGAAGCTTTAGTACCTGTCCCCAGTTCCCTGTTGAGTTCCCCTGCTCCTCCCTTTCCTGTTTCCTCTTGTATGTGATGAGCAGATTAAAAATAAGAACAAATGCAATAAAATGAGGAAGTTCCAAGATAACCAGACACTGACCAGGAAATCCCTGGTGTTAAAAGTGAGTACATGCTCATAAAGATTTATTAAATGAGTAACAAGTAAATAATGATGAAGTCACCTTGCTAATTAACTTCGGGAATACAGTTGCGGCCTCAGCCATGCCCTGCTGAATCAGTCTCCTGCTTCTCCACCAGCCATGTGACTATTTCAAGAATGTTTACGCAAATTTATATTACTAATACTTAGTTATTTAGGAAAAATAAAGTGGTGAATACTTCCCTTGTAGAGCGAGAATAATGCTTTCGTTTCAGGGGGCCTAATGAGAACATCACTTTCTATTTTTGTCCCTATTTATTTTCCAATTCTTTGGGGACTGGGTGGTATTTAACAATGAAACAAGCAGTGTTCCCATGTCTAATTAAGATTTTCTTGTAGGATTAATAAGTCATGTCTCATTAGCCCACTGAACTGGCGGTGTTAATCTTCACCTTGGCATGCTAATCTTGAAATGAGTTTGTGGATCAGTATTGAAGGACGTTGAACAAACAGTTTGATGTGAGCCAGTCTGAGTCAATTGAAATGTATCTCCGCCTACAAGCCCACAAATGTGTTCCTCCAGGTGTAGTAAGCACTGGTCTGGAGTGGCCACCAGAGGCAGCCACCATCTTATTCCTTTCCAGCAAAGAAAGCCAAAAGCGTCTTTGTTTTATTCTTCCTCAGTGACTTGTTCTTCCCTCTGTGATGACTTTTTCCCCCCCTCTCACATTGGAGAACTCATAACGCGGCCAGCGCACAGGAATGTTGCTGGGTTTCTGATAGAGACTGGCAGGAAGCTATGCCTTTCACACTTGCTGCTTTCTCTGAGCGGAGTAGGCTTGAGTTCCATGACACAGTGGAAGGTTAAAAACAACGTACTTCAAAGTTTTATTCACCCGAAAATATCCTAGATTCTTCTCCCATTTTTTTTTTAAGATAACACCAATTCAACAGGCCAAAAATTGGTCAGTGGAGAGGGAAGTAAAACAAGGTGTTCTTTCTTTGATTCTAATCAGACCTTCCTAAAATTGAAGAACAGCGCCAGATAATCTCTTAGGGACACTCCCTTTTTAGAATAGTCTTACTTTAGTGAAATAATTGGTGCCTACCTCCAGGAAGCCAAGTTTCTTTCCTTTGGAGTTCCATTGCATATGGTGGGTTCTTCCTACGTATTTGTTGAACGCGCGAACGGAGCAGTAAAGGCTTTGTAATTGCCAGTACCAGCTGAGTCTTTCCAATGAGCTCAATCCTAGGAAAGTGCTCCTTAAGGAGTTAATGCTATCATTTGGGAAATTAAAATAAATAACCTGAAATGTAGCGTGCCTGCTCATCCTGTGTTAAATAAGTGATGAATGAAACAGATTTGGGGGATCCTAGGAGGTTGGAGGCAGTCATGTAGACCTCATGAGAGGATGACCTATAGAAATGTGATAGTTATATAATAAAAGTCTTAATTTGGTAGCCATTTTGGTTTTGACAGCTGGAAAAATAAAAACACAAATAAAACCAAAAAAATCAATATATATGTTATATTCTTACCAGCTGCCTGGCGTTTCACATACATATAATGACATTTTACTTTTTATAACCTCCATGAGAGTGATGTGGCTATCCACTTTTGACAAAGCTAAGGCCCGGACAAGCTTACCAATGAGTCTAATGTCTCATAGTAAACACAAGGTAGAATTGGATTCGAGCTCTAATCTGACTGGCATCAAGTGCTGTGACCCTCCACATAGACTGTGATTCCTAAACAAAAAATATTCTGCATGACCGAAGAGCCTGGGTCTCAGGCTAGATGCTGAATGCTCTTGGCACACATGCACCTGTTGGCTTGCTCCTCTCACAGAGTTGAGAACATCCCACGTGGAACATTGGGCTTCTTTTGCTCTCTAGGATTTTGTGTTCACAGATGCGTTGTCTTGCCTCATTGTTTTTTTTTTTTGTTTGTTTGTTTTTTTGTTTTTCGAGACAGGGTTTCTCTGTGTAGCTTTGCGCCTCTCCTGGAACTCACTTGGTAGCCCAGGCTGGCCTTGAACTCACAGAGATCCGCCTGGCTCTGCCTCCCGAGTGCTGGGATTAAAGGCGTGCGCCACCACCGCCCGGTGTCTTGCCTCATTGTATGGCCCCTTTATATTTGTCTGAGCTAACATTCCCTAGTGTGTTGATTCTGACTTCTGTTATAACATCCTTGCTCATTTTCCCCCAACTTCCTCCCGACTTCTGGCTCTGCCTTGCCTGCTGCTTTTGTATATAGTTACAGATCTATCTTGAGCTTTCCCCTTTCTGCTGTGTTTCTTTAATTCCTTTTATTCTTGGCCTAGCCTCCCCATTCTACTGTATCCATACCTTATAGCTTAAGCCACCCACGACAAAAGGGACACAGGCAACCCAAGCTGGGGTACGAGCTGAGCCAAGCTAAGGAGACAGAAATGAACTTTTCTTCGCTAGGAGATGACTATGTGGAAGAAGAGGAGATGGTCTGGTTTGTGGTAAAGAACGGATATAGGATATGGAGATGGCTCAAGTGGTGGCTGACATCTGAAATCCCAGTGCTGGGTGATGAAGAATAAACAGGCAGATCCTGGAGGCTCTCTGGCCATCCAGTTTAGACAAAACAGTAAGTTCCAATTCCAGTGAGAGATTGTGTCTCAACAAATAAGATGGAAAGTTATTGAGGAACCAACCCAGTGCCAACGTCTGAACTTCATACATGTGAGCATGGGCAAGCACACCCTCGTCTTCACACGAATATGCTAAACACAAGTACAAACACACAGAGAGAGAGAGAGAGAGAGAGAGAGAGAGAGAGAGAGAGAGAGAGAGAGAGAGAGAGAGAGAGAGAGAAAGAGAGAGAGAGAGAGAAAGTTCTGGCCATCTAGAGGTTTGGGTAGAAGGACTGACGTTGAGTTCAAGGCCAGGCTGGGCAGCATTGTTACAGGCCAGGCAGGGCAGCAGAGTGAAGCCTCATCTCAAAAGGAAACACACAAAAGGAAGGACTATTTAAAAGGCAATTACATTAGACAATAGACCTTTGGAAAAGGCAGACTTGAGTGTATGGATGACAGGGTAGGAAATGGAGCCCAAGCACAAATGAATGAATGAAAGCTCATCAAAAAGCCATTTATGTTGAAGGAAATGTAGGTCCTAAACAGCACTGACAGAGACGGAAGGTACCGGTATCTTTACAGAAGATGAGCGTAAGGACACCAGGCAGGGCACTGCTATCGATTCATCCAGACCAGACACACCAACAGCTTGCTTAGGCAACAGCGAGTGGAGAGATGTGGCAGTGGAGGAAAGGAGAGGAGCGGAGAGATATTTTTGAGAAAAAGTCATTGGGACTATTATAAGGACAACGAAATATGTACAGTTTTAGGATTCCTTCTAACTTTGAAATGATCTTAGTTCTTTGGCTGCGCAGGAAGAGGTGTGTGAGGAAAGACCAGCCAGTTGGAGCGTTCCACTCAGTGTTCTCAGCAAGTCAGACTTCACGGGGTGGGAGGAAATAATCAGGAGCAGCACGTGTGGTTACAGTGTTATTTGGGGTTAACTACTCTTGGATTTTTTTCTTTTTAGTTTTAAAACCATGAGCTGAGATTTCTCAGAGGTGTGTGAAGTGCTTGTTGACAAATTTTTATCGAAAACATGCGACAGAACACTTTCAGAATCTGTATTAAATGTAAAAAGAATGGGTTATTTTTTTACTCCTTTCCTGAATGGTAGATATATTTAGGATATACATTTTTATTATAATAATCATAAACATGTGTAATGATGGTCCATATTAAATATATAATGGGATTTCCTTGGAGGTTGGCGGTTTCTTCCCTTATAAACATTACATTCCGTAAACATGAAAAGATGGATGCTCTTTTCCTCCACCTTCTCCTCTTTTTTTTGTATAATCCCCATCCCTTGAGTATGGGCATGACCTATGACTGTGCCTGGCCGATAGAATGTGGTAAAGGTGATTGGGTATCACTAGTCATTTTATGACATTGTGTATAATTGTGTCTCTAGTAGGCTTGAATGATTCTTCTTTTTTATTCCTGGCTGTGCAGAAGAGAGTTTAAATGGACCTATAGCTACTGGAAACTAAACGCTGTCAAAAACCACATGAGCACAGAAGGATGTCTTCACCATAGTTTAGATGAGAACAAAGCCCTGACTGATGCCTGGCTGGCAGTCCTATGACACCCTGAAGCAGAACCCAACTAGACCATGTCTAGGTTTGTTTTAAACTCAATATCTTCTTGTCTCTGCCTCCTAAGTGCTGATGACAGGTGTGTGTGTGTGCGTGTGTGTGTGTGTGTGTGTGTGTGTGTGTGTGTGTGTGTGTGTGTGTATCCACACCCAGCTATGCATGTCTTTTGGCTGTAACGTGTGGAGATTTCTTATTCGGGATAGAGGATCAGTGCAATTCAGTTTGGTTCCCTCTTCTGTTGCTTCTATAAACAGTGAGAAGAGCTGTCATGCTAAGATCTATGTCATTCTGGACTCCTGACTGCCTCTTAGGATGAACACACAGCATCTAAGTGCTCTGCATACTCCCAGGCCCTACTCTTTGTCATTTCTTCTTTTCCATGCTTCATACCCTCCAAAGAAGTGAAACGCAGAGCTCACAACCCATGCCTTTCTTCAAGGCTGAAAGCTATCAGCAATCACATGAACCCACTTAGGGAGATGGAGAGAAGCAGCTGTTTTGTCAAGGGCAGGGACAGATAACTAAGGAGTGCAGGATGGATGGGGTGCTGAGCTGAGGTGGGGAAGTGCGTGGGTCTTTGCTCAGCCCTCAGTTAATTCCGTTGTGTCCAGCATCAGTGGTCCAGAACTTACCCCACCTTACTGCAGATGCGCCTTTATAACTTGCTTATCACTTCCCGCCTGAACTAAATGCTAACCCAGGCTTGGAGCTCATTTCCTCTCCCTCATCCCCCACTCATGTCCCACACTAACTCCCTAAAATGCAAATCAGACTGATCGCACAACATTTCCTAGTAGCATCCAGAATCCACCCTGGTGCAGTACTCAGAGGTTTTCTTTAGCCTGGCTGGCCCTTGTTATACCTCTCAGGAGACTCCCTCTGCCATGCCGCTACCGCTCACTCTCTGTTTCAAAAGGTACAGTGAAAATTCACGCTATTTCCAGATTTCTATTTTTGCTAAAGCTGTTCTCCCCATGAGGCATGGCCTCACTCACCATGCATTGGGCTAAGTTCGGCTTACTCTTTATGATCCAGTGGGCATACAGCAAGCCTCGGGGAGCCTCCATAGACCTTTTAAAGGGGATTGTAAGGGGTGGAGCCAGAGGCGGGATGGAGATCCAACTGGGAGAGCATCAGAACTACTGAATATCACTCATTTTCTCCAAATGGGCAACATTTTTCAGCTTGTCATCCAACTGTGACCTTAGTGAATATGAATGTGAAGAAGTTCTAAAGCTTGTCCCCGGCTACCTCAGCGATAACATTGTGAAGATAATATGTAAATTTTTTCTCTGTGAACATCTAATTCCCCATGCATATATATGTATTTTATGTAGCAAGTCTCCACATGACTTCTGAGATGGCTAGAAATACTGAAAAATTAAAAGGGATCACAAAGATTTTAGCATCTGAACATTTGCCCAGCTGCAGATGTTATGGTTGTATTCCTGTTGCCACGGTCTTGTTCATATCTGTGAGATGTAAAGAAAGTCAGCTTGGGCTCAGTAGCTAGAGAAAAAAACCATTGGTCTATGTTTAGACATCAAAACTGGTCTAACTAATTAGTAAGGAAAAGAATCAACCAAGTTTGGAAATTTACTAGGAACGTGGATGCCACTAGGGGGCTCCCTCACATCCCACAATCGTTGAAGGCCTGACCAGCACAGCGGGGGGCGGGGGGGGGCACAAAATAATGACTAAAACTGCTCTGTCACCGAAGGTATATGCCTTGTTCACATAAAGCCTGAAAATAGGACTTTATTATTTTAAGGTTTGCTGGAGTTAAAAATGCATTTATGATAAATAATGTAGCAGCACAATGTAAATATGCACCTGACAGGGAATGGCACACTGTGTTTCATTGCACCCAGTCTCTTCAGCATAATAATAATAAATAAAAAACCCCAAACTTTCATCTAGCTTCTGATTACTTCTCTTTCCGAGTAACACAAAGTAAAACGATTAAAAAATTTCCCTCTGGGATAATTCTGTCATATCGATGAGTCATCATTTGGAGTACTGTTTACTGGTGAGAAATATTTATACATCTGTGCATTGAGACACATAGATATATATACAGTTGGAGGTGAACTTAGTTAACAAACACACAGAATGAATTTTTAAGACTGTCACAGCACCAGTCAAAGAAGCCCGTGCCAACCTTGGTCCTGTGTAGATGTGTTTGCTGTTGGAGTATTTCTCATTCGCTGTTCTTAAGCAGCTAAAATGAAAAATGTGTTTGACAACTTTCCTCTCTAAAACATTTAGCCACATCTATGACATTCTTGATTACCAAGGAATGAAATATTGCTTATTTATTTTCCTTTATAGGTTGTGATTTATCATTGTTTCCACAGACTTTCAAATTATAAGAATAATTCACTATTTGTTTCTATTCTCGTCTGATGTTATGGCATAAATATTTAAAAATTTCACGCAGAACTATATTTAGAGTGTTTTTTGTGCATTAAAAAGTGTGAGCCCTTTACACTGGGGAAATCAAGATTATTTAAAGCCAAGAGATAAGGGAGATGCAAAAGAGATGGCAATTTCCCTTTGTTTTCCTTCCTTTTCAAAATTCTTTTTCTCTTTTTCTTCTTTATCATAGTATCTAGTTATGTTCTTTTTTTGAGTTAGTTAATTACTAACAACTTAAATATTGAGTTTAACTCTTCACAATGGGCAAAAAACAAGACCTGGGGCAAATTGTTTGGTCTTGTAAATGATTTTTTTTTGTATATGTGTGGTTGTATGATGTGTATGGCATGTGAATGTTCACATGTGTGATTGTGTGTGCATGTTCATATGTGCTAGTGTGTGGGTGTATGTTCACATGTAGATGTGTGTGGTGTGCATGTGTGTGCATGTTCACATATGTGGGTATGTTTGTGTGTGGTGTGTGTGTATGTTCACATGTACTAGTATGTGGTGTGTGTGTTAACATGTGTTAACTGTGTGAGTATATGGTATGCATTTGTATGTGTACATTCACATGTGTGAGTAGGGGTGTGTGCATGTTCACTTGCCTGAGTGTGTGTGCAAGTATGAATTCATGTTTATATGTGCAAGTTTGTGTGTGTGGTATGTGTTTGTGAGTATGTATGTTCACTAGTAAAAGTGTGTGTGTGGTGTATTCATGTTTACATGTGTGAGTGTGGTGTGTGTGTGTGTGCATGTTCATACATATGAATGTGTGTGTGTGTGTGTGTGTGTGTGTATGTGAGTATATGCATGCACACATGTAGGAGTGTCTCTGTGTGTGTGCATGTATGCCCATGCATGTGGAGACCAGAGGTAGATGTTGGGTACCCTCCTTGACCGTTCCTCATTTTATTTACTGAGATAGGGTATCTTGCTTCTTGAGTAAATTTTGGTCTAGCCAGCCCAGCCTCCTCAGGGATTCCGTCTCTGGCTTTGCGCAAAGCGGCTACAGGGACTCCTAGCATGTGTGTAAGTGATGGGGATCTGAACTCTGGTTATAATTGGGTTTATACTCACGTAGTTGGTTTTAGTTTTACAAAGACCAATGCATGACTTGCTTGTGTGCTGCCTTCTCTAGCACTTAAAACACAAATGTGCACCCTAGAAGGGAATGTTGGGAATTAAGCAGCAGCAGCAGCTGCTGTTCAGCTCAGACTGTCTTATCAATCAAGTAAAGAACACACTAAAATGCTTAAGGTCGTTCACAAGTGGAGTTACAGGCTCTTGTTTAAGCAGGAGGTTTTGTTTTTTGACAGTTCTCTTGATAAAATCTGAGTATGATGGTGTCAGACAGACAAACTGAGTAGCCAAACAGAAACTTTCACCTTGGTAACATAAGGTCTAAATGAAGAGATGAGAGAGCTAGCTAAATCCTCTGAAAGCACAAGATGGGCATGCCATGTGGTGTTGGAAACAGACGTGTGACCAGGGATTGATACTGTGTCACACATATGATGTTATATGCATTGCAGACTTCACGTACACTGTCAAATAATTTTCACCCATTGTCTCAGGCACGTCTGCACACAATATTTTGAAATGATATTTGTATACTGAGCATGAGAGAAAGACATCTAGGAATTTCTTGACGAATGGGCATATTAAACAGCTATGCCAATCATAACACAAAAGGTAAAGTATTTATTTTCTATCCTGAACAGTATTTTCTGAGTTAATTTGTTTATCCTGGAATGAATAATTATTTAATGACATTGATATTTATATTGGTGGTTTCAGTACAAAGAGTGACTATAGAAGTTAGTGTTCCAGGAAGGCTAATTCATCTTGTATTTATGTACACACATATACATAAGTGTATACTCACATACATATGTATATGTATCCATATGGGTACATTTCTCCTTGAGCAGATATGAAGTTATGTACTTCTGATAATGCAGTGGACTGCAATCCACAGTCTCTATCTTAACAGAGATGATCATGCTGTAGGCGTGTTTAACAGCTATGTGTCTGAAACCAAGCAACAGCAAAGACAGCAGTCCAGTGAATGACAGGAGTCAGAGATGCCAAGAGCCGCTCTGTGGTGATATTTGTATGTTAATAAATAAAGTTTGTCTGTAGATCAGAGGACATAGATAGTCATTCATAAACAGAAGTCAGGCAGTGGTAGCACACGCCCTTAATCCAATCACATGGCAGGCAGAGCCTCTGCGTGGTCAAGGACACAGCCAAGCCTGGTGACACATGCCTTTAATCCCAGTACCAACCATAGAGAGCTGGAGGGTCTGTATAGACAGGCAGTGATGAGGAAGTGAGGTGGCTGGGCCAAGAGCCAATGAGAAGGCAGAACAGTAAGGCAATAAAGGAGCAGGTTAAACAGGAAGAAGCTACGGCGGCATGGTGAGTAAGGTTAGCTTGTGGCTATCACTATTTCCCTGATCTCTATGACGTTCACCCCTATATTTGGCTCTGTGTTTCTTATTTGATAAGACTGTTTAGAAATTTGTCTACACTGGCCTAGAATTTATCACGGGCAAAAGGCCTTGGTTTTGTCCTGGTTCCCTTTGCTGCAGAATGACCCCTCATCCTAGCCCCAGGAACACCCTGAAGAAAAGCTCTGATATATTAGTTAAGCTCCAGGCCAAGCAAGTTCTGCCTGCTTTAAGAGCTATAGGCTAGTTGCAAGTATTTTCAGAGCGGGAGATGGCTTACTGGTTAAGAGCACTGGCTGCTCTTCCAGAGGTCCTGAATTGAATTTTCAGCAACCACATGGTGGCTCGCAACCATCTATAATAGTATCTAATGCCCTTTTCTGGGCACCAATATGTAAAATATAAATATATTTTAAAAATTAAAAAAAAGAAATAGGGGGGGCCTAATCTAAAAGTTCCATCTACTTAGGTCATGGGGCACATCATTTGTTTTCCCAGCTTCTAGAAATGAACTATCTTCTGAAAGTACCTCCTGCACATTCAGGACATCTAGTCTAGAATCATCTGACCCCAGCAGCCCCACTCCCATAAATTCTGTTTCAGATCACTCTTTCATCTTTAATCCTATGAACAAAATTTACAGATCATAAAATTGAGACTATTACCAAGATCCTTCGCTAATCAAGAACAACAAAAAACAGCATATTCACAAAATGATGTTTTCTTTATGAGTCTGTGCCTAAGGTCATCAAATCAAACTAAATGGATTTAGGTTTCCAAGCCACTGCGGAGGAGATAGCCAGGCCCCTTATCGGTTTATTAGGGTTTTCTGTAATCCCAATAGTTATTATAAATAATCCACACATATTGGCAGGTGATGACCCCTCTCCTCTTCCACACTAATTTCCCATTCTAATTGCCTAATATTGGAAAGACCGTCTTGCCCAGCCTTGCCTATGCAGAAGAAATCCCCACAGATCTGACCCAAAGCTCCATGATTATTACAACTCCTGGCCTTTACTTATATTGTTAGTCAATATTTGCAAGCGTCATAACCTATGAATAAGAAAGGCACAGCTTGGAAAAGTTCTATAATTTAAGGGAAAATGTGGCTGGCCTTTTTGTAGGCTAAAGGAGAGGAAAGACCACATCACAATTCCTAACGTATATTTCCTTTTGTCCTTTGGGTATCTGTGAGCAACAGCCTCTAAAAGTAAATTAACTCTTCTATAATAGTTTTGGGGCAAGAGATGGAAGTTCTTATATTAAGGAAAACATATATTATGAGCTTGAAACAACAGGTTAATTTGCAGGCAGGTCACACACATCCATTCTCACATCCCCCGTCATGTACACAATCTTCTCCTTTTCTCCTGTGTTTCTCCTGAACCTGGGTACTCTGGGCCATTTTCTTCAAGCAGAGACTGCAGACTACGGACTGACATTCTACCACACCTCCGTTAAAGAGAACATTTTTGATGTCTGGACATGTGTAGTCTTGTGGAAAAGAGCCTTATTTCCCTCATAGACAAGAGCAGCCGTGTGGCTAGCAGTATTTCCCCAGAGATAGTCTGATTTAAAAAAAAAATCGATATCAACTCTTGACACATTTTCATTTACATCAGCACATGACTTTCAGTCAGGGTCCAAATCAATAGGCAGCTTTTAACACTGCCTGGCTCTTTCTTCCCATCGGGCGGCGGGCAGGCCATTTGCCTCAGCGTACCATGTTTCTTCAGGACGAAGTTTAACTGTTTTTTCTGTGACTTATCACAACAGCCTAAACTGCAACATTAATCACATGACCATTTCCTTATCACCACTTACAGCCAATTGACTTTTTACTTAGTGAAACCATTTGCCGAAGGTGACAGTCATTCTGAAGGGGTCAGAGGTCAATGGGGGAAAAGAAATATCTAGTTCTAAAACTTCTTAGGGTAACACTATGCCGGACCATCGTTACAAGCCTCAGACTTTGTGGAAACTACCTGTAGACAAGGTAGAGACTGAGTTATTTGAAATGGAAGTGTTGCTGAGGGTCCTGGTATGTGGTCTGGAGACAATTAACCTGCCCCTCTCTTGAAGCTACAAGTGATTCACTAGTGATTGGCAATGTACTTTCTCTGACTTTTGAAAGTGGATTCTTTCTCTTTTGATTTTCCAAACTAGCTTGGAAATTCAGTTAGATCTTATGGCACACGAGTTTGGCAACCTCTGCAGTACTGGCAATCTTCAGTAGATGTAACATGTAGTTCATTACTGCAGTAACTCGGATTTCTAAATAATGAATCAAATTCGTACATTATTTAGAACCCACACAGGCGTTATTAAGCTGAATAAGCAGAGACTTGCAGAGGTTTACAGCATATTTATCTAGGGCAGTTCCCCAGCAACAAAGTAACATGCTTTAAAAGTATATGAAAAGGCAACCTCCTGTATGACATCACATTCTATTTATAATACCCTCAGACAGCAATAGCATCTTTTTAGACTGCTGCTCGGTGAGATGTCAGTCACTTCTGATGCTCCTCCAGAGCATCCTGTTGATGAGTGCTGAGTGTGGAATTACCCCCCTCCCCGTGATTTACAGGGATGTAAGTATGTAAAAGGAACAACACTATTTTTAGGAGAGAAAGTTGTGGGGTGTCTCCTCTACTGCCTCCACATTCTGGTATATGCATGAACTTCTAGGCTTGCATATAGCTACACTTAGCCCATCCTACATCAGGTTTGGAACGTTCCCAGGACACGAGCTGTGTGGAGCCTCTGACATATGGCATTGAGGTAGAGCAGATCTGTTGATATGGGGGTGTCCACTGCTGCTCCAAATCTCTCTTCCCACTTTAGAGCACAAGGGCTGATGTTTCAGATGTGTGGGGCATCACATGACAGGCACCCCATGCCTGGGAAGAATCTTGCCTCCATGAAGGAAGATGATGGCAGAGATAACAGAAGGTGATAAACCTTAACTGGAGTAAGTACTCCCCAGGAAGCAAGCTCTAGACATCTGGCCTCAGGATTTATGTAGTATTTATCTCCCCATTTAGAAAGCTCAGTTTATGGTACTGAATGCATGTGTCTAAAAGTCACACACTATACCCTTACTTCAACTCAGTCATTAAAGTTGTATCACCATGCTGACCTGTTTTATTGCATCTGGGGCTCTGTGTAAGAAATCTAAAGTCTGCCCTCTTAAATAGGCATTTCAAAAAATTTCTCAACTTCAGAAAGTGGGAGGCACCCTTCCTCTGGGAAACATGAGTAGTCAGCCTAAGATAGATATTTTTTAAAAAGTCCCAAATCAAGTTTTTCTTGGGATTGCACACTTCCAGAGATGCCTCGGGATATTCTAAAGCATTTTCAAAACAATCTTGCAGCTCACCTTAACAACCAGCACTGCCCTGGTAGGCAGAGTGAGCGCGCTTGGAAAAGAACCAAATAGCATTTACTACACCTTCAGCCTCTGATGGCTTCTATTCTTATGCCTGAGTGAGTCTCAGAACTTGTTTCTCTTTTAAAGCTTTCTTATGGAGCAATATTTATGAGGCATCATATAGAGAATTTTTTTAGACATTTAATAAATATGCATTCATTTTTAATATGCTTTGAAGTTACATAATAAATATAACAAGCTATGATTTTATGAATACTAGATTTTGGATGAGACTGAAATAGTTCCAAAGGGAAAGGCAATTGAGCTGATTTATCTTACGTGTGTGTGTGTGTGTGTGTGTGTGTGTGTGTGTGTGTGTGTGTGTTTTGCCTGTAGGTATATATGTGTACCATATGCTTGCAATGACTACAGCAGGCAGAAGAGGGAGCTAGAAACCTTGGAACTGAAGGTACAGGTTATGAGCTACCATATAGATACTGGGAATTGAACTCCTGTCCTCTGGAAGAGCAACAAGTGCTTTTAACTGCAAGCCCATCTCTGCAGCCCCCAAGAGGAATTATTATTTCAATAGGTTCTAGAGGGCAAGAAAATACCCAAACACTCTTGGCCACTGAATGTAAAGAGCATTCCGAGGAAACAGCAGTCTGTTTTTTGTATATATCTATATCTATATCTATATCTATATCTATATCTATATCTATATCTATATCTATATCTATATCTATATCTATATCTATATCTATATCTATATCTATATCTATATCTATATCTATCTATCTATCTATCTATATCTATATCTATATCTATATCTATCTATATATCTATATCTCTATCTATCTATCTATCTATCTATCTATATATATATAGAGAGAGAGCGCCTATGTAGCCTTAGCTGTTCTGGAACTCACTATGTAGAGCAGACTGGCTTCAAACTCACAGAGATCCACCTCCCTCTGTCTCTCCGGGGTTGGGATTAAAGGCATCACATCCCTGCCTGGCTTGTATTTTCAATGTCGTGTATGGTGCTCTAATTTCTATAGAATACTTAACTATTTTATCTTTTTTAATATTGAAAAATCCTGCTGTGCAAAACAGGGTGGAGTTTTGACTTTTACTTTAAAAAATCTCAACTATAGGGATTTCTTTATGCTGTTTAAAACATATGGTGAGGGGTTGGGGGTTTAGCTCAGTGGTAGAGTGCTTGCCTAGCAAGCGCAAGGACCTGGGTTCGGTCCTCAGCTCCAACAAATAAACAAACAAACAAACAAATAAATAAATAAATAAAACATATGACGAGCAAGCGACAGGGCTTGAAACTGTACTCCATTCCTCTAACCCCTACTAACACTAGGAAAATGTGTGCATTCAGATATCCAGTGAACAAACGCATTTCCCCCTTTCCTCCAGTGAACAGCTCTACTTGGAAGTTAGGCTTTGTGTTGTGAGAATTCACTGATCTCTTCCCTGGGAAGAAGAGTATTAAATTAGCATTGTCCATATCTTAGCTCCAGCCCCACAGCTATTATACCATGGGCATTTCTTCAAGTTTGCCAGCTCTGGGATTTCCCAGCCTTGCTCTCAGTTCCCACCACTCTCTTGGGCCTGCACTTGGCCTCATCTCAACAGATATCTTCAGCCCTCGTAGACAGGGCTGGTTTTATTTTAGCTCTTCACTGGATTTTGTTTGGCTGTATAGAGGTCAGAGCACATATGCAGGTGCTCACCTGGAAAAGCCAATACTACTTCTCTGACAGCCACTGACCTTTTGACGACTGTATGTGCAAAGCAAATGGACCATACTTTTCAATCAGATTACTCACAGACTGAAGTTCCTGTCACCAGACCATTTTTTTTTTTTTTTGTGGCTTTGAAGATTATCTTCTCTGGGTCAGGCTTAATTTACACCCAAACCTTATTTTCAACCTTTTAATCCATGCTCTTTGAAACTGTAACAGATCTCAGAACACATACTCTGGGATCCTGTTCATCTCCATGGTCTCCAAGAGCATTTCCCAAAAGCTCCATGGCTGAGACAAGAAGAGTGAGTCTGTGTGACCAACTCAGCAAGCATTCTGCTTTGGGGAAATGTGATCTCTCTCGGTTGTCAACAAAAACTTCAAGTGAGCAGTGGCTACTTTATTTTGAGGGGATTCAAGGTCAACAGAATAATTGTGAGTGAAAAGCTTGGTTTGCAAGATGGACACATGTATTAAGCTAATAAGAGGGGCTTGAATGCTGACAGACAGCTCAGGAGAGCTGAAATGCAGCGTCCTCCCTCCAGAGGCAAGAGCTCAGACTGAGATTTTTTTTCAAACATACTTCTGCGGATGCGTTACTTTCAGGTTACTCCCAAGGGTCTGGTATTTTAGGGAGTTGTATGCATAAACAACCAGGGCACTTATGCTGTTTCTTATGATTCTAGTATAATTCTACTACATCAGTTCATTAAAAATTGGTATTTATTGAATCTTTGATACTGCAATATAATACTGGTCATATTTTGTGTATTTGATACTGCATTTTTATTCAAAGAAATATAGCCATAAACAACACTTTTCCTTTGTTATCATAGGAACAATGTCAGAAAACAAGATTCAGTGAGCTGTGGGGACTTATTCTCCCGGTCACTACTGAACAGACCTCCCTTAGGGTGACTGTATAAATTTGACACAACCACTAGCCGAGGTGGCTTTTAAAGGTACATGTTTTTATATGTAAGAGTGTTGCTCTTGAATGTATATAGGTGTACCATGTTTGTGCCTGGTGCCCAGAGAAGGCCATAGAGTGTGCTGGATCCCCTGGAACTGAAATTACAGATGTTTGTGAGCTGTGGGTGCTGGGAACCAAATGCTGGTCCTCTGGAAGAGCAGAAGTGCTCCTAACAACTGAGCGGTTTCTGCAGTCCTATCACTGTGTAGCCCTGGCTGGCCTTGAACTCACTATGCAGACCAGGGTGGGCCTCAACTTACAAAGACCTCTTTGTCTCTGTCTCCTGAGTGATGGGATGACAGATGTGTGGTATCATACCGGGAGTATTTTGCACTTAAAAAAAAATTCCATATGATTCAGCACAGGTCTGCTGCCCTACCTGGAACACAATACATCCTACACAATTGGATTTTCCTGGGACACTATTCTGCTGGTATCACAACTGCCTTAGTGAGAGAGCAAACTATCATTAAATAGACAACGCAGATTTGTGAAATAGGTTGCATACGTGTTCTTTTACAAGTAGGCTTGGTTACTTACGGCATTAGCAAAATTTACATTGATTAACCAGTAAGCCGTAATGTTGTTTTCGATCTGGTCTGAACAAATCAATTTTACTTAACACTTTAAGTATTTTTTGGCTTTGAGGTATTTAGGGTAAGTAGGTATTATATTGCCGGTGGGAAAACGCTACACTTGTAATTAAGCAAAGGAGGTAATTTCACCAAAAGAAGAGAGATTGAGTAAAGTTTTCCAGATAATGGGATTCTCTGGAACACAAGGACTGTGTCAGCTTGCAGGAAATCAATTACAGTGTCATCTCCAATGTGGCTAATCTAAGTGCAGTCATCTCTCTGTTGAAGTCAGCCATGAGACAAAAAAGAGCATTCCATCACGTAGACGAGAGAAAAGACCCCAGAAAGACCGCTAGTGAGAGAGCCCGGCATGGAGTCAGATTTCCATAACACTTCTTGTTCAAAGGAACAAAAAAAGGCCCGTGTAAAACCGACTCTCGCTCTCCACTTAAAATACACTGTTTGCACTTTTCTGTAACCAACAATACAGTTCAAAAACTTCATATAATGGGCGTATTCTGCATTTCCACATGTATCCATAACAATCTCTCTCTCTCTCTCTCTCTCTCTCTCTCTCTCTCTCTCTCTCTCTCTCTCTGTGTGTGTGTGTGTGTGTGTGTGTGTGTGTGTGTGTAGAGGACAGAGATCAAACTTAAGTGCTATTCCTCAGATACCCATGGTATGTCTTTCTTTTGTGACAGGGTCCCTTACTAGCCAATATCTCACTAAACAGGATAGGTTCATTGATCTATAAGCTCCAGGGATCCACCTCTCTTCATTTCCCCTGAGCTGGCATTACATGTATGAGCTTTGCTTTTGGTGTGTGTTAGTATGTATGCATGCACTGTACATAGAGGTCCTTGTCTGGTGTGTTTCTAAGTGGTTCTCCACCCTAATTTTTGAGGCAAAATCCTTACGGAGCCTAGGACTCACCAGTTCCGCTGGTCTGGCCAGCCAGCAAGTGCCAGGGACCCTCTTATGTCTCTTCCTAGGGCTGAGAGTACAGGTGTACATTGCTACACCTGGCTTTTTCATGGGATCCGAACTCAGGCTCTTCTGCTTGCACAGTAAGCAGCTGACTCGCTGAGTCATCTCCCCGGCCCTCTAGCTCCTTCTTTCATGCAGTTGTATTGATGTGGGGGCCACTGGAGAATAACTGCGTAGGAGTGAGTGTCGTCAGTATGGGAGAGCATTTGGGATGGAGTTGAAGCCTTCGCTTTGGCAACAACTTCTACCTTGCTGGCTTAGAGCTGACACTTGGCTTATGGTGTGAATGAAATCACTGCTATGGCTGTTTTGAAGGGCCAGGCACTGTGGAGAATTCGAAAGCCAAGACAAGCTTCCATTCCCATACAATGACTACTGAGGAGGAAGCGCCTGGACAGGATTTCTGCTGGAGAAAGGTTATCATATACAATACACGTTCTATAATGCGTTTTTGCCAAACCTTGGCTTTTGTTATGAGTGCCAAAATCAGAGGGCCAGTAGATAATATGCTGAAAAAAATTCCATTAAGCACATCTCAGAAATTATACAAACAAGACTCACACCAAAAATGGCACTAAAAACAAATGGGAAGCAAACGTAAGTTTCATACTTTGAATCAGGTCACTTAAATAAGGAATTCTACAGAAGTATCACTATATTTTTGTGTCTATGTTTTTCTTGAGTTCCAAATCCTGCTTTGAAAAATATTTTTAATCTGGGTGGTGGTGGCACATGTCTTTAATCCCAGCACTTGGGAGGAAGAGGCAGGCAGATCTCTGTGAGTTGGAAGCCAGTCTGGCCTACAGAACTAGTTCCAGTACTGCCAGAGCTAAGCTGAGAAACCTTGTCTCAAAAAACCAAAGAAAAAAATTAATATTAAAAATATACTTCTTGAGCAAGTGAAAAAAGTTTGAGATTTTAAAACCAAATAGTGTACCTGTCAGAGTAATAGACTAAAAAAAGAGAAACCGTATGATTCACTTCAGTAGGTAGCATGAAAAGCATTTGACAAAATCCAGTGCCTGTTCCTCGTAAAAAATTAGCCAAGTGAGGAACTGAAGGATATTTTCTACTCTTAAATTTTACTGTTATTTTAAATTTTTCTTTTATGTGTATGGATGCTTTGCCTGCATGTATGCCTGGGCACCACACATGGGCCTGGCGCCTGTGGATGTCAGAAGTCATTGGGTCTCCTGGAACTGAAGTTAAGATGGTAATGTGCAGCCATGTGGTGCTGAGAATTGAACTCGAGTCTTCTGGAAGAGCAGCCAGTGGTCTTAACTGCTGAGCCACACACAGCTCTAGCTCCCTGAATGAGAGTTTCTTGACTTGACACATTTCACCCTCAAAATTCCAAGGGAAAAGAAAGGCACTTGCTGCTGAGTCTGATGACTAGAGGTCTATCCCTGGGTTTCACGTGGTGACAGGCAAAAACTACTACAATGTATCCTTTTACATTCTCTGGTTCACTGGAGTGTAAGTGAGTCCCCAGGGATGACTGACTGACTGACTGACTGACTGACTGACTGAATGAATACATGCAATAAAAAGCTTTAAAAATCCAACTAACATTATACATATTAATAGTTTCCCCCTAAAATAGGGAATAAGACTAGTACAGCTATCTTTACTACGTCTGCTAAACACTGTGTTGAAATTTATAGCTAGTGAAATGGGCAAGAGAAAGCAAGGGTAGATGGGAAAACAGAAGTAAACTCTCTTTATTTGAAGATTGCTGTGGGACGGTCTGTATGTCAAGTGTGTTGCTGATTGGTCAATAAATAAATCACTGATTGGCCAGTGGCTAGGCAGGAAATATAGGTGGGACAAGGAGGAGAATAAAGCTGGGAAGTGGAAGTCTGAGAGAGAGAGACACTGCCAGCCGCCACGATGACAAACAGCTTGTGAAGATGCTGGTAAGCCACGAGCCATGTGGCAAGGTATAAATTTATAAAAATGGATTAATTTAAGCTGTAAGAACAGTTAGCAAGAAGCCTGCCACGGTCATACAGTTTGTAACCAATATAAGTCTCTGTTTACTTAGTTGGGTCTGAGTGGCTGTGGAACTGGCAGGTGAGAGAGATTTGCCCTGACCGTGGGCCAGGCAGGAAAACTTTAGCTACAGAAGATGATGGGATTATCTATGTAGACAGCCGATGAAATGGAGAAAACAGTCTTAGAACAAGAGACTAGTGGTGTTGCTGAACACGAGTTCAATTGTCTTGTACAGAATCATAGCAATAATCAATGTGACATCAATGTCATTCAAATAGTATGAGCATATGGAATATTTGGGAAATAATTTTTAACAAATATTTACAAAAGTTGGATATCCAACAGTCCCAAGACACTGTTGAGAGAAGTCAAAGAAGAGTCAATAACAAGAGAAGTGATGTAACCTTGGGGAGGTTTCATTTTGATTGTCAGCTTCTCTGAATAGAGAGTCAACTAGGAGAGTAATAAAGCACACCTTTGAGTGCGTTTCCAGGAATGATTAGACTATGGGGGTGCTTACACATCAGTACACTTTTAAATTTATTTTTATTTTACATGTGAGTGATTTGCTTGCATGTATGTGTGTGTACTATGTGAACGTCTGGTACCTGTGAAGACCAGAAGATGGTTTCAGATCACTGGAAATGGAGCTACAGATGGATGTGAGCTAGCATGTGGGTGTTGGAAACCGAAGCTGGGTCCTCGGTAAGAGCAGCAAGGGTTCTTATTCTTGTCCCATTCATGCTTTAGTTCATTGATGACTTTGAACTTTGAATAGAGAGGTTGTGGAAGCACGGAGAGCTGAGCCTCACTAGAGGAAGGAGGCATGAGTTTGGGAGTTATATCTTGGTCCTCTCCTGTTCCGTGACTCCTCTTTGTTTCCTGGATGCCATGAAGGAAACATTTTCTTCTGTCATCTCCTTCCACTTTGCCAGGGGCTCAAAAACATGGAAGGCAGCTGAAAATGGGCTAAAGGATTTGAAACTTAAAGCCAAACTAAATCTCACCTCCTTCTAAACCCTTTCTCTCAATAGAGATGAAATTCTGGTTAACACAGGCTAGAAAACTCAATATTGTCAGTTCGTTGGTTCTATGTAAACTAACTTATAGACACAGTGGCATCTGAATTTATATTCTGGAATCTTTTTTTTTCTCTTCATTTTTGGTAGAAATTGGCAAAGGAGATTTGGAAATTTATAGAGCCTACAACAAACAAAAGAGATTTGAGACAGAACAAAGTTGGATGATTGTATTTGATTTTAAGATATATTATTTAGCTATTCATTGATAATAAATACATAACTGAGCATAGCATCCATGTGAGGATGAGCAAGTAGATAAATACAGCAGACAGGGGAGTCCAGAAAAGAACACACAGCTATCTGGTCAACTACTCTTTGATGAAGGAATTCAACGGAGGAATGATGGTCCTAGAACTACTGGATATCCACATGTAAAGCAAAACAGAGCAATGTCTTGTAATATATGTAAATGTTAGCTCAGAATGTACCAGAGAGCTGATGGACAACCCAAAGTTATAAAACATGAAGAACACTGAGGAGAAAAATCTTTGGGTAGATAATGCTTTCTAATATATTTACAGTTAGTAGGCCAGTGTGTGTATGTGTGTGTGAAAGATGTGAGGGGCAGGGAGGCAAGAAGGCGTAAATGGGAAAATGTATATGTGTGTGCAAGAAGGTAACATACATATATCTGCCACATGCAGGCTTTCTTACACATACATTTAATATACCTGGATATATAAAATATGCAGAAAAGTAAATATACAGATAAGCTGGATCCAATCAAGATAGGGGAAAAACAGAGTCATATAAATAGAGAAATCTTATTATAAGGAATGAGTAAAATTGAGATTGGAGAAATCAGGGATTGGTTAAAAGCGGTAAAGAGAAACATTTGACGTAAGGGACAGGTATCACCCCAAATGCTGAGAGAGAACACACAAGAAAAATCTCTCTTGTCACCTGCCCAACTCTAAGAGGGTGAGATACAGACTTTGTCAGAGAAGGCATAGCCTTGGCTCAAGGGAAGTGGCCTTGGTCCAGCAACAGCACTAGTTGTCTGCAGTCAACTCTGTAGGGGAGCAGGGGAGTCAATCATAGAATCATAGTAGTCACAGGAAATGTTCCTATGTCAGCCGTCAGAGGATACTGCAAGAACCGCCTGCACCTGTAGATGCTGACCTTGCCGGAGCAGGGTGCTGGAGGAGCATCAGTACTGAGCGTGCCTGTCTAGTGCGAGCAGCAGAGCCCGGAAGTAAACCCACCCCTGTAGCTATACCTGCACAGTACCTTCTACTGACAGAGCTCGGTGTGCTGCTGGTGAGAAGTGTTAAAGAGCCCAGGTCCACTCTCATGGAGCAGGCAGAAAGCTGGGACCTGTGGTACCCAGGTCCGACCTCATAGAGGAGGCAGAAAGCGTGATGACATTGAACCCAGGTCCACTCTCATGGAGCAGGCAGAAAGCTGGGACCTGTGGTACCCAGGTCCGACCTCATAGAGGAGGCAGAAAGCATGACGACATTGAACCCAGGTCCACTCTCATGGAGCAGGCAGAAAGTGTGACGATATTGGACCCAGGTCCGACCTCATAGAGGAGGCAGAAAGCGTGATGACATTGAATCCAGGTCCACTCTCATGGAGCAGGCAGAAAGTGTGACGCTATTGGATTTGGAACTAGCACAGAAACAACAGAGGACTCAGGAAATTTCAGGTGGCAAAGCAGGGTTTTGATTGTGGTAATGGCTCCACAGACATATGTGTATAAAGCTTACCCAAACCAGTATGTGAAATAGATGGAGTTTCTTTATGTCAAATATACCTCAACAGAGCTGTGCAAACATTTATAGAATCCCTCTTATTCTTTTTGAATAGAAGTAACTCTTCTATGGATTGGGCATCTATGTGGAAGATAGTTGTATCCCTGTGTCTAAGTGTGAATGTACATATAGATGCATATGTGTGTGTATGTGTTTCAAGTGACAATCAAGTGATAAATTTGCTGAACATTAAGTAACCCTCTCCTTACTCAGAGTGAAATCTCCTAGGGGTCTTGCCAGTAGATCTACATCAATTACCACCCAGGAGCACAGGTTGAGGAAGTTGACTCTACCTGTTTGTCCAGCGGGGCAGGAGCTAAGCTTCCCTTGTTAAAACTGTTTCAGGAGCCTTCCATGAGACCCTGTGTTCACAGGTGCCAACCGTCTGGCTACGTCACAGAACCTCTTTCCTGCCCTGAGCCATGTCCTGCTTCCTGGCTTGACTGGGCATCTCTAGACATTAGCTCTCCTCTCTGAGGAGAACTGGCTCAAGGTTGCTGCTCACAGGGACGTTTAGATTTCATGCTGGGCTACAGCTCCGTTTGCTAACCATTTCAGTCTAGAAAGCAGTGACAGCTCTTTCTGTCACCTCTAGTTCCTGCATGGTAGTAATTTTACATCAGTTTGATATCTACCTAGTGCTTATGATATGCACGCATTCTATTAGTTATTAAGCCTTCAACCATAGACACTCCAAACAGTCTTTAACTTTGTGGTACATACACTTTTGTTAAAAAAAAAAATAGCTGAAGAAAATATAAGCACAATCCCTAACATAGCTCCTATAACGATCACTTAACATAATGTGGAGATTCCTCTCCCAACACACCATGTTAATCGCCAGTCAGGATCATTCTAAGCTCCTGAGGGCAGGGACTCAGAAATGATACCCTGTGGTCTTACCATTCACATGAGAACACTTAACTCTTCAGATAAGCTCTGGAGAGATGAGTGCTTGTCAGAGATTTGGTTTGTTTTTCCTTTGGCCTAATTTAAATCAATCGGTTTAAAAGTAATTGCCATTGTTTGTGAGCTATGTACCTGTAGCCTAGAGCCCATACATTCTTTTAACCCCCATCACTGATCCCACTGCTCTCACAAAAGAGATGAAGCTCCTTGTGGGGTCAAGGATGGACTGGGTGAGCAGAGATGGAGAAGGGGGTTAAGGCATGAATCAGTCATCAGTGTAGTCAACCCATCAACCAATCAAACATGTTCGTGTGTGTGGTGTACGTGCGTGCATGTGTATTTGTGTGTGTGTTGCACATGTCTGTGTAAACACATGTGGAAGTCAGAGGAAGGTATTAAGTGTCTTCCATTTGTTATTTTTCCACTTATTCCCTTGAAGTGGGGTCTCTCACTGAACCTAAAGATCTTTGTTTTAGCAATGCTAGATGGCCAGTGAGTTCCTGAGTGATCTACTTGTCTCTCCCTCCCAATGCTGTGGTTGCAGGCATGCAGTCATGCCTAGCTTTTATTTGGGTGCTAAGGACTTGAACTCAGGTCTTCATGTTTATATAGCCATCACTCTTTCTCACTGATCCATCTCTCCAGCTAAAAATGTGTTTTTGAACATGACTTTGTTCTTAGAATAAGGCCAGTCCTGTAGGGAGGTAGAAGAGCCTTGTACAAATTCAGCATGTCCTTACGGGCCTTGTCTTGTAAAACTCCTGGAGAGAGACCTCCTGTCTTTGGAACAGTGCTGGTAGTCTTGAGACCAAAACAAAATCATAAATGAGTTGTGTGTTGGTCTCATAGTTAGTAAAGGCTCTGAAGAGCTATGCTTCCCAGGATGTTCAAGAAATTGAAAATCTGAAAAGGAGGATTTGAGGGAAAGTGGATACAAATATGTGAACAAAGACGTGATGTGATATGATCTATGGCAGACCATTAGAAAGTTCATGAAAGTAACAGTACCGAAATTTTAAGCAATTGCCCCTTAAATTTACACATTCTAAAATACAACAGCTTCTACTCTGTTAGTAAAACATTTAAAGGGGGTGTACAACTTGAGTACAAATTTGTAACTACTAAAAGAGCTGAACATTTTGGTAAACTCTTTTAAAAAGGAATGTGCAAAGTGCTTGCTGTCAATATTATTTTTCAAAAATTTCATAGCAGTAATTACATTCAATAATAATTGAACTGAAACACATAGAACATCATTTTGTTGATTCTCTATTTTACTTAGTAAGTTTATAATGTAGCCTGCCTTCACTCCAAATTACAGAGAACATGAAAAACTGGCTGCTTGTGTTTAGTAAAGTGTCATTTTGTACTAACTTGGGAAAGGGGACATGCATGGGTCTGGAAGAAAATAATAATATTTTGGTAATGCAGCATGTAAGCGGTGTGCCTCTCAGACAATTCTGTAATGGTTTTGATAGAGCAGAACTAATTCAATGCTTTCTGGGCACAGTGCACCAAAGAGAAATCTCTCAATGAACACTGCAAGGAGATGACCCATATTTGTATTGGAAAATAAAGCATGAAACAGTTTCAGGTTCATAACAGAAACATCCTTAGCAAATTAGATACACAATGTTCCTCGGGTATTAAGAAGTCATTCCAGATAACTGGCACACCTTAGTGAAATCATTTACACATCATTTTCTAAGTCATTTATTGGTCTGCAAATAGAATGGCCTGGCCCCACACAGAGCATCTGTCTTCTGACTCCCATACAGCCTGACTCCCTCAACCATCACCTTCCCTCTCTCTCCATGACACCATCCAGGTCAGAATGGAGGAGAGCTTCCCCCAAGACAGGTCCAGGGGTCAAATCCTATTGAAGCATGGTTTGTGATCCAAAATTGATCAGCTACTCTTTCTTTCTTTCTTTCTTTCTTTCTTTCTTTCTTTCTTTCTTTCTTTCTTTCTTTCTTTTTCTTTCTTTCTTTTTCTTTCTTTCTTTTTCTTTCTTTCTTTCTTTCTTTCTTTCTTTCTTTCTTTCTTTCTTTCTTTCTTTCTTTCTTTCTTTCTTTCTTTTCCTTTTTTTTAAAAGAAGCCTGTGTTTTAATCTTATTTCAGTCTCAAACCCAAGAAACTTCCTGAAAGGGTACAAACATTCAACACAACGTTGTCTCGGTACATTTATCACTTAAAAAAAAGCTATCAAGAATTTTATTATTTTATTCTACATTATATACAGGTCATAAAAGGCCACAGCAGTTTTTCAACATATAAAACCCTTTAAAAGTAGAGGGCACTATGAAGGATAGACAAGTATCAAAATGAAGTCCAGTAATGAGGGCGTATACTCAGTGTAGTGTTTCTGAGGAATACCAAAGCAGATACCAAGCCATCCATGTTTAGTTTACAACTATTCTGTAGTTCTTTGTGACTAGTCATTTATGGCCCCACATGCGAGAGCTTCCCACTGCCGCCGTCAGTGACAGAAAAGTAAGCCAAAGACACTGTTGCAGGTTTTTTCACTTGGAGCTCTCCTTTCTGAGGGATTTTCTTAGAGTATGGTTTAGTAGCTTCAGATTCTTAAGCATGTAATACTGTACTGTCCTTGAATAATAACTCCAAAGACATTGGTTTCCACTCTGAAAACACAATCTTTAAACCTATAACTGGTATCAACAGATCAATATAAAAAAATACAGTACCAAGCTACATTGGTATATTTCCATATTAAGAACTTCAAAATATACTTATCACTGAGACCATAGTCCTTGCATTAATTTTCAGTCCACTATGAACAATTATCTGCTGCATGTAAACATGTCTAAATAACTATAGGTAAAATACAATCATAAGTTTCTGTAAAAGATAATAAAATATCTTCTTTTAAAAAACAAAACAATAATAAGCTATTACTGCATTGTTTCTAATTTTATGAAAATGGAACAACCATGTGGTTGTTGCCAGTCCTAAGTTCATTTGTAATAAAAATTGTCCTAGCTCCTGGTTAAAGTCAGCAACCAATTCTTCTGCTGTACCAGTACACTTACTTTCTTAAAAGTAAATATACTAGATCTTTACTACTTAACTATAACTTTGGGACCAATTATAGGTGTTCAGTGTATGTGTGTGCAAGTGCATGTGAGCATGTATGTGGGTATTGTGTGTGTGTTTGTGGTATGTATAGATGTCTGCATATGTGTGGCACATGAAGGTATGTGGGTCCATGTATATGTGTGTGTGCAGGCCAGAATTTGATGTCAGTTGTCTTTTTTCCCCCATTTTCTCCACCTCATATATGAGGCAGTATCTCTCACTTGAATGCAGCATTTACTGGGTAACCTAGTCAGCCAGCTTTCTCTGGGACACAATCTCAACTTCCTAAGTGCTGAGATTACAGGTAGGGCCACCTGGTTGCCTACATTTACATGGGTTCTGCAGACGCAAACTCCGATTCTGAGTTTGTATAGCAAGCGCTTCACCACCAAGGCATCTCCCTAGCAGAATCTTAGTTTGAAAACTCATAAACCTTTCTGTCTCTGACAACTGCCATAAGTCTTTAAGCTCATTTTAGAAAAATACGTATTTATTTTATGTGTATATGTGTGTGCCTGAGTTTGTGTGCAACACAAAAGCGCCATAGTAGATGGAGGCCAGAAAAGGGCATCTGATTCCTTGGAACTGGAGTTAGGCAGTTGTTAATCACTACATGGGTGCTGGAAACTGAATCTGGATTGTTGTTGTTTTTTTTTTTTTTTTTTTTTCTTGCAAGGGCAGTAAGCACTTTTAAATGTTAAATGTCTCTGTGTGTCTGTGGGACGTGTACGACATATGCACATGCATGTGTGGGGGACATAAGAGAGAGTTCCTGGAGTTAGAATTACTGGTGCTTGTGAGCTGCCTGATGTGGATGCTGGGAATTGAACTCTGGTCCTCTGTAAGAGGAACAAATAGTCTCAATTACTAAACCATTTCTCCTACCCCAAATCCAGAACTTCTCACTAAAACCCCCATTCTTTGTCATGTTAATTGACCCTCTAACTATTCCCGCATCTTGCCTTATGGCTTAAAGTGCATCATTCAGCTCTGTGGTTCAGCTCTGTGATCAGGCCTTGGAAACACTCAACATCCTCTTCTTCTCATTCGCCTTGTTCTACTTTATCTGGCCAAACCCCGGCCCTGACACTGTAGACAGAATGGCAGATCTCTAAAGCTGTTCCTTGGTGATCCTTAGATGCCAGCCCACATGGTGAGGGGACTTAAAGCTGCAGGTGAGACTAATGGTGACAGTGTGGCCTTGGGATGGAGAATGTCCCGTGTCATCCAGGTGATGGCTGTGTCACACAGGAGGTGAGAGAAGGAGCAGAGGCCTGGCAACCTCAGCTAGCTCAGAAGAAGAGCAGGAGGCTGGAAGAGGCAGAGAACGGACTCTTACCCAGAACATCCAGAAGGGGGCAGCACTGCTGACACGTAGGCTTTTGCCCAGTGGCATCCATCTTGGACTTCTGGCCTCCAGCAATGTAAAACAACACACTTGTGTTGTCTCAAGTTCTGTATCTGAAGTGCTTTAGAAGTAACACAACACCACTGCCCATTGTGAAACTCAGTTACCGACTTATGCCATGCTGGAACTCGGAGAGCTTATCATGAGAAAACATACAACCATGCCAATTTAAGGCCTCACTTCAAGATGACTACACTTTCAGGCAATCTTATGACATGTCTCCACAAATCCAAACTTCTCCCTTTGCCAAGATAATTATTTCACAGCTTCTTTGCTCAGATCTTTAGCTCTGCCTTTCCACAATTTACTCTTGGCTTGTGCTGGTTACTTCACAGAAAATACAAACAAACAAACAAACAACTCAAAAGGGACTGTCTCATGTTCCTGCTTTTTCCTTTGTCTACTTCTGGTGCTACATACGTGCTCAGTTTTTCACACTTTCCAGTGGATGGACTGTTTATGAGGCAATGGAGAGCCAATCCCTTCCACTGCATCTTTGAATACATCCCTTGCTGTGGATGATTGATTGATAAATAAAACACTGATTGGCCAGTAGCCAGGCAGGAAATATAGGCAGAACAAAGGGAGAGGAGAATGCTGGTAAGTGGAAGGCGGAGAGGAGGAGATGCTAGCCTGCCGTCCAGGATGCAGCATGTAAAGCCATGGAACACATGGTGACATATCGATGAACAGAAATGGGCTGAGTTTAAGTGTAAGACCTAGACAGTGGTAGGCCTGAGCTAATGGCCAAACAGTTTAATTAATATGAGCTTCTGAGTGATTATTTTATAAGCAGTTGTGGGGTCCGTGGAGCTGGGCAGAACTGGAGAAAACTCCAGCTACAGTCCCTCTTATTTAGTACTTCCCAGTAGCTCCCCTAACGTCAGTGACTTTACTTAGTAGCTCAGAAAAAATGTGCTAATGTCTCACTTTTAGTATTCCTTTCACCTGCCATGTCCAAAATATACAGGTAACTGTCTTCATACCAGGGTGCCCAGCCTCCAGGACCCTCTTTCCTCTAGAGATTAGATCACCTCAGTGTAGTCCAGTTATCCTTCATCTCTCAGCTGGAGGGTGCAAGGACCTTTCTGCCAGCAGATTCCATGGTTCTTAAGGCTTCATAATCTTTTTGTCTAAAGTAAAGGTAAGAGTTAGCTATTGTCTTATTTACTCTTCGATTTCTGTGATGAAATACCGTAACCAAGGCAACTTAACAAAAGAAGCATTTACCTGGGGGCTTGCTTACAGTTTTAAAGGGTTAGTCCATGACTATCATGGTGGGGAATGTAGAGGCAGGCAGGCAGGGATGGCACTGGAGGAGTAGCTGAGAACTTACATCCTGATCTGCAGGCAGGAGGCAGAGAGAAAGAGACTGGGTCTGGCCTGAGATTTTGAAACCTCAAAGCCCATTTCCAGGGACACGCCTCCTCCAACAAGGCCACACCTCCTAATTCTTCCTAAGCACTCCACTAGATGGGAGCCAAACATTCAAAAGTATGACCCTGTGGTGGCCATTCTCATTTGAACCATCACAGCTACGTTCTCCTTTGCAACTAAAACCAAGTATCTCCTACGGCAAGAAGAAAGTCCAGACTGTTGTGTGGGCTGCAGACACCTACATACGTATCCACTGAGCAGTTTGGCCCACCTTTTACAATTTTCCCTTTCATTTACTCTAGCCATGCCAGGTTTGTCTCTGTCTCTCACTGATATAAGCGTCTGTGCAGCTTGGGACATGGCTGGCCCTTCTGATTGAAAGGCTCTTCTTGTACTTCTGTTCGGCTATCTCTTCTCATCATAGATATTTCAATTAAAGTGTCATCTTTCCTGAGAAGGCTTCGCTTGGCCACCAAACAAGCCTGAAGTTATTCTATTATATTACTCGTGAAAGTTATTCATGACATCTATCAGTACTGACATTTCATTTCTCACTCACTCATCCATTCATCTATTTATTTTATGCTGTCCTACCAGAATGCATATCAGCATACATTTTAATGGATTTTTATGAATAATCCTTCTCGTTGTAAGCCAGCTTTCCTGTCACTACAATAGAATGCATGATATAAACAGCCTAGCAGGAGGAAAGATTCTTTTATCTCATGTTTTTAGAACCTTCAGTCCATTATAGCCAACCTGGACTCTTGGTCCATGGTAAGCATTATGTGGTTGTTTCCTCTAAATTGAAATATTCCTTCATGGAAGGAGAAAGGAGGCTCATAAAACTCAGAAAGCTGATGAAACTTACAAGGTTCAGGAAACTCAGAAAACTTACAAGAATCAGGAAGCTCAGACAGACGTAAGATTCATAAGGTCCTTCTCAAAGACTTTGCAAGCAGTAAAACTTGCTGGGGCAGAGTTCAGTGGAAGTGCGTGTAAGTTGGTCAGAAACCCTGGTATGCAGCTTTTATGAATCACCACTCATGCTGAAATGAGCTTTTGGGTAACGCCATTGGCTTTAAGTCACTCATGCTCCTGTAGGTAACTTCAGGAAATCCTTTGGTTCACCAAGCTAGATTGGGTGGGATTGTCTCTTTGGTCTATCATCAGTTTCTGATCTGGGGTAAATAGACATTTGTTCATGTCTCCTTGGGAAATACTATACAAAAATGATGTAGAACATCATGGTAGTGGGAGTGTGTGGGAGAAGTTTGTCACCATATGAGCAATAGGAAAAAGAGTGAACACATAAGAAGGGATCAGGGCAAGATATGTGCCCCACCCCAAGACAGCACCAGTGACATTTCCCTCGACCGGACCCCACCTACCACAGTTTTCTCCACCTTCTGACAGTCTACTCAAAATCTAAAGATCCTTTATTATCTAGTATCTAGAAACAAGCACCCCCCCCCCCAATAGTATGCTTTACTAGTCTGGCTGATTTTCAATCCAGTCAAGTTGACAACACTGACCATCACTGGTTAGCTTTGTTGAGGCAGGATGTGGGAAAGATTCCCATCAAAGTCAGGTTTATATGATCACGTCCTTGTCCTTGGAAGTAGTTTGGCTTTGGGAGTCCTGTAACCTTTGCTCTCTGCCCAAAGTTGATGTTCTTGGAGATGAGGTGGGGCACCTGCAGCAGCCATCTTTGTTTCGTTTGTATATTGAGTCTATGTCAGGACTAATGATGGTAATAAGTACCCCGGAGGAGCTGCTTGTGTCCTACTGAGCATACCTGCTTTTGCACTTTTGTCCTGTGGTTACAGTGGCAGGCTGTGGGCTTTCTCTGCACTTGCTGCATACGCATTTGATTGGTTGCTCAGACTGAAATAGAACAATCTCAACGGTGAATAAAATACACTTAGTTCTTTAAATTACCGTCACACCAAGCATGTAGCCGGTTCTCTACAAATAGTTTGATTTGCTGATGGGCTTTCTAAGGAGTCGTGAATATTTTTTGTCTTACTGGATTTTCCTTTCCTCTGTGTATTACAACACACTCACTTTCCACCTTATTCATCACACTGTGATTGTTAAGTGCTGGCAGCGAGCAAGGGGAATAATCATTCCCATTTCTGATTTATGGCGAGCGTTCCTGAAGTTTCCTCAATGGTAGATGGTAATAGCATGAACTCTGAGAGCTTTTCCACAGAGTCTTGGCTGCTGAAGATCCAGCGGGACCCCATAATAAAGTGATCTCCCATGGCAAGGTTGCTGGAGGAACGCTGTGGGCTTCAGTATGCCCTTGGCATTAGAATCATATATTTTCAGGAAACTACTTTTGTGAAACCTGACTACATGTAAGTAATAGGTCTCTTTTACTATTAGACACATGTTTTCCTGATTGGTGCAATATTTGTGTTGTGATATTTCTTTTCTTGACTGAGTTAGTTGTATAATATATAAATGAAGCAATAGATATTATTGAGGTGACAAAAAAGATTTAAAAAAGGCTGCAGTTGAAACACAACCCTTTGAAAGAAGGTCTTATGGACCCCTCTAATTTAGCTTTGGCCCCAGGAACACACACTCCTCCTGTATTAAGTGGGTATGTGAACGAAGAGCCTTTGAGTCATGGACTCATTCTGCAAATTGCTTTTCGCTATTGTTGCAAGTTTTATAAACACATGAAGGGTGTCGCACAGCTCAGACTGTCTCTCTAGTGTGCTGCAGTGTTTATACAAATGCTAAACACATACATGCCATGGAAAATGTGAACTTCAGGCATTATCCATTCACAAACCAAGAATCTCAGCATTTATACTTAGGAGATATATATATATATATATATATATATATATATATATATACATATATATATGTATATATATATTAAAAAGCCCTCTTAAACATCCCTCATCTCACCTGAAAAAGATGTGAAGCAGTGTATGAGTGTTATCATGGTTGAAGCGTGGTATGTATATCCATGCCCCAAGGTTAAATTGTTCCTTAATTCTGATTTCTCTGACTAGATTAGAAGAGTGCCTCATATCTACATTCAGAACCAGGAACAATGGCTTTAATTTAAGTTTGGGAATGAGTGTCCACAGCAAGTATGTGTCATGTGAAGCTGGAGGCTTTGAAGCCCTTGGTGAATCACACTGCTTCCTTTCTCTTAAAAGCTAGCCAAATCTCCATCATCAGCTCCGGCTAGCTCTTTGATAAAGAGGAGGGTAATGTCCTTTGTCTGTCCTGCCACTGTAGTGATGATACAGTGCTAACGGCTTAGGCACGGGGATGAAGCGAGGCAGAGGGCACATTGCCATCCACTGGCCCACAGCCCCAAACTGGCTCTTAAGCCGCAATCCTCCGATACACACGAAACCACCGTGTGCCATCCTGTGATCTTATTGATATTATTTCATATGTCCAAAGATGCTAGATAACCCCAGAAGTGGCTCTCTTTCAAAGAGGAAGTTCTATTTTTGTGTTTGAAATTCTGCTAAGCAGTGAAGCAGGCCTCAGTGACTGTAGGTAGTAAATGACAGATAAGGTTGAATAGCAGCGCTCCATGGTGAAGGCTGGATGTTTTAGTGCCTGTGACCCGATCCAAGGGCTATTTCTAGCAGTTTGTCATTTAGTGCAGGGAAGGTTAGTGAGGTCGTGGTGATATATGATCTCCCATGCTCTGAACTTCTCATTGTTCTTGCCCCTACAAGTCTCATTAAGAAAGAGCCTTTGTCTTGATGCTGGAGAATACAATAAAACAACTTTCTTTTTGCGTGTGTGGCTTTACCCTTCAAACTGCAATATAAAGAAAAGCCAAACTTGAAGCTTAAAGTATTTAGCTAGTGGAATTTAGGGCATCTTTATTTTTACCCACAGAAGGAGAAAGAAGCTTTAGAAATCTCAGGAGAAAAATCAAATGAGCTCATGTGTTTGGGACTTTCAGAGGGAAGTATCTCAACTCTAATATCATGATAAATATTTGGCTCTAGCATGTAATGAGGTTATCTTTAAAAATGTCTTAGTATCTCAGCACACGTTTCTAAGGCAATACAATTTGCAAAAGGAAGGAGAAGCTGAGGAGACAGAGGACAGCGGAAGGGAGAAAAAACTTTTCAGTTTAGGAACTGGTGGTCCTGAGCTCCAGCTTTGCCCTGGACGGGCTAAGCGCAGTAGGGCCAAGATAAAAACAGCTCTTAATCTGGTCTTTTTGCTACCCGTATGTTCTTGCTTCCATTTCACTAACAACCTTCTCAAATACTTCTGCATCTCAAGTATTTCTGAATGCTGAAATACCAAGTACAGCCAAAATACCAGATCTTCAAGTCTGTCTGTGCCTAAGGCTTTTCTAAGTTGGTCAGTAGCTCCAGCATTATGAAAAGCTTTCATAGGTGGTGTCGAGGGTTTTCAGGGTTGAGTTCCCCCTTCCCTCCTGCCTTGCTCATCTCCCCCCACTCCCCAGCTCTTCCTTCCAGATCTACTGGAGGAGCATCTTAATTGGCAGTGTTCCATTTCCCCTTCTAGCCTGACTAACCTTTCTCAAGCCTAAGTAACAGCTTAATTCATCTTAATGGCTGCCTTTCATTCTGGGTTTGATGCTGTGTGTTTTTTATGTTTTAGTACTTCCTGTATCGTAATTACCTATTTACTTATTTGTCCTCCTCTTCCATTTGGTGAGTGAAAACTTTTCAATGAAAGATGGTAAATGAATGCACAATGAACGAATTGTGATGTGAAAACCATCCTTTGGTATTCCCATTGTTTCGGGGAAGGGCAGATAGAGCTGAATAGTTGGCTGCTATCATCACCAGGATATCAAGTCACTGGGAATTAAGAATATCTATCTCAAATGATTGGAAGAGAATAACTGACTAACTGAAATGATTTTAATCATCAGAACACTCAAATTAATCTCGAAGGATCCATTTCTTTCTAGTTCTAAACAAAATAATTTTGAACGTGGCTTCATGTGAGAGTTCTTTTATAATTGTATTATATAGAAATATCTCTCCTTTGCTACTGATGCTTGTTTCCACCCCACATGGTTTACACCGAGTGTCCCCTCTTTCTATTGGACAGCACAAAGGGAGCCTGGAATGGAAGAATCAAATATTGCTTCACACAAGATCAGCGAAGATGAGTTTGAGCTTGTCACATCTTAGTGGGCTATCTCTGGACAGCATCATGGTGTCCTTTGATCCTGTCATCTCTAAATTATTAGTTCCTTTCCTTACAAAGCCATAGGGAAGTCTCAAATAAGACGACATGTAATGTGAAATTCTTTTGTTTTGTTGAATTTTAATTTGTATTTATTATTACTCTCTGTGTATGGCGTGAGTGTGGGTACATGGCCATGGCAGGCATGCAGAAGTCAGAGGGCAACTTTCAAGAGTCTTTTTTGCTCCCTTCACCATGGGTTTTAGGGATCAAACTTGGGATATCAGATCTGTGGAATTAGCACCTTCACCTGCTGCTGGGTTCTCTTGCAAACTTTTGAACAGCTACATGCTAAACAAATATACTACTAAATGTGCTAGTAAGAGCAGACAAGCACTAAGCTCAAAGTATCAATATTATTAATAACCAATTCATCAGACAAACACTTTCCATGATACGTGATACCAAACACAAAAGGATCAGTCACTATTTTATCTCCTTGGCTAAATTGGCAGAATGGGAAATAGAAAAATGTCTGAAGAAAGAGTGAATGCCAGTGTACCCAGCAGCTGCTTGGATGCAATCAAAACAGGAGTGGTTGAGTCAGGCTGGTTGGGGTTTTAGGAATAGCTGTCTCTGCTCTAAGTAACTGTGCCCCAGTTCACAAGTGTCTCACTTTACATAGACAGTTATCTCTAGGAGTGGAACTCAAGGCAATACAGGGGACTCGGACAACATCAAATGCCTCTACAGTGTCCCATATCCCGAAAATGCCTAGGCAATCAATTCTGCACATTATGCCTTACAAGGAACTAGGGGAAAATATTAATATTATTGTTGGATCAGAAAAGAAAGACAGCTAGCAATTAAGATCACAGAGGCACCTAATGATGCTGTTAGCATTCAGAAAGCCCTCTCAGTGCGCCAAGGCCTCCTTTATTCCTTAAGTGATGGGCTGCCCACCTGGTGACCAGATTAACCAGTCACTAGGCGGGTGACCTTGAGGCACAAACTTCAGAAGAGTGGCATGCAGGGAGAAGCTGAACTGTAGTCATGTAGGAAAAAAGCAAATAAAAGACGGACCTGCGCTTTGCTTTGGAAGTTTCATGTTCTTTCTAGAAGGTTGGTGGCTGCAAACAATTCCTGTATCTCTTAAGAATCAGAGCTAACTGAATTAAAAACAGTCTACATATGAAAAGCAATTTTAGAAGGCTTAGGGACTTTATTTACCCTTGTCTTAACTACTGATTTCCATTGTTCTGATCAAGAATGTATGGCCATTACAGTAAGTAACCCCCCCCATTTTTTTTAAAGCTTGAGGACAATTTCATTAGCATAAACTCGAGGTTTTAAATCATCTCATAGATAGGACAGAAATGAGATGGTAGGATGCTCTGTCTCGGGCACGAACCTTTTGATGAGCTATTTCTGGTTCTTCTCTGCACAGGTGGTGGGAGGGTGCTTCCCATTCCTTTGAAAGCAGGCATGAAGGGAGACGGTGCCCCGGCTAGAGATACAATACAGTGGTAGAGGCTTGTCTAGCCCATGTGAGACCCTGAGTTCTATTCTTGGTATCACATGAGAAGTTAATGTCTCAGAGAAAGCAGTTTCAGACTTGGGAGATGGCTGCCAGTAACGTGTCTGCTGCGGAAGTGTAAGGACCTGAGTTTGGTTCCCCAGCAGGCACGTAAAAGCTGGGCAGGCATTGAAATCCTCATGCTGAGGCATTGGAGGAAAGACAGGACTCTGGAGACCATTGGTTATACCGTCTAGCTGAATCAGTGGGCTTTCAGGCTCAGTGAGATACCTTGTCCCACTGACAAGGTTGGGAGTAATAGAGAAGTCACCGTTCATCCACCTCTGGCGTCCACACACATGCTCACGCACCCATGTGAATATGTACAGACACCACACACTGAAAGCACAAAAGAAGAGGAGGGCCAAGTATATGCAGAAGCAGATGGGGAATGGATGGCCAAAAACTTAAAGGAGGAAGCAGAATGTGGAACATCTGAGGGAAAATCTGTGAGAGGCAGTCTCACGGACCGTAGCTGTAAAAAGCTTTCCTAGCGCACCCAGCCCATCTGGATTGACAGTTAGCCATATCAGAAGACATTGCCCATCTGATGGATGTCACACATTGTAGAATGTGATGATTTAAGGGTCTGTCCAGAAAATAATGTGATCTTTCTTTCCAGTGTTACTATGTGGACTTTGAGAAACTTGAGAGACAGTGAAAGGATCTATAAATTAGAATTCAGTTGGTCCAATAAGGAATAACTGCTTCATGTTGAAAAAAACATCATGGACAATCTAGGAGAGTAAATAACCACCCAAACAAGGAACATTGGTTATAAAAGTATACTCTGAGATTTAGGGATGTTCATTCAAAAGATTGAAGAATGAATAAATTATTTATTATCATAAAGTCACAAAAGATCCTAAACACCTCAATGTAATCAGAGGCTACACTATTCCACAAGTTCACCCAACAGATGTCTGTTGGCTACTGGCAGCTAGGATTTGTGATAAAATGTTGGGAGTTCACAGTGTGCTGAACAGATTAAACAAAAAGCAAATAAATGTTTACCTAACTTCATTATGAATTTATTTGTAGCGATTATGACAGGACCGCCATACAGTTCACTCTCACTTTAATGAGATTCCTACACAGGGGCAGTGATCTTAGGTTTAACTAGGGAGATAACAAAGCCCAGAAAGATAAGACATCCACAAGTGAAAACTATGATTCTCATCAAATTTCCGTGAGCTGAACCACATACTGATGGCTTTCATATGTATTTCTAAGTTTACATGATACTGTTTTAGATTTCTGAAAAGCTGTATATGTGTGTGTGTTTGTGTGTGTGTGTGTGTGTGTTACATTGACAATGGATTTGTGGCACAGGATAATATATGTTCATGTGATGACAATTCAGTAATTTTAAGTTCAGTTGGTTTCAGAAACCATGGGACATTAATGATTGATCCAACATTCTGAGAATATTACTAGCAAATTACATAAGAAGTATCCATTTCCTTACCAGCAAAGTTTTGAAAAGGGATATTAAGAGAAACATGAGAAAATCACCTTCAAAATGGAAGCAATGGATTTATAAACTTAGAGCTCAGGGTAGACATTTTCAGCATGAAATCGTGCTGTTCTTTGTCTTCGGGATTGGAATTCTAAGACTTAAAAAGGGAGGTCTCACATGCTTTTCCCTGGAACCCAGTAATGTACACCCATAATTGGAGGAATTTTGGCTGCTGGGAATATAACTTACCATTTATTATAAGCCAGAGGAGAAAATTGATTTTAGCATTCGGGAAGAAAAATTGCACCTTTGGTTCTGAATTACTTCCCCACCAGCACAGAGCCAAATATTAATGTAGATTTAAAAGGAAGAAAGAAGTGCTCCAAGCCTAATGTACTTCAAGCTTATAAACTGAAATTTACTCACCTTAAAGTACGTGGGATTTCCTGGAGCAAAACTACTGCTATTATTTTTGTCTTGCTGCTCTGACCACAGTTTATGTAGCACGGAGGAATGTTCTAAGCTGTTCGGGTGTAATCAGAACTGCAACTTCTATGAGAGGTTGTCAGTAATGCTCACTCACTCTAGCCCACACGTGACACCAGAGTGCCACCCCATGACTTAGGATTTCTGGAAACACCATGATCCATGGAGTCTTTTCTGTGACTTGGTGCTTCAAACAATCATTTATTGTCTATGAATTCTTTAAAGTTTTTTTTTATGATGGCTGGGGGAGGAAAGCGTCATTTTCCTTTGGAGCTGTGGCCTTTGGTAGGTTGCCCATGCTCCAGTGCCAGCCCAACACAATTGCACACAGGTAACACAAACTGGAATCTGCATTTTTTTTTTTTAAATAAAAGGCTTGAAGTAGGAAGGGGGACATGCTGGGAGGGATCTGGTGGGAGTTGTGGGGGGGAAGGGAGGAGCTTAGGTTAAAAACACAATTTGTATATTCATAAAACTTACAAGAATAAATAAAAGCACTATAGAAAAGAGAAAATGCAAATGGGAGAGAGCAATCTACTCATCTAACAATGGCAACATCCTGGGTCATGCTTTTTGAACCTTTTTCTTTGCTGATTATGAATATTTCTTATTATGAAAAATCCAGTGCCAGTAACTTATTCCTTTACTTTTTAATTTAATAAGACATTATTCTAGTTTTCTTTCTGTTGCCGTGATAAACACAGTAACCCAAAGCAACTCGGGGCGAAAGGACTTATTTTAGCCTGCAGCGTATAGTCTGTCACTGAGGGAAGCCACAGCAGGAACTCAAGGCAGGAGCTGGAAGCAGACACCAAGAGAGAAGTGCTTCTCACTCTGCCTCCAGGCTCATATCCAGTTCTTATCCAACTCAGAGCCCCCTGCCCAGGGGTGGCATGGCCTACAGTGGGCTGGGACCTCTTACATCAATTATCCATGAAGAAAATGCCTCACAGCCATGTCCACCAGCCAGTTGGATGGAAGCAATTCCTCTGTTCAGATTCCCTCTTTCTAGGTGACTCTATAGATTTGTGTCAAGCTGACAGCTGATGTAAACTATGACACTGTTAAGAGAATATTTATAAATAAATAATTTATCCTAGCCATAGGATGTCAGTGCATTATTATACAGTTTTTAAACTGACCATTACATTTGAATATTTAAGTCATTTCCAATATTTGGTAACTATTATATCATTCCTTAAAGATATTTGCCACAAGTTGTGGAAAGTGAATGTGTATTTTTAAAACATTAGTATACAGTGTTTTGAAGTATCACATGGTATCCCACAAATAGTCCAATTTTTATTGAAATAAGAAAAGAAATAAGTGCAAGTTTAAAGTTATTGTTTATCTTATATCTGCTTGCTCAGCATTAGAAATTGTATGTTAGGGGTGGGATATAATTCTAGCTGATGAATAAGGACAGAGTTAGTTTTAAACCTTAGCTCCTACTTCACTTCTGCCTGCTGGAAGTCCCATCCCAATCCCAGGACTGGCCACTGTCTTCCTTTGCTTCTCTAAGTATTGAGACCACTTTTTCCTCTAGCTCAGTTCAAGCACCAAGCCTTGTGTCTAGAATGAGTCTAGCTTACATTGTGCTGAAGAAAACAGCCAGTGGGGATTCCCTGACACCCTTCTTAGCTGGATTTGCTAATGTCAGGTTCTAGATATTCTGATGAACCCTCAGGGTCGTGCTTTGGCCTGGAGAAAGTTTGTTGGACCCATGCTATCCCCTAAGGAAACAGCTCACCACGCACATGCACGGCTTCCCATTCCTTGATGAACAGTTTATTCTCAGCGTTGCCTGTACTGGGAGAAAGAACTTTACCTAACATCTTCTGTCTTCATAGGTGGAGGCTGCTTTTCAGAAGAGGGCACAAGTCTGCGTCAGGAAAGAAATTGCCAAAGCACACAGTGGGAACTCATCCTTGTTATCCAGTTTCAATGAGCTGGGTACTTGGAACTGTGTGCTGTTCAGGTATTTGTGATGTCTTCAGTCCTGTGTGCTTTTATGATTTCCCCTTCTAAAGCTATGGCATTGCTGTCAGCTCAAGACTGGATGAGGATAAAGCACCTAAGATGTTTGAACTAAGCTTTCATTCATATATATCACAAATACATCATAAAATGAAGAGCCATCTGAGCCCCTCTCATATCTGAATCTGCTTTCTTTGGAGGGGTGTATCAAGGGTAAACTATAAGGATGACTTGAGGGTCATAATAATACCACTGTACCCACAAGGCTGCAGCATGGATGTACACATCTCCCAATCAGCAGTGGTATTTGCTCTAGCATTTTATATATATATAATCATTAAGTCAGTAAAACAATGTTCTGTTCCACTTCATACAAGTATATGCATAGAGAATTTTATTTATGTCACCTAGATTAAAACGCCAAATCTGAAGGCACCTCAGAAATTGTGTTGCCTATGATATTCACCATAGAAATGAGAAAATTGAGGCAAGTTAGTTAAGTGACTTGACTTCCTTCATTTTATATATATATTTAATATCCAAAAGCAATTAATAATTTGGCTAAAAAGTAAATAGGATCTTTGTCTAAAAGAAAAATTATCTAAAAAGTGTCATTAAAAGGAAAATAAAGCTAATGGCTATTGTTTAACTGAAAACATCCCAAACTCTTGGGCCTGGCACCCAAAGTCCTTGCTTGTTCATTTGTTCTTAACATGAGGTCTGCATTTTAGCTTCTAGCCTGGTCAAGTTCAAACATAACTAACATGTTTCTATGATCATGTACATATACCATGTATTCAGGCATGTTAACCCGTGGTGTGACTGTCACACTGGGTTCTGAAATTGAGTCCCAGTTTCTTCCAGACAGATGGACACTTTCCAGACTATGCGTCCCTGGCTCACATGGACTCTGTAAGGTGCATGAAAGCATTTTTTTTCCAGTACAGAATGCTACTTTATAAATGCAGTAAGTCACTGCCTTTGTCAGTATTGGGTAACTCAAAAATGCTTTGTGCGCCTGCCTCAAGATGCTGTAAGTTTACTCAAACTGCAATGATGTCCCAGAAAGGAGCTAATGCTGTTGATGTGTTCAACAATAGGTACAGAATGCTAGCTGCTTACTTCAGTCTCTTCTATGGTTCCCACCTCAGCTACCCTCTGAGGCTGAAGTAAAAACTGGCAGGGCCCTTAACCTTTCCACTTAAAGACAGTTGGCCAGATAGCCCCACTCCCAACCCTTGAGTTTGCCTCTGGAATGCTTTCTGATCCCACACCCTAGCTTTGATTTCCCATCGCTACCGAAGTCATTCCATTCAGCAGTTACTGTAAATGATGGCCACTGTGGATTCATCCTAGAGCTCTTACTGCTCTTGGTGTTCAGCACTGTACTAGGCCACGACCCCTTACAATCCTAAAACCCCAGTCCAGGTCAGGCCTTCCTCCAGTCTGGAAGGAATGAGAAACCTGGGCCAGATGGAAACACATCTGTGGCTGGCTTATCAAATCTTTATTCTCTCAGTCAACAGCAGCTTATGCTCCAAATGTTTCAAGTGATCATACCCACTTGCTGGTGCTAACCACGTATGTCACGGTTAACATGTTTCCATTACTATGATCAGTAATTGGGCGAGCAAGTCTGTCCAGGATCAGCTCTTTATAATTGGTGTGTTGAGGGGAAGCACATCCAGAGAGCAGGGGAATATACTCAGTAGGAGAATATCACGTCAGCCTCTCTTTCCTGGTGAGACAGGGTGACAACTCTTAACAGACAAGGGGCCATGTTTTTAACAGTTATCTATGGCTTTTCATATTTACATTGTTTTGGGCCATTTGATATGTTCTTCCCCAGAAAATTGCTTGTTTATAGCAAAGAAATAGTCTCTGAAATAAGCAAATTCGATGCATTATTTCACAGCTTGGTCTACAGGGTGAGTCTAGTCCACGAAACAAGCATTTTGGTGTGGTGGCCACTTTTGCTGGAGATATAAGTTCATACATCTCAAATTGTCATTAAATTCAGTCTGGGAAAAGCAAATGAAATGTACTTAATTTTTCTCTGGAAGATACAGTGTTCCACTGAAACATGTAAAAGGAACATAACCAATAAACTGTATGATTTTTATTTTCCTTTTTTTACAGGTAGAAAATATATTTTAAAATATGAAGATATTTCTAAAGTTAAAATCTCTTCAGAAGTAATTGCTATTTTAGTTTTGTGGCATTTCATTTCAAAGAGCAATTTCAGTTGATACCTTTAAAATGGAAAAAGCATGCACAATTTGGAAACTTGATTTTTTTTTTTTTTTTTTTTTGCACGGGGGGAGTAGAATTTCTATTGCATTTGCAGACAATTCTAGAGGTGTTAAATAGACCGAGAAATCCAGCTCTAAAATTTAGGGTGACATACCACACAGTTGTAAATATATAAAACTTGACTTTGGTCTGGATAGAATTCATTGGATTCTAGGAAACAAGACTTTACATTCGTTAGCACTTTGTGAAGGGGGTTAAATATTCAGATCAAAGGGCACTCTATTTCTGGCATTGTCTGTCATCCTCTGTGACAATGGCAGCTGTATTTACTTGTTTTTTAGTTAAATTAGTTCTTTGACAATGTCATACTTGTATATAGCACATTCTGGTGACTTTCTTCCCTGCTCTCTCATCTCTCATCCCTACCAAACCTACCCTTGTCTGTCTCCTTCCAATACATCAGTTTTGGTTTTGTTGTGTGACCCATTCCATTTAATCAGGACCGTCTGTGGTGCTGCTGATTGAGACTATCTGTTGGAGCCTGGGAGGGTCACTAGTGGGTACATTGCTGAAGGTAATGACACCTCCCCTTTTCCTGGAATCTTTTCCTGAGTCCTTCTTCCATCCTTTCCTGGCTGCTGATGCTGATGCTGCCTGGTCTGCTTGTGCAGACCCCATCCAGTCATCCATAGTTGGTAAGAGTATGTGACTGCAATGTCTGGCATGGTCCAGAAGATGGCACTTTGCGGTCCTCCCTATATTCCAGCTCCTCCAGTCTTGATGTCCTTCTGCTGAAAGAGTATTGTTTAGGGAAGACAACTCAGCCATCACTTATTCTAAACATCTTGTACAGACATAAGGCTCCATCAAAGGCAGGTACTCAGAAATTAATAATCTGGTCTTATATATGTTCCTATTTAAGGCAACAACATAATGAATGCATAGCAGGAACTCTAAGTTGTACTTCTCCCAATTAATCAATGTGCACAGCGTAGGCAGAGCACTCAGCTGAGGCACAGATGAAACAACCCAGCTTGGTCTCCAACTAGCCTTTACTGTGGACTCCAGTGAGCACTTGGGAACCTGCTTGGCATTGTTTGACTCTGTTATTAGATGCAACTATGTGCTGGTTACTCAGCCCCTAACTCCATTTGTTTAAACTCATATGCACACAGCCTGGAAGCTGACAATATTAGTCTATATACTAGAAAACATCCCCCCTCCCGAGACTGCTCAGAATAATATCTCTGGGAAGACACTGAAACAACACAGCTCTTTAGGAATAGCTCTATCAAGAAGCTCTAATCAAAGAGCCTAGCGAACCGTATGTTCTTGCCTTTTTTGAGCACAGTATAGTCAGTTCCTTAAGACACTCAGCAAGAAGCTACATCTCAGAAACATTCTCCGGATGGGTCAGGAAAAGAGGCCCAGCTCACATTCTGCCTAAGCAAAGTCTGAGGTCTGGAGGAAGGCATGTTTACAAAATCAAATACACATAAGAAACAGAGGACTTCGTGTGCTTTCCTGAGAGAGCCATTCACAAGCTGCAGCTCAAGCTGGCTCTAGTGAACTTAGGCAAAGGTCTCAGCGGTCTCTCTTGCCCAGCTCCTTGCCTCCAGGTGTCTTCCTGCCTGTCTTGTCCTCTGTTCAGGGTCCGTCAATGAGAAACACTGTCTGCACAGCCAAGTAGCGTTGGGATGAAAGCAAAGCCGCCTTCACTTACTCGCTCGGTAACTTTGGGCATGTCACTTAAACTTTCTCAGCCTCACTTTATTAATCTGTAATGTGGGCATAATATCAACTTTAAGATTTTTCTCAAGTATGCAATCTATGTAAGGATCTTGCACAGAACCGAGACATGGTGGATTCAATTCTTGACAGTTGCTCTACTGATACCAGCCTTCCTGGATGCAGTAACTCATCCCCAGAGCATTTCCCTTTCACAAGGCATTTCTTCAGAACAGCAGACCTCTCCTGGCTCAAGTTGCTCTTTTACTTGAAGCATTCCAGGCATCCCGACAGGCTGCTGGGTGAACCCATATCTTCCATGGGAGCACTCCTTCTGCCCTACGGATGAATGCACAGGAAGCTGTGAGCACTGAGCATGGCCTAGAAGAATTAGGTTCAAAGGAGGGTTTTGCCAGTTGCCAGCTGTGTGGCCTGGGGCACATCACTACTTAATCTATCTCAGCCCAGGCTTTCTACTGCTAAGGTGGGGACAATGATATATCAAGGGGTTCTTAAGAGGATTACATGGTACAAGGTCTGCAAATGGCGGCTGTCAACAGTCAGCACTATAAAACTGTAAGTTATTGCTATGATCCATTCTTTGCCCTTGTCATGGAGCATGGCCCAAGAATGATAGAAATTCCTTAGCATGAAGCTACAAATAATAATTCATTTGGCCAACCACAAGTGAGAGAAAGAGAGAAAACACACACACACACACACACACACACACACACACACACACACACACACACACTAGGACACAGGGACATTTTGATTGAAATGCAGGTGTTTAGCATTCCTTTGGCTAGCCCAGAGTGAGCGTCATCGAAATTATCAAAATAACACAGACGGCACGGAACAGGATGGTGAATCTGTAAGACACGAGGCCAAGTGAGAGAAGATAAGCACCTAAGTTCCCACAGAAAGATGATAAACTAACATGGCCTGTACACTTAGCAGAATACTACCCAGTCTTTAAAAGGAAAGGACATTTAGACAGAATGCAAATGATGATCCTTGAATACATTACGGTAAGTGATATAAATCAATTGCAAAGGAGCTTGTAGTACAGTAGTCAGAGTCATGATAGAATTGTGGGTGATGGGCTGTGGGAAGAAAAGAGAAGAAATTAGTGTTGATTGAATAATGGTGGCTTAGCTGCAGAAAGTGAGAATTCTGGGGATGATAGTGCCCATACAACAGCATGCATGTGCTTAAAACTATAAGACTGCATGCCAAAACGCAGTTAACATGGTAAATTTTAATTACCATTAGAAACAAAGGCAACAGCACCAACAACGGTAACAAAGTAGGCACAAGCAGCCGTCCTGTATAATTAACCTAATTTGTGGAAAGTGCTAAAACAGAGCAGCAGTCTATGATAATGTAAAGCCATCAGTAGTTACAAAAGATCAAGAGAGAACTTTTAAATGAATTATTTTTTCAAATGTTTCTGTTTGTGTGTGTTCATGTGTGTTTATGTGGGTACAGTGTGTCACTGTGCACGTACGGAGAGCAGAGGTTACCCTCAGGTATCTGTCCCTACCTTCTCTGTCTTTGAGACAGAGTCCCTTGTGGTTTGCTGCTACATTCACCAGGTAGCTGGCCTGGGAGCTCCTGTCTCTGCCTCCATGTCCCTTTAGAAGTGCTGGAGTCATAGACCTGTGTTGTGTGCTTTGATGTGGTGTCTAGGGATTTCCATTCAGGTTTTAACACTGTGTGGCAAGCACTTAGCCTACGGAGTCATGTCCAAAGCGCAACAGAGAAATTTTGGAGGTGAAACAAATTTCTGGTGTTTTAGAACATTTCCTACATCTGGAAATATTTTGCAATATTTCTCTAATGACGTATCTTAATTAGGTATACTTTATTATATGCAAATTTTATTTGACATCGACAGTTAATTTTTTTAATTTTGTTGTTGTTGTTGTTGTTTTTGAGACAGGGTTTCTCTGTGTAGTTTTGGTGCCTGTCCTGGATCTCCCTCTGTAGACCAAGCTGGCCTTGAACTCACAGAGATCTGCCTGCCTCTGCCTCCCAAGTGCTGGGACTAAAGGTATGTGCCACCACCGCCCAATTTTTTAAATTTTTGTTTTGTTTTGTTTTTGAGACAGGGTTTCTCTGTGTAGCTTTGGAGCCTTTCCTGGAACTCACTCTGTAGCCCAGGCTAGCCTCGAACTCACAGACATCTGCCTGCCTCTGCCTCCCAAGTGCTGGGATTAAAGGTGTGTACCTCCACTGCCTGGTGACAGTTAATTTTATGTGATGACCTATCTAGGCTGTGGTAATGGATTGTTTCACCAAACTCCAGTTTAGATGTTACTGTGTGTGTTTTTTCTTTTGCTTGTTTGTTTGTTTTTATTTCTTTGTGATGAACATGTAAATGAGTAGGTTTTATATAAAGGAGATTATCTACGCAGTGTTTAATTTTATGTGTCAACTTTTTTTTTTTAGGATCCAGGACAACCAGACATTCAGTCAAAACCGAATATTTAGTGGGTTGTTTTCTAGATTACAATAACTGTTGAATTGGTTTATTGCATAAAACAAACTGCCCATTCTAATGTGGGTGGACCTCATCCAACTAGTTGAAGACCTGAGTAGAAGAAGCTGAAGGAACTCAGCCTGCTGCACTTCCCAAGGCTGGAAAGGTCTAGCCTTTGCACCGTTACACTCTGTCCTAGCCTTTTGTTGGGTCTCGAGCTCACCAGCTTTCCAAATGGAGCTCATACTGTTACTTTCCTGAGGCCTTTGGAGTTGCATGGGAATTACACACCAGCTATTCTGAGTCTCCAGACTGCTGAGTATAAACCTTGGAACTTTTCAGCCTCTAATCATGTGAACCAATTTTTAAAAATCAATCTCTTGCTCCCTTCCCCCGCTTCACCATTAGAAAGTGAAAACTTGTGCATGCACATAAAAGTATGTGTTGCAGGGTGTGTGTGTGTGTGTGTGTGTGTGTGTGTGTGTGTGTGTGTGTGTTGTGTCCTTTGCTCCCAGAGACATATGTCTCCTTGGTTCCTCTCTCTGGTAATCCTGACTATCCACCCTCTACAGTGTGGATGGGCTTCATGAAATCTGTTGAAGAGCTTCAGAGAAAAGAAAGGAAATCTGTTTCCAGACCACCTTTCCAATCAATACCACAGCATCAACTCTTGCTGGAATTTCCAACCTGCTAGTTTCCCCTGGAGGTTTAGGACTTGCTAGGCCCCCAATTGCATAAACTTTCCAATCATCCAGCCCCCTAAGCATGCACAATACTTTTGATTGGTTCTGCTCCCTTCTTGTGAATCCCAACTAACACATCCATGAAGTTGCTTGAAATTATCTGGGAGACTTTATGGAAATCTAGACTCTCAGTCTGCATTCTGGTCTCACTGAATAAGAATGTCTAGGGATAAGACCTGATCATGGCATAAATGAGTCTTTGAAAACTATTCATGATTTTGCAACAATGTCTTAATCTGGTTAGACAACCTAATTAAAAGGCACAAGCCTTTTTGTCCTTATTCCTGGGCATTTTATATAATTAGTGAAACAGTTAAAAGCAAGCAGACTTGACAAAATATAAGTGTCACAGAGGACCACAGGGTACTGATCTGAACATGGAGGACCCTAGTCACCAACAAATTCTGATTTTGTACCTGTATCAAGTGTTGTTCTATATCATACAGATAAGGACGCATGCTTGAAAAAGCCCCAAGGAGCTTACACTGGAGCTGAAGGAGCTCAGTGAAGAACCACCTCGACATAAACCTTCAGTTCACATTTTCTCACACATGCACACACACAAGCTGTTTAGCTGATCACTCATTGGACTCCGGCCAATAGGTTAAAAACAAATCCAAACAAAATAAACCTGTAGGTCATATGTGTGCTTTTGTACATATAATTCACTGTTCCAAAGTTGAACAGTGTGCTGGTTGACTAAGACAGCTGCTGAGAATAAAATGTACTAGAAAACATAATAAGCAATTAGCTCCAGTCTGCTGTGAATGCCAATGAATGACTCTGGGCTCTTCGAGGCACTCAGCCTTGCTCTCAGTGACCACAAATATTAGGTAGTCATGGGTGTTTCAACGAGGAAAAACTGTGGCTAAGGGCTCATTGTTGTAGAAATGGCTGCTGATCAATTCCCTTTGTCCTTTATAGGACAGACTCCAGGGAAGAACAAGTCAAGACTCCAACTTGCTTCCTTGCCCACTCACCAGACATTCATTAAACAGGAATTTTACCAGTATCTGCCTTATAGTTTCTGTCAGAGGCAAATGGAAATCTAAATTCCTTAGCACAATGTCAGTCATGGGGCCAATTCTCAGGAAAGCTAACCAACATCATAAGTATGTGGCATCATCATGGACCAGGCATTTCTCCAGCAACTGAGATGCAAGACAAAGAAGAAAAACTCTTCCATGGAGCTGCAATCCTAAGGTATGTCGGGAAAAAGGAGCATTCAAAGGTGCAACGTGCAGTTCCTAATATTGGGAGAAGGCCTAGGGGGTGCCTCTGACAGGAGTCCTCTGAGGTGAAGAGAGGAAGGAACCATCAAGGAGGGGGTTTGGTGTGACTGCAATCTCCCAAAGGCAGTTTCAGGATAAAATATTTGATAATTATAGTAGTAATATTAAATTTATATAATAATATCTGTGTGAAAAGTAGCTATGATAATATTGATCATCAAAACCTTTGTACAAGATTCAAATGTGTGAGATTATTCTTGCTAATATCATTAATAATAGGAGTTTGCCATTCCATTCTTTGATGGAGGTAAAACTGTGAAGTGTGTGTGATTTTGAGAAGGATGGAGAGTTATGTCAGGTGAGGCTGCAGAGGAGTCATATAGATTCTCCTCTTCTAAGTGAGGAGGAAAAGGTACATGTGGCATCAGTAGAAACAGCAATAGGCTCTTCGAAATGTAACAAAAAGTTATGTATAGCTATCTAGCAGCACCTGTCCCATGTTGTCCAATATGGTAGCCACAGGCTATTTAAATAGAAAATAACTACAACTGGGAAAATTTTAAATTACTTTACTTGGTTGAACAAACAAAATTTCAAGTGCTTAATATGACTGTTATAGAAGAATATTATTTTAAGATGTGTTACATTTGTTTATACGTGGAACATTTGTTGTAATGATGTGAAGATATGTTGCATTTGTTTAACTCTGTGAAGCTGAGTTACTTTGCCTGTCTAAAACACCTGATTGGTCTAATGAAGAGCTGAATGTCCAATCACAAGGCAAGAGAAAGGATGGGCAGGGCTGGCAGGCAGAGAGAATAAATAGAAGGAGCAATCTGGGAGGAGAAAAAAGGAGCAAGTGAACAAGGAGAGGAGGATGCCAGGGTCCAGCCACCCAGCCACCCAGTCACACAGACAGCCACATAGTGAGAGTGAAAGTAATATATACAGAAGTAAGAGAAAGGTAAAAGCCCAGAGGCAAAAGGTAGATGGGATAATTTAAAGTTAAGGAAAGCTGGCAAGAAACAAGCCAAGCTGAGGCCAGGCATTAATAAGAAAGAATAAGCCTCTGTGTGTGATTTATTTGAGAGCTGGGTGGTGGGCCCCCCCAAATGAGCAAAAGCAACAACAACATTTTGGCATTCCAACGTGAGGCCATAGAAAGCTGAATAACATTTGACAATTACTTCTTTGTACATCAGCCACTCACATATGAATGTTCTCACTGTCCTACGACATTTTATTGCAATGCACCTTTTGTTTTACATAGTATCTTTCCATTCTGCTTAAAAGCATTTCACAGTGGAAAAAAAAAAAGCAAAACCAGACAAACAACGAACAAAAACCTTGTTTAACACTCTGCTGACATGTTTGAAATGTACTTCTATAATTATCCAGGTAATTGCTGGCCTATGAAGAACTCTAATTCAGAGTACAAATGTTTCACAGAGAAATTTAGGCCTCATACTAGAACACACCCATTTATGCATCAAAGTTCTGCAAGCGATTTTGGAAGTGAAACCTGGAGCCATGTTCATGTTCCAATTGTCTCACATTTCAGGAAGAGCTGAAGGCAAAGGTCTACTTCAACAGATTACCAGAAAGAAGGTTGAAGGAAATGAAATTTGAGTAGACCATATTTGAGATATGAATTCAGAAACAGAGGAAACAGAGGTGGGGGTAGTCTTTGTTGTATAAACTTGACAAAAGTGACTTTTCAAGGCTGGAGAGCTGGCTCAGAGGTTTAGAGCACTGGCCACTCTTCCAGAGGAGCTGCGTTCAGGTCCTAGCACCCACGTAGTAGCTCATAACAGCATGTAACCCCAGTTCAGAGGATCCTGTGGTCTCTTCTAGCCTCAGTTTCAAGGCAACAATTAATACACATGCAAGAAAAACCCACATAAAAAGAAAAAAGTGACTTTTATAAATTTAGGGCATAAAAAATATACTTTTAATCTTTTGACAATTTTTTAATATGTTAAAATACATAACATACTAATCTTAAAGAGATATTTTGAAAGAGCACGAAGCACAAAGAAAACTGTTTTAAGCAAAGAGCATGGTGTTTACATGGCCATTAGAAGTTGGGAGGGGACAAGTTGAGATCTAAATAAAAAATACTTTTTTTTTTCCAGGAAAGCAGAAGGTGGCCCCAGTGTTTAGGCACTTTTTATACCACACGGGGATCTCTGTGTGGGAAAGCCTGGCACACAGGGTGGACTTGTGGTTCCATGGCTGAGAAGGTGGACCGGTGACTCTCCAGGGTATGCTAGGCAGCCAGTTAGCTGACCCCTACCTAGCCAGCTGAGCTCTAGGCCAATTATACACAATTTCTCAAAAACAACACATGAGGGGCAGCACCAGACTTCTGGACTGCCTATGCATAAGTACAGGTCTGCAACCCCCTACATGCACATACTCACATATACACTTGGACATATATACACTCACTTATATACACAAGCATACATCCTGCCTACATGTGCACATATACATAGACACTTGAGCACACATGAATTCACATATACATACATAGACACACACACACACACACACACACACACACACACCTACCTTGAACATAAATACTTGAACACACAAGCATCACATATACACACACATACACACATGCATCCGCATATGCACACACACATATACATTTGAACACATATCACACACACACATGCGCACACACACAACCCCGCCCCCCCATGCACATACACAATTGTTTCAGGAAGCTCACTTTTGAAGAGCTCATATTTTATTTCTGAGTTTACTTAAGCCTCAGACAACTATCAGCTATGACTGATTTTCTTCTCCTATAAAAATGTATGAATTTTGCTTCTACAAAATTATTCACTGTTCGTTTTTTTTCTCTACTTTTTTTCATTCTATTGAATAAAATTCATAGCCAGTTGTCACTGTAAGACTTGAATATAATCAGGTGAGCCTTCAATAACAGTCTGGTGTGCCCTTTCATTGACGCCAGGACCACTGGATGTGAATCCCACCTGGGATTCTTCTATTGGCATTTAGTGTGTTTTCTTCTTTTGTTTAATCTATTACACGTTACGTTACCTTAGAAATATTTTGTATTTTGTTATATTTATGTCCTAATATAAAATTTTTGCGTATTCAAGTGTCATCTTTTAATATTCTCATTGCTTTTAACCTAGTGAAGAAATTCTCAAATATCATCTACTAACAGACACTAAAAATGGTAAAATGTGAACAATGAACGGCCTTCCGTGGCCATGAAAATGTGTGGATGGTCAAAAAGGCTTTAATTTCTCCATTACACTTTGTAAACAGTCTGTTAAAAAGACTTGAGTTCCTGCTAAGATTTCTTAATGAAAAAGACTCTGTGTTTTGTTTCTTGCTCCCTCAATGAATTACAACTTTTTGACAAATGCAGTTTTGTTTTTAAACAGTACATCGACTCTTGCTACTTATTTATACACAGCGCGCACCATAATGCCTGTCATATCTTATTATGCCACAGAAATGCTGGCAACGAAAAAGATCACACTCGTGTTTGCAAAGCTGTTCATTAGCCAAGGTGGTCAGAAAGGCAGCTATTCCAAACTCAGGCAGACACTGTCGGGCAGGCCTTTTCCAGGCCCGTCACCGTCACCATCAGAGCACTTACAGGCTACCTACCTCAGCCTAAGAACAGCAGTAAAAAAAAAAAAAAAAAAAAAAAGAACAGCAGTAAACAGGAGTGCTATGGCCTGAAGCAGTGGAGAGGGCCTGGCCCACATACAGAAACAGCTTTGGCCGGGTCCAAGGAAAAGGCACACTGATAAATAGTTTCGGGCTCTGTAAATATTAAACAAGTATGCATGAAGCCATGTGTGCACTTGCTGTGAACAAAGGCTAGGCTTTGCTGGATCTGAAAGGCAGATGGGATGCTGGGGCCTGGGGTGATGCCTCATTCACTACCGGAAGCCCAGGCTCCCTTTCAGGCCGGTCTGAGTTCAGAGTTTGATTTTCTTTCAGGAGCTTTTCAGGGAGAGCAGAATGTGACCTACATGACGTCCTGTTCTGGCTTGACTCTTTTTCTCCACAGTTTTTGTCGTCCTGATCTCCAGCTGGTTCTCAAATATCGTCTTCTCTCTCTAAACCCAATTACACTTTCCATGGGCCGGTCCCTTCACCCTCGTAATACACCCTCATTTTTCCCAACTCTGCTTTTCCTGGGTCTGGCCTCCACACCTCCCTCCTCCTGAGCTCTGCCTCCAAGTTCTTTATCTTCCCCCTTCAGCATTAGCTCTGCAAAACTTCTCAAGACCTGAGCCCATACCATGACTCCTGAAATTCAGGCGATCTTGAGAGTTTCTGTAATCCATGATTCCACTGCTCATCTGAGAACACAGATTGACAAGGATTGGGCCGAGCTGGCTTCAAAAGATAGGCTTTTGTTCTTCTCTGGTTATCTTCTCTCCCATTTCTCTCTCCCCCAAGCCCTCTCTCAGAGCATAATGTGGTTGTATTTAAACTATATAATTTTTTGGAATCTGGGTATTTAAAAAATGTTTATCCCAAAGAAATGACTCTGTTAGTAGAATTCTAGTCTGAGAGGAGGAGAATGGAGGATCTTTTAGGATCCCAGGAAAGTTATTTTAAAGTTATAACTCAGTCAATACTTATTGAGTACTTATTGTATATTATTTACTATTTCAAGTAGCAAGCATGTAAGTCGAAGGCTTGGCGGGGTCTACTGCTGTTGTGTTTTTAGATAGACATGGCATCCAACTTCCTGCCTTCTAACTATTCATGTTGATATCCATAGATCTGGGCTGCTCTCAGCCTTGGTCAGAGAAGCTTCTGCAGTGAGCAGCAGTCAGTACAGAAACTCATAACTAGTCAAAGTGCTGAGAATAAGTGACCATTGAATGCTCAGCTATGAAGGGGACATTTGTATCTGTCCCTGTCCCCAAAGGCTCAAGGAAGATTTTGGAAGAAAGTGTGAAAAGAATGTAAGAGCCAGAGGATGAGGAGTTATGCTATGAATTGCTTTAATTTGGATATTACGTGCCCATAGCACCCATGACCTAATAGCAGCTGTGGTTACCTGCACAAGATTGGTACAAGACAGAGCCCATCATTGTCCGGCATGGATTCGGGAGGGGCACAGGAGGGTCTACTGAACTGAGGGTCACAGTTCCAGCTGAAGAACTGTTGTTAGTTACTCTTTGCTGTGACAGGCAGAATTATTTTATTCAGTGGTGTAGCCATTGGTAGGCTACAATAGAAAACCTCATAGTCATATTCATGAAGGCAGTCCTAATTAGCTCTTTGGGTCATAAAACAAAACACAAAGACACAAAAGCTTAAGAAGAACTTCCTGGGAGGGAGAAGGGTTTCATTAGGGAGGTAGAAAGTGATAGGAATTGGGGTGAAAATGACCCAAATTCATTATATACATGTGTGACATTGTCAAAAAATACAAATGTCCAATAAATATTTACTTGAAGAAAAAAAAAAGAAATAGAAATGTGTATAGGATTTTTAGCAGCACCAAAGAAGGGATTCTCCATGGGATAAACTTGGGATATTCAAGGGACTTTCCAGGAAAGAGATTATGAGATGAGTCTGGAGTTGCGCACAGGGCCTCTTTCTTACAGGCTGTTGGTTGGGGGGAGAGAGCACAGCAAGCTTAGGATATGAGGAACAAAGGGGGATCGGTGAAGGGGTGGGGTACAGATGTTTAAGAAACTGACATATCCTGAGGCTGGAGAGTTCCTAAAGGACTTGAACAAGGCAGGGTCAGACTTGCTATACCAGCAGTGCACAGCAGCCTCCCACTGAGGCCCGCCGGGTGCCCTGTGAACATTACAGTTATGGTCCCGTGGTTTGGTCAGGGCTATCTATCACAGCTGTCTGTGTACAGGTGAAGGAACTGAAGCTGTAAATTAAGCAACTCAGCGCAGGCCTGGTTCCTAGGTCTGACCCAAGGTTCTTTATGTAAATAGTTATGTCTTCATAACACTTCCCCACCTCATTCATAAAGGGCCTCTGGTTAGAACCCAGTTTGGGAGGCTCAGGGAAGCCAGGGAAGAGCTCCTCACTGGGCAGGCAGGCAGAATTCTGTGTTCAGCTGCAGGCAGGGAGAGATCTTCAGGGAAAGGAGGCCGTTCTGATCCCACTTCAGGGCTTTACAGCCCTGGCCGGAGGTGAAATCACCGGGAAACACCTACCTGGGTCTCACATCAGACATAGGCCTTAACTGGGTCTGCGCATTAAGTTTTTAAAAAGTACCTTAGATAATTGTTGCGTGTGGCCAGGCTGTACAGAGACTGCTAGTGTTTGGGGAATGTGCCATTATTCTGTAAGTTTCCTTCTCCCTGGCCTTTGTCAGTCTCTCTTCCTGAGTGTTGGGTGATTTTTAGGTCCTCACCACCATCACAGCCCACTTATAACTCTGATATTCACACAAACTCTCCAGGCACCTGCATCCAGGCATCCATATGAAAAGGTGGGACCTGGGCTGACAGAGGTGAGCTTGGAGACTTGCGCTATAAGTGTTTTTGGCCTAGGGAACTGAAGCCAGAGGACCATGAGAGGTAAGAAAACCTAGGCCACTGAAAAGATTATAGCGAGGATACCGTGGGCTTGTTCAGTAAGCCCTGGGGAGAGGTTATAGACTATAGTAGCCTGGGTCCTCCCTTGCAGAGTGCCTCCTGATTTCCTACCATCAGCCATTCCTTCCTCAGGTCACAGCACTGCAGATTCTAGATTCGAGATCGTGACTCAGATACCAGCCTGGGGACACCCAGGGCAGATCCTATCCAGCCATTTAATGTCTTTTCCTTCTACGGCTGGAATCAAAGTGAAGGCCTTGTACATAGGGGTAAGCATTCTACCCCCGGGCTACGACCCCAGCCTAAGCCGAGTGTTCCATATCAGGAAACTGAAGTCGGAAGAAAATAGATGTTACCTGGGAACAAGGGTTGCGCTTAAGTGGGGAGGAGGTGGGATGTTGATCAGGGCACTCCCCAGACAAAGGGAAGTCAAACAAGGGGGCGGCCCAGACAGCTGGGAGCGGTTGAGGAGGTAATGGACACCAGTCACCCACTGGAACCGGAGCAGACCCAGGTGGGCAGATGTGGAAAGCCCCCAGCGGCTCTCCCTTGCTCACACAGGGGCCCCTGTCTGGTGCTGCCAGCCTCCCTCTCCTCGCCGCTGGGACTGCCACCTAGGCCTCAGCCAGTTCTCAGGCACCGGACCCGATGCCATCCTTGCTGGGCCACTGCCTTCTCTTTCACAGTCTAAGGTTAATTTCTTCTTTCTTGTACGGCAACGGATTGATCGGCGTTTCTTGCACAGGCCAGACATGCTTTTTGCTTTCACTTCATTTTTCTGCCCTCGTCTGGAAGGCCTTCCCTCATAGCCCATGCCTTCCTTTCTTGCTGGCTTCATCTTAATCCATGTGCTACTTTTTCAGTGAGGACTCTCCTGATTTATCACTGCGGCCAGCCCTGCCTGCCGCTCCCGTTTCTTTGTCTTTCTCCACGTGATTCATCTTCTTTCTCAAATCCCTCAAGTTGGTCTCCCCCACCACAAAGGCAGAGACTTCTACCCTTCACTTTGTCTCTAGAACCTAACATTGAGACTGATACACAGTAGGTGTGCAGGGCATACGAAGTCAATCCTGCCTTCCGAGTGATTGATTGCTCGGGCAGCTGTATGAGTATCTCATTCTGTCTCCGTTCCCCTGTTCCTGTCTTTGTATCTCTCACAACGTCTTATGATGTAACGTTTCTGTTGTAGTAAAGGAAATCGGGCATTAACAGCCCTTCAGCTTCTTCCCCAGGACCACTTCATTTTTTTGTTTGGTAGACTGTTGGCTGCAGGAATGTGCAGCCCGTATGTTGTGTTTTTGGCACCGGATAGCTTCGTGTTACAAATCAAGGGATTTCTGGCCGTTGGAAGCCTTGTTTAGTTCCCAGTGCAGACTGCTGCAGGAAATCGCCCTTTCATTTGCATATAAGGCCCGGGGACATTTTTTCACACTTGGCTCTCAACACCTTGTGCTTATTTTAATTATGTTATTTATGGAGTACTGAAAGTCCTTCGTTTTTTTTTTTTTTTTTTGTTTTTTTTTTTATGAAGGACTGTTGGGAGAGAGAATATCTTTTTTCAATAGTTCGCCTTTTCAATTTTATTTACTAGGAGAGGATAATGTACTCTGCTGAGGAACTATTACCAAAGTGTCTTTTACCTAAATGGGGATGTGGGTATGGCAGTGAAGAGTACCTCTGCTCCCTCACTCCAACGTCTCTGATAACAGCGTCCTGAATAGAAATCTGAGTACTCTCTTCCTGAACAGGCTCTTTGGAAAAGTTTTTTTTCCCCTCTTAATAGTAAAATTTCACTTCTCCCTTCACCTCTCAAGTATCCCGTTTACAATTTAAAAGTGCGGAAGCCACAGTGGGTGAACTCAGCTCCTGGATGCTAAGAAACGACACTGCATATGGAATACCACTCAGCTAAGGTAATCAAGAGGCGCACACACTTACACGTGGTGCAGAAAGATCTTCCGAAGTTCCAGATTGAAGTGACACAGTGTTCTGTTGCCGGAGTACCAAGTATTGGGCTAGGGGTTGCACTGTTCCATTCATATAACCCCTGCTAGATTGGCACAGCAGTATAAAACTGACCATACAGAAGTATGAAATGCCACACAGTGACAAAGAATGAGAAGGCTTTCCCATGTGACTCTGGCAATCTCCCACCAAGGAAAAGAGGTCATTTTCCAAGGTGAAAGGTGAGCTTTCCCCTGAACCAAGTTCTAGCCAGAAACTGCATCTTTTTCTTTGTTTGTTTGTTTGTAATATGTGGGGAATAGACAAGACCAGAGTTTCTCAGGTGTGTTAGTTAATCTTGGTTGTCAACTAGATTGTATTGAGAATTGCTTAGGAGATCAACACAGCACCTTTCCAGGGGTGTCTGTGGGTGTTTCCAGGGATGGCCGACTAAGGAAGGAAGAGCTGCCTTGAGTGTGGGCAGCACCTTGCTATAGCACGGAGGAGGAGGAGGGAGCCACCTAGTCCAGGCACTCTGTCCCTGGGCACCATTGTGTGAACAGCTTTGTTCTGCTGGACTGTCTGCCATGAATGGCTGAAGCCTCTGTAAATACTGGCCCAGCAAACTGCTCCTGCTTCATACTGCTCAGGTGTTTTGTTATGTGACACAAAGACGGATGAATACATCAAAAGACACAAAGCAGTGGTTACTATAAAAAGTGGTAACTGTAACAGCGTGGCATTGGGCAACACTGAATCACCCCAGGACAGCTTGCCTCCCTCCCTCCCTCCCTCCCTCCCTCCCTCCCTCCCTCCTTCCCTCCTTCCCTCCCTCCCTCCTTCCCTCCCTCCAGTTTTCTTTAAGCTCTATTCATTCAGAGGGGTAGCCTCACTTGGATGCTACTGGTCTCTAACACCTCCCAAACGTTTTTTAATATGCATCACAGTAAGACCTAGATTGCATTTTCTGACATTAGACTGGAATTTAATGACTTTAGTTTCTTTTATATGTTTTTCTTTTGGAGGTAGGGTCTTACTATGTTGCTCAGGGTACGCTGAAACAACCCTCCTGCTTGCATCTCCTGGGTGCTAGGAATACAGATTTCTTTCAAGGTTATTTTGAATTTATGGAAAGGATTACTGACTTTCACCTTTAATAGTGTCGTACACATTCACGTCTAGTAAATGCATTTAGGTAAGAAGGTTATTTGCACGGCATATTAAATAACTGTAAAAATGCATGTTGATCTGGCTGAAGTCAGGAAGTGGGTGCTTGATTGGCTATAATTTGAGATGTAGGGGATGTCTGAGATGAATCAGAAGATGTCTGAGGTCCATGCACCTTGGTTTGTTATAATATAAGACTCCCCTGTGAATTAAATGAGGACTTAGGGAGCCAGGGACTTTGCTGACTCCCTGTACCCTTCTCTTAGCTGTGACTCCACCACGGGGCACCTGTATCTTGTTCAGATCTGCTCCAAGTGTGTGTGGACAGAGAGGTGGCAATAGCAAATGCAGAGAGGTTACTTTGTGTGACAATAGTTGCTCTTGGCTTCCTAACAGGAAGTACAGGACAGAGGAAGAAAGGAGAATTTGGGAACTCGGCAATTCTACGTTAACTAGGTGTATGATTCGTGCAAGGTATTGAATTTTTGTTTGTTTTAGTTTTCTCATCTGCAACCCCTCAGATTGCTATTAGAATTAGATGAGATATTCATAAATAATTACATAACATAGGATGAACAATCATTCCCAGAACATATAAATTATTTCTTGATAAGTAGTACCTCCAATTCCTAGAGAAACATAAAAGCATTTTGCAAATGATCAGATGGATAATCTGGCTTCATTACCCCATCAAATGGACAAGTCAACGTCACCATCAGAAGCCTGTGCCCCTCCACTTCCCTGGCCTCTGGGAATCTCCACTTACCAGAAACCAACTGCAGGAAGCTGGACTGATTCTAAATCCATTCTTTTTTCTTGTCATTGGCGGATCAAGCTGTAATCAGGGCATTGTCATGCACAGCTAGGGACAGTCTGGTACATTAACTGAAAAGTTTTATCATGTAAATATAGACACTAAATTTGTTCTCCAGCATATCAGTAAATCAATGATGAAGAAGTTATTTTTCAGATCTCCAAATTTCATGTAATATTTATAGCCTCTGAATCTATTTAAAGCTAAGCATGGCAGGGATAAGAAAAGGTTCCATAAGGAGAGAAATAAATATGCTAAATGTGTGCAGTATATCTGTCCTAGGAGGCTCAAGTATGCGTTATGTAGTGGTGAGGGCCTGGGCGTGAGAGCTAGACAGCATTTCCCTGGTTGTTCTTTTTAACTATAAAGGAAGGTGATAAATTATAAATGTGCCTGAGCCAGGCAAGTATGACAGTTTTAATTTTCATTTTAACAATATGTACAATGCCGAATGTATGAAACGCAGTTGGAATATGACAAGATCACAGCACAATGGAAAAGCTGAGCTGGGAAAGTCAGCTTGCCCTACCTGCCTATTAGCCCCTGTCCTGTGGAGACCGTTTAGGGACTGCCAATATTCTCAGTGTCTTGCCACTTTGCTGTCTAGGCTCCATCTAACATAAAGGCTCATTTGTGTTTCTAAACACAAGTTTACTATGCATGCCAATGGCCACTAGAATGTTTGAGTGGATTACAGATCCTTATTATTGAATAAAACACATATTTTCCTGCTCTTTTTCTATCCTGTGTTGTCTGCTTTATTTCCTATCGCTGGATGAGTATAATACTTTGGAATCTCCACTTTGCCCCATTTAGCTCTCTCAGAATACTGTATTGACCTTTAAATTTTTCAAGACTTATCCTACGTCCCTCTTTTTATTATCCCTGCTCCTTAAGCTTTTCTGCTTTGAGGCATCATGATTTGGTTATTTCAAGGGTGACCATATTCTATCTTTATAGAGGATTGTCAGCAGAGGGTGTGAGGAGCAAGCCACTTGGTGGGCTTGTACAATTATAGCTAAGATTTAAGAAAAGCCAAAAAAGTCCTGGATAAATAAGGTCTAAAGTTAAAGCAGGCAAATCATAAAGGAATGAGCAGACTAGAGTAGCATCGGAAAAGAACGGTTTCGTAGCCTTGTTCGTCCAACACCTATCCCATATGGAGACTGAAAGTGGCCATGTGGCTGGCACTCGATTCCTGGGAGGTGAGGATGGTTGACAGGAGGGAAGATGGAGAATGTGTGAGGGTGGGTGGAGACAATACATACGGAGCCAAATGGAATTTTGCTTTATGCAATAAAGAAAGAAATAGATTCAACCTTGGGGCTTTCTTAGTTTTAGTGGATGGTCCCACCCAAGGACCTTTGATGAATCTCAAAGTTCTATGGTATGAAAAAACACAGCCCTATAGCGACAGAGCCCATCTAGAAGATAGTGATCAGACATATATGCCTTAGCAGTGCTGTGGTAGATCATGTTCATTTACAGCTTGACTAGACTAAGAAGTGCATAGAAGACATATTGCTGGTGTGGCCATGAGGGTGCTTCCAGGGAGGTTGACCCGAGGAAGGAAGACCCAGCCTGGATGTGGCAGGCACCATCACCTAGGCTGGGGTGCCTGACAGAATAAAAAGGAGACAGCAGGTTGAACTGTACCATTTATCTCCCTCTGCTTCCTGATTGTGGACTCAGTGTGACCAGCTGTCTCAACTCTTGCTGTCATGTCTTTGGTGAGCCAAAGTGACCCTTCTATCCTTGAGGTTTTTTTTTTTTTTTTTTTTTTTTTTTTTTTTTTTTTTTCAGGTGTTTTTGTAACAGCAGTAGGGAAAGTAACTAACAGAAGACACATAAGCAGAGAAATGGGCATGGTAGGTGGCAGGCTCAGAAAGTCCACGGACTATTTTCAGCCCATGATGATCCCATGCCAGATGAAGGACAAAGCCTCTGGCATCATAGAGGGCTGAGGACTCAGCACAGCTCTGGCATTACTCAGTTTCCTCGTGGGTAGTTGCTAAGAGGTGATGCTTCCTCCAAAGTGCTATGGCAGTATTTGTACAGTACCTGTGACAGTGCCTGGCACATAGCAGCTGTTCCGTAAATACTTGTGTCTGTCTTACCCTCCGCTCTGCCATTGGTCATGCCCTAAATAGTGGGAGCCTTTAGAAGCAAAGGTTTACTTGTGGCAGTGGAGTCTGCACCCTTCCAACACTCTTATGGATATTGCTGCTGCCACTTGTGGAGATTACACTCATCTGCTCATCTCCATCTCTCTAAGATCTTGATTTTTGCCTCTGATCTGCCTTTCGCTTCTTGACATTCATTGTTGTTTATCCTGAGACTTTTGATTTTGAATCCGACATTATTCTTCTAGATAAACCGTGTTATTGCATTTTACCTGTGTTCCTTCAAATTTTAGACTCAGAATCGGTGTGTGCATACATCTAGATCAGTGGTTCTCAACTTGTGGGTCATGGCCCCTTTGGGGGTTGAATGATCCTTTTATAGGAATTGCCCAAGACCATTGGAAAACACAGATATTTACATAATGATTCATAACAGTAGCAAAATTACAGGTATAAAGTAGCAATGAAAATAGTTTTATGGTGGTGGTGGGGAGGTCACCACAACATGAGGAACTGTATTAAATGTTGGCAGCAGTAGGAAGGTTGAGAGCCACTGTTCTAGATGGTTCTTGGAGTACCTTCCAGTCACACGTGGTTCAAACCCCACCTCTCCAAAACAGGGCAAAGCTCTTTGTGCTGGCTTTTCGTCATCCTTCCAGGAGCAGAGTTCCATTGTTATGAATGATTCATTCTCAAATGGTTTAGTGTTTCGTATTTCCTTACAAGTGTGATTTTTCAACGCATTCAGCAGTGAACCTGAACCTAGTCTAAGTCAAAAGCTGAAATGCAGTGACAACATCCAGGCATCCCCAAATCAGGACAATATCCAGGCATCCCCCAAATCAAGATTAGGCACAACGGCAATAGTCACTCAGGGACTCAGGCTTCTGGATTAGAGGGAGGAAACAGTAGAGAGTGGTCGGAATGGTTCATGTTGTTAGGAATGAGAGGCACTCACCCAAGAGAAGCTGCACGGGAGGTCTCAAGTTAGTAGTGCAGGTGGGGTCAGGAACAGGACACTCACAACACAGCAGCAGATACAGCCATGAGAATGCAGTCTCAAGATGTCTAAGAAGTGCAGATGAGAGGGTGTGCTCATGTGGGTACTACAGGAAAGGTCGTTAATATGGCTGTCTGCCACCAAGCCACAGCCCTATCTCCTGGGCTCCTCATTCTGACTATGGTGCTGCATCAGTCCTAGTTGAGTTATAAGAGTCGATGGAATGTGATCTTGGTTGGGATGTGGCACTATGCTTCAAGCCCTTAAATCAACAGTCAGCTGAAAGGAAGGTAGATTTTCTAAAGGGTTATATTTATTCAGATTATGGTGGTTCTAAAAACCTCATCATTTTCCACGAGGAAAATTCATCTGATTTGGATATGAAAATTTCTTTCAGAATTTACATTAAAATTGAAAAAGAAAGTCAGAACAGGTTGCATCTATAGATACTTTTTTTTCTAAGACAGTTCCTCAAGATGCACTCTTTATTATTACAAGGTTTCTCCTGCTGACTAACCGCTAAGATGGCTAAGTAGGACATCTGACATAGAGAGTGATTAGCACAATTTAAAGAACCATCTCTTTAAACAATAAAATTAAATAAATGTGATCAACTTTGTCTCCTACAGAGAGATTACTAACTGTCTTAAACTGACAAAATTCTGAGGGAATCATGTTTTTAAAGAGTGTGCAAATTTGGATGATGAAACCCCTAAACTAGTCCTCAAAGAATGTGTTTCTCTCTGTTTTAACTTGGATGGGGCCAAAGAGAAATATGGGTAATAAAAGATCTATAAGAGTGGAGAGTCAGAGGCCATGGGCACCAATTGTTCAGAGGATCTTGTGGGGTGTAAGCAATGACCACATTCCCCCAAAAGGCAGAAAGCACTTGAAATTCCAGAGGAACAGTTTCATCACTACTCTTCATCATGGACTGATAAGTATGTCTTATTCTTTCTTTTGTATGTGATAGATTTTTATTATAGTTATTATATATCTACATCAATACTATACAGTAAGTATTGGGACTACATAGGAAGAGATGAATGACTGTTTATACATCATCTGCATATGGGAGTTATCTCTTCCTCCTGGTGTATAATATGGTAAAGAATTTGCATTCACACTGGATGGCAAGTGTGGAGAGGGTTTTGAAAGCACATTATTTGACTACTCAGAGACATAGAGTCATATGGAGACTGCCAAAGAATACTTTCGTGCCTCCCTTGCAGCTATTTGTGGTCATGTGACTGAATTAGTACTAATAAAATATGAGCTGAGGTGATGTATGTAACTTCACTTAAAAGAAAGTTGTTTCTTTTGTTGTTGTTATTCCTGTTGCCAGATCAGTGAATATACTTCAATCCTGAAGATGAAGACTTTGGCTGAAGATAACATCGAGGGAACAGTGCTGGGATCAACCAAAGAAGCACAGCTGCACCACCAGCCTAGGCTTCTCATTCTAAATTGTTAGGTCTGATAAATCAACTTCTACAGGCTGAGCACCCTAATTCAGAAATCCACAATCCAGAATATTCCAAAACCCAAGCCATTCTGAGTGACAGCATGATGCCTTAGTGGAAAAATATGCATGATAAAAGTTTTAAGCTTGCCTAAAATATTTAATACGCAAAATTACCACCTAACTTTGTGGATAACAAAACAGATGGATTATATATCTCATTATAATATGCAAGTATTCCCAAATGAAAACGGTCCTGAAATCCCAGTCTGATTTCAACCATTTCACATAAGTAATGCTCAACCTGGCTGGGATAAAGCTCAGTGTTAGAATGCTTGCCTAACAAGGACGAGGCCCTGGGGCTAATCCCCAATAGCCCTGCCACCTCTCTCTAGTATATTTAATCTGTTGTCACAATGTGGCTGGATTGTGGCAAATGTATCCACTTTTATCCCAATGCATAAAATCATTATTCTATAATGATTAAATGTAAGAAAAAGTACAAACATATCCTTAGGATGTTTCAGTTTTAAATTTCAGTTCTACATAGCCCAAAGTCACTTTTCTAGACACAAATTCTTAGGTCAGGAAATTCTCCAAAAAATGTATTTTAGGAGACAGAGTCTGTCATGTTACAGCCTGGTGTGGCTTCAACTCATTCAATTGTCCTGCCTCAGCCTTCCAAGAGCTTGGATTATAGATGTGAGCTGCCATGCTTGGCTAAAAGATGTTTTAGAATATGAGGTATAATTTCTAAAATCATATGTAAAAAGCTTAATACACATGTAGAAATGGGTAATTGCTTTTCAGACAGGGTTTCACACTGTAGCCCAAGCTGTCCTAGAAATTACAACAATCCTCTTACCACCCTGCCCCCATCCACATGTTGGGATTACAGGTGGCCATGCTCTGCCACCCCTACCCCTAACCACATGCGAGGATGACAGGTATGAGCCACCATGCTCTACTTCAAAGTTTAATTTTGTTTTGCTACATGACTATGGCTAACCTGGTACTTAAGAGTTAGATCAGGCTGACCTTCAACTTTCTGAGATTTTCATTTGTCTGTGTCTCCAAGGCTGGGATTATAGGCAAGCACCATCACATCTTGCTAAAGTTTAATTTTATCAGTTGCTCAGAGGCTGTCCTGAGTGAATTAAAACACTGTCCCAAATTGTGGTAAATCCACATCATCTATCGGATCCAGATTTAGGAAGCTGTTAGTAGTAAAAAGAGGCAGTCTTGAGGTACAACTCCTCTTCTTTGTTTAGATCAGCATGCCAGAAATAAAGGACTGTCCATGCTGAAAAGATATTTGGACACTTTTGGCTAGTGTTACTTTTAGATATGACAATTTGTGATCTATAAAGAACAGAAAATCGCCAATTATGTTTTTCTTGGCTGTTATCAAGAATTTTTACTGAAAACTAGTCTTTCAATTAATAAGTCAATAAACAGAGTTGATTCAATAATACTTTCAATACAATGATTTGCTTGGAAAACCCTACGGAGTGTGTTTGAACCTGTGCCATTATTGGTGAATTCTGTGGTATTTTCATTATTGTAGGTGTCACATAGCCTACATGCATATAACCATCAACATAAAGGGCACAATTCAGCCCTCCTAACACTCAGTTGCGCACAGCATAGAAGGACTTGCTCAGGGTGACTTAACATCTTTCTAAGAAGGCAATCTCATAAGTAAATATGTGATATCCAGCTGCTGTTTTGACTAAGTACATCAAAACAAGTAGTTATTTAATACACAAGTAAGCACACAAACACAGTCTGCAGGGAGGAGCCCCCAAGAAAGCTCCTATACTTGGACTTCAACAGACTGCATGAAACAGTCCTGGGCTATTTTCACTCATGAGAAATGTGGGGGTCTAGGTCTTTAATACCAGCACTGGTGTGTGTGTGTGTGTGTGTGTGTGTGTGTGTGTGTGTGTGTGTGTGTGTGCATATGTGTATGGCAGAGGCAGGTGAATCTGTGTGAGTTTGAGGCCAGCCTGGTCTACACAGTGAACACCAAGCCATCCAGTGCTATGAGATCCTGAATAGAGGGGAGTGAAGGAGAAAAAGGGAGGGAGAAAAGAAGGGACAGAGGGAAGAAGGAAGAAAGAGAGAGAGAGAGAGAGAGAGAGAGAGAGAAAGAGAGAGAGAGAATGCAAAGGAAGACTACCGAGGTCTAGGAGATGTCTCTAGTAACTACAACAGAACCCTGAAAGAATAATTTTGGTCATAGTTGTTTATTCACTATAAACATGACAGAGAAGAACCTAGAAGGGACAACCGAGATGTCTTGTATGAATTACAATACAAAAAAGGTCTTGGGCATTTTTCACAGCTCAAAATATTTTGCTTATTTTGGAAAGTGGAAATGCCAACGTAACTAAGAATCCAAACATCCTTAAAGCCCTTCACCTCATGTTGTAATTGCCTGTTTAAATCATGACTAAGAAAACAGAAAGCACTTATTGTTTTGCCTCTAAAAATCACAAAAGGCCATTTTTTAAAAGTTGTTTAAAACCAAGCTGATTTTGGTCAATGAAGCGCCTACACATCTTGCTGCTGGAGGAATGATACACACTTTACTCACTGATGATATCAAGGAAGGATTTTTGGTATTGTTTATTTTGGCCCCGTAGAGTAGCTGCCTGAAACCTCATAATAGCAATCCTTTCTACGACAGGGTTCCACTGTGTTCGCTTTCAGATCAAATGTCAGCGTTCTTTGATCTTTGTTGCTCAGATGTTCTCATTACATGGAACAAAATCCAGCAGGTGTTTGATTGTTTAGCCAGCATTAGGGAAGGTGAGCTGGGATTAAATTGTTATGACATAGCTTTGTTTTAGGACCGCTGACTCGGGCTGAATTTGGAATAATTGTGTTGTGGCAATAGCAATCTTGCTAAGTACAATAGGACTCTGGAAAGCTTGGCTCGAAGCTAATGGACTGCAGCTACCATCTGCAGGATGGAAACTAAATGCCTCTAAAAGAAATACTCATAAATGTAACTAGCCATCTTGTTGATTAGCTTTCTGGTGGGTAGGACTCCAGTTGCCTCAGTGAACCGGCCCAGTCTTTCTCCCGAAGGCAAATGTGGCTGAACAAACACTTGTTTCTGAATACACATTTGCCCTCTAAGTTCCAATGCATTCAAAGCTCCTTTTAAAGAAGATACAATCAAATTATGCAAAAATGTAGAAAATTATGTCAATATTTCTCCAACTGTAAATTAAAAGAGGGTAACATAAGCTCTTGTGCCAGTGTTTATTATAAGGTCACATTTTCTAATCCAGTGCACTTAGCATAATCATGTATCCTGTTCTCTGGGGCTGGAAATTTCAAATGTACATTTCTTAATTTATTCAAAATACAGTTTTAGCATCAAGTCTCAATATTAGCACGCAGTTTTCTATTTTTTTAACATTCAATCTTTGTGAGCATATTCTGTGTTTCATTCATCCTGTTTATCCATACAGAACATAACATGCTAACCACATAACCTGTTAAAGATTCACTAGCTGGGGCTGGCATGTGGCTCAAGAGGTAGGTCACTTGCCTACCATGTATGAGCTCTTGGGGTCAATCTCCAGCACCATGTGCATGCAAACACACACACACACACACACACACACACACACACACACACACTTCCTCCTTATTAACACTTCCACATTCTTAAATTTGGATGAATGTTTGGCTTCAGAATTTTAAGTTTTGAAGACTTCATTCTTGTCTGAAATCCTGTTACAGATAAAATTTTAGGTAATTAGGAATAAGTCCATTGCTACCTGAGCCGAACTCAGACTAGTTTTTATGAAGAGGGAGGAATCAGAAACCCTCAGGCAATTTCCAGATTGACTTTTCCCATCGTTCTCTTCAGGATTTCATCTTGCAGCTCAGAGAAATCCAGAGGCAAGGATGGATTTGCAGCAAGTGCTCAGGGGTCCGGGGTCAGCAAGGTTGTTCTCCACCTTTATATATCTTTTCCGTTCCTGGTCCATTCTCCCTGTGTAGGAGCTATCCTCATAGCCTGCTCCTTGACCAGTCAGTTCCCATCTCAGCAGAGACAGGCACAGTGACTCAGCATCACCGTCTTGGCCGCTGCACATTTCAGCCTGTGCTGGGAGCTGTGCTAGCCAAGCTTCTGTGTCGCTGTAACTCACTGGGGTCCGGTTCAGCTGACTCCGAGGAGGATCTGCTTAATAGCCTCCCCACCTTGGCTGCTTTCCATTAGCTATGGTATGCCTGTCTCTCTTTCCTTCTTCTTGAGACACAGTCCCACGTATCCCAGTCTGGCCTTAAATTCGCTATGCAGCTAGAAGATGACATGGGATTCTGGTCTTTCTGATTCCACTTCCTGAGTGCTGGAATTACAGGCATGTGCCACCAGGTGCTTTAATCAGTGCCGGAGGAACTCAACATTAGGACTTGGTGTTTGCTAGGCAAGCGCTCTAATGACTGAGCTGCACGGCCAGCCCCAGCCGTAGCCATCTAACTCCAGCTCAGCCGGTGCTGCATAGTTTTTCCCTCCCTCCGGACTCTGATAAACTGAAACCTTGTCTTTCTGCTCTGGCCAGTGTTGGGGATCCTGCACATCTGCTGGAATATTCCAGGAGCTATAGTTGACTTGTTCTTTCAAATATCTCCTCCTTGCCCCAGCACACTTACTTAATAGTCATAATGTGACCACTGCTGGCAAGATAGTAGGCTCCATCCCTGGGTCTACATTTCCTTAGAGTAGCTGGTACATATGTTCTGGTATGTTTCATACTGGTGAGGAAGTGTCAGGTCCCAGCCTCAGTCTGTCCTTTATACATAACGAACTGAATGGCATTCAGCACAACCCCATTAAATAACCATAGGTTGGAATATCAAAATGTTCTATCTGAATTGATTACACTTCCAAGCACTCCAAATGTCTGTTTCTACATTTCCACTGATATATTCTTCTTTCCCACCCATCCATTGAAAAATTCCATTTCCTTACGTGGCTAAGTTTGCCTGTGGATTATTTTCATATTTGTATTTACAACTAGTCACATTCCATCATGGCATTTTGGTGGATGGATTAAGGTTTTGTTCTGGTCTGTCATGCTTTGCTTTATGTAGACCTGATTAAGTCACACCCAGGTAGGTAGGTAGGTAACACAGAAGCTAAAACTATTGGCTTAATTCCAAATTTAAATGCCTGTCACTCATTTCTTCTGCTTCAAATTCCTTGAGTCCACTCCTCTGAACTTTTATTTGGTCATATCAGTAACTGCTTTACAAATAGTTAGTGCCTCCCTAGTAGTCCAAGCAATCCTCCAGCCTGAGCAGGACCAGACCCCATTTTACAGATGAGTAAACTAAGATCCAGAAAGGCTAAGATTAGTTTGCAACCAGATCATGTTTTAAGTGGCTGAGAGGAAATAGAGTTATTTAGGAGACTCATGGGCACTGAATGAATGAAATCTCAGGGGCCATTCATTGGGGAGCAGGCATGATCTCAGGGAGGTTAGACAGGAGGTGGACAGATGCATAGACAAATCCAGATGTTGAGACATTAGCTTTTGGATGATACTCTCAATAAACAGTTGGGAGGCAGAAGGGGATGGTGACATCCAAGTGTTAAATGTTATGTCTGGGATGGTGCATCTCTTGCTCAGCTCTGACCTTTTACAGTGTGACAAGAGAAATCTGTGATCAATTATTGCTGCCTGCCTCAGGAGGCAGGAGGGTGGCGGGGGGAGTGGAAGCACACTTGTTTTCTTATCCAGCTCATCTTGGTTTCAGATCAAGTCCTCCCGTTACTTTTTATAACTGAAGGGAAACTTCAAGAAGGAATGAGCCGGAAAAATGCAGCTAGGATGTGTCAAAGCAAGGCAAATCGTAAATATGACTTGCTGACTATACTTGGCCAAAGACTGAGTGGCTGACATGATCACCCTGTGCCATTACATCTGATTTAGTCTCTAGCTGTTAATCCTTTCTCTAACCCATGCCACTGCTCCCCTTGTTGGGGAAGGCAGGGGCAGCAACACTCAGCAGGTGGGCATTCCTGCTTCAGATCCTTACTTTGCATGTATGTCTTCCTGAAGTCCACTTCACATAGGGATAGGCGTGGATTCCTTGATTTCCTCTGCCAAGCATCACCTCACAGGTGTCTTCCACACTATTAACCTGTCTTCCCCCTTCCCAGGCACCTCTGTCCCCTTAACTCTCAACCCTCTCATTTTTCCCCTTAAGGAAGAAATTTATGCTAATTATTTTGTAGCAGTGTGTCTCTTTTATTTAACACGGATATAATTATTAGTTATATTTTATTATAATGCTAAATTTTGATGGCTACTTTATCTTGTGGCTTAATAAAGTATCTTTTCCCCCAAACCGTTCCCAGATTTTAAGTATCTCATAGAGTTGTAAATAATAGAACGTAAATAAATACAAAGGAGAAAATAAGTGAGAAAAGTAAAGCTTGTTGTACTATTAAAGAAGACAAGAATATTGACTGTGTATTAACCAAACCAGTGGACTCTAGTCAAAAGGGAAAAGAAAAACACACAAGCACATTCATCAAGTTCTACTAAGCCACTGGAGGACAATATGAATGGATTCAAATCCCTGCCTTGGTTCTTACTAGATGAACCCTTAGACAAGATACCTAACTTTTCAGATTTTGACTGTCCCTCTCTTGTCAAATGGATGCCATTAGAGTGTTACTCTCCTGCCTCTAATGAGGATTAAATGGGACCAGAATTCATGAAGGTCGTGATGCCAGTGTCTGGATCATCCTGAGAACTGCTGATCCTGATGCGGATAGGTGTGATGTGGGAAGTGGCAGGCAGGGTGAGAGGCATTACACATCGCTCTACTATGGACCAGGCCATGCCAAGTTCTCCTTAGCCCTTCCCTGAAGCAACCAAGCCATTATGGGGAGATGCAGAGTTCCCCAAAGGACCCCATCTATCACGTACCTAAGTGATGTTAAACACTCTTGAAAGGAGACTTCCCCAAACATGATCATCCTCAGATCTCTTTTAAACACAAATGTCATATTCTAAACTGGCCTTGGGCTTAGTGTGAAATGAAATGATGAACACTTACAGATTGAAGTGGAGACTGAGCTTTCGCAGGGAGTTCTTATAACCCCCTCAACTAATCTGCTGTGTTTTACCCTGGTGTACCAGTGCGAACTGCCTGTAGAAATGAATGAGCTAGTCTGAGTGGACGATAGTAAATAACAGCCACCAGGAAAAAAAAAGTTCCCGAGGAAAATTAATTTTCAGCAGTGGAAGAGAGCAGGGGCACAGGACTACGCTGCTCCTGATTCTGATTTATAGCGCGTCCCCTCTTCACTCACAGTAATGAATCACCGGCTCTCCCTCCTCAGGCTGCTCCGAATTTGACTCCACAGATGTAGATGCAGGCACATGAACTTCTTTCTAGTTAGGAATTTCTATTTGCTATGCTTCACCATTGCCTTTTCTCAACATTAAAAATAGTACCGGAAAGTAATTGCTTAATGATGAAAAACCCATTGTGATCCAATGTAATGTTGATACCTGTTCTGGTTTGTTTTCTGTGGCTGTGATAAAATGCTAGTCAAAATAATTTGGAGAAGGACGGGATTTTTTTCTTTGCTTAAACTTCCACGTCACAATACATCGTGGATGAAAGGTGAGGGGAAAACATGGAGGCAGGAGCTGAAACAAGACCATGAAGGAATACTGCTTACTGGCTTGCTCATCAAGCTAAGCTCAGCCTTGTATAACCTTGTATAACCAAGGACCCCTGCCCAAAAGTGACACCTCAAATGTGGGCTAAGTCCTTTTATATCAATCATTAATCAAGAAAATGCCCCTCCACCCCCCGCCTACAGGCCAATATGATAAAAGCAATTCTCCAGTTGAGATCTCCTCTCCCCTGGAGACTCTAGTCTGTGTCAAGTTGACAAAAACTAATCAACACATTATTGTATGGTGATCAGCTTAAAATGTGTATTTTCACAGGTGGAAAAATCATGTAATTATCTTAATACTATGTTTATAGAATGTGCTGTTGGGCCATCATGTTTCCTGGGAATTGGACTCTTGTAGTTTTCTTTTCTTTGCACTCGGGCTTGGTCAATGCTGGCCTCTCGCTATCAAAATTCCCACAGATCTTGTTGTCAAGTCCAGAGGTTACACTCTCAATGTTCAGACTATTTCGCCATGTTGCAGCATCTGACACTGTTGGCTATTCAACTGTTTCTTGTGAAATGTCTTTCTCCATTGGTCACCATGCTAAGCATTCTTCCCACCTTCCCACCACCCTGATGCTGTTGCTTCTCAGGCTCCTATGAGGTTCTTCTTCTACCTACATCTCTGTATGAGTTATCTCACTGTGGGCCTGACTCTTCCCACAGTGAGCTCTGCTTTGGCCGCCTACCCTATGCCCCTGACTGCTGCTCTTGCTAAATGAGTCATGTCTTCACCTAAGACTTCTTTTCTGAATTCCTAGCCAGTTCCTTAGCGCTTCTACAGGTTCAGCATTTAGACATCTTTCCCTGTCTCATCTTCTCCCTCTTATCTTTTTTTCCTTGCTTTCTTTCCTTCAGAGAGGACATTCAGATTACAGGACCGTTCTAGATCACTAAGTGTGATGTTCTCTATCCATCATCTCCCTATTTCTACTGCTAAGATTAAAAATCAATCCTGTGTTAGCTTTTATTTGGCTTATTGCTCCAGTCTTCTAACCATTCCAGTTTTTTTTTCTTTTTTTGGTACTTCTATCCAATTCATCATCAAATTGCACCAAGAATGGCTTTATTTTTAATTAATTAACTAATTAGCTAATTAATTAATTAATTAATTAATTAATTAATTTTGTGATAGAATTTCATGCATCTCAGCTGGCCTCAAACTTACCATATCACCAAGAATGCCCTTGAATTGCTCATCTTCCTGCTTCCAACTCCCAAGTGCTGGGATTAAAGACAGGTGAACTACACCTGGTTTATGCAATGCTGAGATTAAGCTCAGTACCTCATGGATCCTAAGCAAGCATATTACCAATTGAGCTATAGCCCCAGGCCAAGAGTGACTTTTCTGTTCTTTTTTTTTAAAGATTGATTTATTTATTATGTATACAGTGCTCTGCTTGCATGAATCCCTGCAGGCCAGAAGAGGGCACCAGATCTCATTACAGATGGCTGTGAGCCACCATGTGGTTGCTGGGAATTGAACTCAGGTCCTCTGGAAGAGCAGCCAGTGCTCTTAACCTCTGAGCCATCTCTCCAGCCCAAGAGTGACTTTTCTAATGTACAAATTTGATGAAGGCACTTAAATTAAAAACCATCCAATGGCTTTTCAACAAGCATTATGGTGGTTTTCAGGAACTGGAAGGCTGAGAATGGAAGGAAGGGGGAAGATTATATTTAATGGTAATGTGTTATAAATTTCAAATTTCCTGAGGGAGCTTGATTTTTCTATTTCACATTACAATTCATATATCAAACCCTTATGTTGTACATACACACACGTATATGTATATATAATTTTATTTGTCCACTGTGCATTAATAGAAAACAATTATAAAATAAGGATATTTGATGACTGCTAATTATCCTGATAAAGTCCCAAGTACAGAACATGAGTCTTAATAGACCAGTCACTGCTTGCCTTTGCAATGTTCTCTCTTTTTTATTTTAGCCTAATTATTTATTTTAATAGCTATTTAGTATTACCCTTATTGGGGCATATTAGTTATTCAAATTAATGGGTTTGACATTTCCAGATGTGCAGACATCACACTGTCCTAGCTCTTGATTCTTGATGTGTTTCCATTTTTTTTTCTTATTCTAGTCTTCTAAGCTTCCAGCATACACAAGGTAGGTCTACACCTTCCAATGCTGTTTCTTGTGCATGGTACATCCTGTTACGTACATTACTTCCCCCTCCTTTATCTCTTGATTCCTATGTATCTATTTGCCAAACTGTCCCTTCCTCCAGGAAGCCTTCCTGGGGTGAACTCCATCTCCTATACAATCCCATGGTGCCTGAACTTTCCCTGCATGTTTGGTGCCACATTTGTTTATCTGGGTTTCATTCAACAGCTTCATGTGTCCTGGGATAGTGTCTGGATTATTTGTGATTGAGTTCTCATGTCTTGCCCAGTGCATGATATGTAGAAGACACTCAAGTCTTGGGGCCCAAAGAGGACCCCCGCATTAAAATAAGTAAAAGGAAGAATAAAATTTGTTAAGTTCTAATTTACTTCCAAGCATGTGTGCTTGCTTGTTTGTACTGAGAACAGAAACTTTACTCTCCTGAGGTAGAAGTTAGAAGTACTCAGCTGAATGACACACCTCTCATAATGGAACACTATCACTTGCAGACGGTGTTGACTACTTTTAACCTGTGGAGCACATCACACGCACCCTGCCATTTTGTCCTCAGTGATTTGTAAGGCAAGGAATATAATTTTCTGCATGCAGCAGGTGAGGACATTAAGGTTAGAGGAGGGGAATTATTTGGCCCAAGCCAGTTGGTAGAGCTGGGATTGCATGCAATATTCAAAGTTTACAAACAGCCATTCAGTCAGGTGGATTAGTGAGTTTAACAAAGTGTATTTTGATGGATGTATGCACAGCTGTTCAATTTCAGTAAACAGTGATAGGAGCCATTTTACATTTGGCCAAGCATTACTCTCAGCCTGGCAAAGTGTCCTGTATTACATGAGAGTCTGTGACTGGGCCACACAGAGCATTTTCTAGCTTTTCCTCACAAGATGCTGGAATTTCACTTTTTAGTGGCATGAGGACAGAGCACAGCATATGGGTGATCTCAAACACCTTACCTTGAACAAAAGAAGTCACAGTTTTATGACTGTAAAGTTCAAAAGACAACCTGAACTCGTCGACTGTGCCTTGTTGGGAGACTGGACTGGGGTGGAGACACAGGGTGATTAGTGGAATGTTTGTGACTTTTCCTTCTAACGCTGGGTACTAATGGCACAGGTGTGCTTCTCCCGCGGAACATTTCCATAAGGTCCAGCCCAGCTCTCACCACCCCCAAAACCCCTGAAAAACTGGCAATCGCTTTATCGAGATAAAATTCTGGCCCAATTGGAAAAAAAAATTTGTGAAACATTTTGAATCATAATACTGCAAAAATTAACATTTGCTCCAGTCATATCAGTAAAATAAATATTGCAAAATGGAAAATACTTGCCGAAGAAACAAATATGTTTGAGGAGAAAACAAAATTTCCTTTGGCAGCATTTACTGGGTAGGAGGTGGCAGTGTGACAGCTACTGAAATATAACCAAATTTGTTCATGAGCTTGGTCTATAAAAGACCCAAATTTTTGATGTTGTATTACTTTAAAAAGAAACCTACAGAAAAAAAAAATTGTGTCAGAAATAAAAAGGTTGAATCTTTACAATGTTGTCTTAAATGTCTCAACTGTTGTAAAGTGTCTGCCCCATAATGGTATTCAAAATGTATGTGATAGGAGTGGGTGGGGAGTGGAATATGATATTATCAAAATATGTGATATTATTATAGGAAATTCTCAAAGGCTAAATATATTCAGAATGCATTTGTTTTTTCCTATCTTCCTCCACTATCAATAAACTATTGTTTGCTTTATGTATATCTATAATATCTGTATATCTATATCTATCTATCTGCTATATGAATGTATAACATGTATTAGATACTATTTGGAGTATTTCTGATCAATCTTATCATATGGAAGCACAATGAATGTTTTTAATATCTGCTTAAATGAGAAATTACATATTCTTATTATCTTAGTACATACACAGCAGGGAAGAATGTCTAAAGGGGAGAAATCTCTATCAACATTTCATTATATCACTTTACAAACTATCTGTAGGTTACTGAGTATTCCTAAATGACTATGTGATGTAACAAACCATTTGTGATGAAGGCATTTAGTTTTAAAAGAAGACTTGAAAGTTATTAGGATTTAGAAAACAACTTAAAAAAAACCTCTCCTCCCCCACTACATTTAGGGAAAACATTGAAATCAAAGTATTATTCTCTCTGGAGAAGTAGCTATACATTTAACTGGTGTCAAGAAACCTTAGGAAATATTAGCTTTTAGGGAAAAACACTTCCAGTTCATATTTTGTACTTTTAAGTAATATATTCCTAGTATGGCTCTGAAGCCTGTCTAAACCACCATTAACATTTGAAAAGAAACTTCTCTGGTTCTTACCAAACAGAAATAAATAATGCCTGACAACGGCATTAGGGAACATAAACATAAAATTACCCGTTATTAAAAACGGAGCACATTTTTCTCGAAGAAATATATGACTCAGCTATAAAATAGTATATTTGCCATTCACACTAATGTGTCTACATTATGTTCAATCTTCTAAAAAGCTGACATGGAAAATAATGGTGTAATAAACTAATTCATCATAATGTGCAAAAGAAACGGCTGGAATAAATTGTAATAACCTTTCAAAAACTAGCAGCTTTTAAAAGTATTAATTCCTACTCCAGATAATTGGAAAAGACACCTGGGTGGGTGGGTAATATTTTTTACAGGATTGCTCTGTCAGGACCTGAGATTGTCTTTGGACTCAGCACCGATCATTTAGTACTAAATGACAGTGAATCTTGCAAATGGGTCTTCCTAGATGGTGTTCGCCATAAATTACCAGACCCAACTCCCCTCAAGGTCAGCTGCACGAAAGGGCAGGTATCAAACGGCCTTTGTGGAGACCCAGAGCGGTCCTTGGGATTCTCATAAATGGACAATAGTTGTGTTGGCTGCCATAAAATCAACTTAATGGACTGACGACATAAATTACCATCAAACTTTGACAACATTCCCCTCTGTAAGAGGATGGAAGCATGCTTTTATACCAAAGGTGGGGAAAATGGATAACAATATGTTAGCATTTTATTATAATCATAAATATTTTAACAATGCTAAGTGGGGAATGAATTAATACTAGAAGCTACAATTTGTTCTACCCGATGCATTAAAACAGTACCCAGGTAACACTGAAGTTACACATGCTTTCTGCCTGTGTGTAGTGTCAAAGGAAAGTTCCATTGACCTGACAACATTTCTACTAAACACGGATAATTAGAGCTAATACTCCTTGCTTTCTAGTCTATTTTATTCATGTGATCTGTGGGGCTTGGATGGAAGAGCCAGAGTCCCGAATCCTCACTACTTCGGCTAACTCATTAACTTACCTTCCCTAGAGCTCTTGCTTCCTATCTGCAGAAGTAAAATAATTGTCACACAGACATTTTGAAGACAATTGAATTAACCTTGAGAAGAAGGCATTGTGAAACCCTCATATCGGGTAGAATACCTTATCAATATATCTGGAAAAATAAGCTACTCTACCCTTAATTCACAGTTGTAAAAAATCAATTGATAGAAACTATAACAACAGGTAAACTAAGAAGCAGGAATTTGAAGGTACATGAAACATCACTGTTTGGGTTAGGTTTTATTTTTTACTCATCTACTTATCCCACCATCCTGCAACAGTAGTTAAGAGATATTATGTTAGAACAAAGCTTAACTTCTCGCCTCAGCTAGTTTTAAGAGTATTCATTTTCTCTTGAAATGCAGGAATTTAACTGAAGATTTTGCCAAAATAAATGATGCATTAAGTAAAGTTATCTTCCATGATGGTACTTACTATTCTGAATAGTGTATATAATGCTTCATTGTAAAGTACACAATCCCCCAGGGGAGTGCGCTTTACATCCTCATAGCTAGTCACAGGGTGGCTGGTCTTCCTTTTTGCCATCCTGTCTGTTTATTTATTCCCTCTGTCGCTATTGCCACGTCTGTCCAGAACCCGGTCGCCTCTGGCCTGAGTTATTGTAGCAGCTTTGTACTCTGATCTTTTCCCACCAATCCATCCAGCCTTGTCCTGCCAAATTAATCTTTTTAAAAGCACTACTTTAATTATGCCACTCTCCTGCTCAAAAATTTTCAATAACTGCCACCACATGGAGGCCAGAGGACAGGGTTTAGGGAGACTCATGTCTTCGGGTGTCTGGCTTCACCTCCCTTTCCAGCTATGTTTTCTGGACTTTCCCTGTATAAAAACTTCAGGACAAGGTTTTTATTGTCTTATAACCTCTACAAGAACCTCCCTGGCCAGTGCCTTCGTGTTCTCTTCAGATGTAGGAAGGTGTGTGTCGTCACGTGTCCCCCGTGTCGTCGTGTCCCCCCCGTCAACCCACAGCCCCACTAGCAGGGAACTTGGAGCATTCTGCTTGTTTTGTTGTTTGGTATTAACTTTAATTTACTCTGCTATTCTAATATTATAAAATTTTGTGTCATGTGATTGCTCACTAATTAATTGGCATAGATCTTGGAAGGCAGGGGTTTCTGAATTCTCATTATCTGTCAATGGCCCCAGCATGGAGTTAGAGAGTAGCAGCACCCACTAGACACTTGTGCAATGAACGGGGCGGGGGGGGGGGGGGGAGGGCACGCAAAGGGCTGCCCTAGGCCTCTCTTAAGATCAGGGTGGAAGCCATTATGTTAGGTCACATTGTAACTTCGGATGTTTCAGAACAACAGTTTATACCTGTGAGACAGTTTTCTACAGTTTAACAAATCGACTTTCATGGTTTGGTTCTTTGTGAAAGTTGAGATGATGAGGCACAAGCTGAACAATAGGATTTGCAACTGAAAATCTAACTTTGAGGCAAATCATGGGCAAAAATAACAAGCAAAAACTAGTACAGAGTAACTGAATAAATGGTAAGTTTATGCAAGTTTTCTGCTGCCATAAAGCACACCCACTTCTAAATAAAACAAATCAATGAAGAAATAAATAAATTAAGAGGAAAAAGGTACAAATTATTAGTCTGAAAGCTTTTTTGTTTTTATTTTGTTTTGTTTTATTTTTTGAGACAAGGTTTCTCTGTGTAGCCGTGGCTGTCCTGAAACTCACTCTGTAGACCAGGCTGTCTCTGCCTCCCAAGTCCTGGGATTAAAGCCATGGGCCACCACCACCTGGCCTGGAGGTTTTATTTAGACTATAATATTCTATAGCAAATGGAATAGGTAGTATAGATCAGCAAGACCTAACTGGCCACCAATGCTGTACCTTATGAGGTATATTTTCTTGTACTCGCAGTTCAATGTCCTTGAACCTTAAAATTCTCTAAGGTGAATGGAACCCACATTAACTTTGAATTCATCTTGAAAAGATGGGATGAATGGACCCTTTTGAATTGTTTCTTAGGATGATGAATTTAAATCTCCTGGGTATGGTATCCAACCCTGCTCCTGGCATATTAATAAATAGTAGCTATTTTTATTGTTTTTGTTTTAAACGTGTCTCTTTTACTCATCACTTCCTGACTTACCTAAGAATTACAGGGCATGAATACTGGAGTCAAAATAAGCATGTGTCTGAATCACAGTTTTACCATTTATTATCTTATTATTTATTAAACTATCTGAGCCTCAATTTCCTTCCTGTCTAAGATGGTGAAATATCTCTATGCAGTAATATTTTGAACACGCACAACACATATACACAAACCACACCACAAAATAATAACAAAAAAAATAGAAACAAAAACAAACAAAAAACACCAAACCAAACTAAACCAACAAACATTTAAAAGTGTCAAGCGTTGTGCTCACTAGTTTTATATCAGCTTGACCCATGCAAAAATCGTTTCGGAAGAAGGAACCTCAGTTGAGAAAATGCCCCTACCCGATTGGTCTATAAGCAAGCCTGTGGTGCATTTTCTTGGATGATAATGGATGTGGGAGGGGCAATCTCACTGTGAGTGGTACCACACCTGAGCTTGTGGTCTTGGGTTGTACAGGAGGCAGACTGAGTAAATCATAAGGAGCAAGCCAGTGAGCAGCACTCCTCCATGACCTCCTCATCAGCTACTGCTTCCAGCTTCTTGCCTTGAGTTCCTGCCCTGACTTTCCTCAGCAAGGAATGTGACCTCAGAGTTGTAAGCTGAAATAAACCCTGTCCTTCCCAAGTTGATTTTGGTCATGGTGTTTTACCAGAGCAATAGAAACCCTAACTAAGACAACCATGGAGCAGGCGCCCATGAATAGCTGATGCAATGCCTGAGTGTTTTCAGACAATGCTGTTCTGTTGTGTGTTGAAGAACACATGCTTATGAGCACTTTGAATAACAGAGGCAGGAAAACTTTCTCCAATGTGTCTTAATTCCTTGTAATAGTACCACAGATTGGCATTGTAAACACCTGTTTTTGGGAAAGAGTATTCGTATAGATACTTACAGTTTACAAAACAGTTTTGTAACTGAGGGCTGTATCCCCCCAATATGCCCCAGAATGACTACTCATTGCTATATTCCTGTAATCATTATCTTTGCATCCCACTCTTCCATCAAGATGCTTAATACGTAGTAATAATGATCAATGCCACCTCCTAAGGAGGCTATTAAAAACCTCAAATGTACTGCTGGCATTCTAAGTTGGTATTTTTAGAACTACTTGACAGTCATACTTGGACAGATGGAATTGAGTCATTGATTATAGATTCTCCATCTCATCCTTAGATCTCAGGAGCAGAGATCTCCTTTGGGTAAGCTTTTACAGTGGACACATAAAAACTCTTTCCTCATTTCTCTGGTTTCTAAGATACTGGTGAAGATTATCATTGAGGTTGCCTGTCCTCACATAGGCTAAAATACAGCTTTGTAAAACAATCTAGGAGCAGGCATCTGAAACAATGGATAAACAAAAGGATACAAAGAAAAATGGTAACTATTAAATCTAAATAAAAGCATTATGCCATATGTTGAGATTAATGAGCTATTATCTTAATTCAGTAGGAATGCAATTAAGTGCTAAGAAACAGAAAGCATCTCACATTTTTCTGAAATTGAGATGGTTTTAGTATCAGAATAACTGAAGTTTATGCTTAATCATTCATCCAATATATTCACTTCCCTACAGCATCTACAAGGTCAAAACCCAGACTAACATAATTGAAGATCTTAGGGTGTTCCAGGCATGCTGGGCAGTGCACATGCACTATCTATTTATGGGTTGTATTACTCGTAAGGTTCCAAATGAATAGTTTGCCAAACAACAGCTTATTAAATAAGATTCCATATGTTATTTGAGTTCCAATGTTTTTACCCATTGATTTAGGTTGGTTAAGCAAGGAGTTAGACATGGAGCAACCAAGACAACTCCATATGTTTCTCACGACAGTTAAAAAAATACAAGTCCGTGGTTAAACATCCTTGAAGCTGCAGCTAAGTTCTTCCTGTTCTCCAAGGAGCTAAGGTAAGGGGAGGACTTTGCGAGCTGGAACACAGGTATCTTGAAAAGCTGAGTTGGTACCCTTAAAGGACTCTGGCTTCATTAAAGTATCATTAGCATTTGATGGTCTTCTCTTGTGGGCTTTTAAGTGGAACTCAGGAAGAAAAACCCTCAAAGGGAGATCTGTTTTTCCATGATTTGTCATAGGACAAAAAAGTCACAAACTTATGAACATGCCACCCTACTTTATAAATATACACAAAAGCTTTGTATAAAAATAGCAAACCGGAGATCACTCAGGGCTCTAACTTTTTCCATTTGTATATCACTAGAGTATACTTGGATTGCTCTAACTGTAATACAAATCTAAGTTTTGTGTCTCTTCTGCATCTGCTGTTGAATTCTTTCCCCAGAAGACCAAGAACCTCCTGTGTTCTTGGTCTGATGACACTTTGTCAAGTTCCTAGTTTATAGATTATGGCCATGTAGTTACATTTTAAAACACAAATTATAAAACAAACAAAAACCCAAGAAATACCATATTCTGGGTCTCTGACAATTAAGAACTGAGAACTGAACAGCATTGGATCAACACTGGTACTGACTCTTTCCTACATCTGCTCCAAGAATCTCTACACAGTGTGGTGTTTCTGTATCTTTGGTCTTTGGCTTTCTTTTATAATGTCTGTATCTTGACCATTGCCTTCTAGGAGTTTTGGACCATTTGTAGACTTCTTAGCTCCACCAGTATTTATTATACTGTAAGTTGTTATAGGAGCTCTGATAATTTTAATTCCATTTGCAGAAGATATTTTGATTCTCATAATAATGTCATGTGGGATGAGGAAACCAAGGTGTGAGGGTATATGATATGCCTTAGACTACTTCAAATTAGTGATTAAATAGAGAATCTGAATCTAGGGCTCACTTGTCCCTGTGACTACATAGAGGGCAAAGTTGAATTCAAGCTGAACTATCTACTACAAAGTTGATTTATCTACTACAAGCCAGCATAATTGTTGCAGAAGCATAGATCCAATGTATGACTTCCTAGACAGAAAGAGATTCCAAGATGGACTACTCAGCCATGTTGCAGAGAACTTTGTAAATTCTCCAAAAATTAACTTCAAAAATCTCTCATCTAAATTGTATAGTTATTTTCTGAAATAGCATATCCCCCTAAATTCTACAGGTTAACTTTTAGCTTGGAATACTGTGTACAACCTGCACCACTGCATGGGATACGGGGTAAAAAGCAGAAGGCAGAGGGCTGCCCCTTAGGGGATAAGAAGAGATGAAAATGTGTTAAATAGGGCTGGAGGGATGCTTCAGAAGGCAAAAGCACTTGCTGTTCTTCCAGAGGACTTGAATTGTTTTCCTAATGCCCATGTCAGGCAGCTCACCACTGTCTGTTATTCCAGCTCTGGGGGATCAGATGTCTCTGACCTCCACAGGCACCTGCCATATAGATATATATATACCAATGCATAATTAAAAATAATAAAAATCAACATTAAAAAGGAACATGTTAAGTATTTCTGCTGTTTACATTACTTGAGTTGTCCTAATTATAGAATGACCTAGAGTATAAAAGATATTTTATTCAGTGTCTCAAAACAGAAATGCATGAGATAAATTTTAGTCTCTGGACCAAGCCAAAAAAGAAAACAAAAGGAAAACAAACAAACAAACAAAAACAATCAAAATAGTACAGTAGTTCTGTTTACCCCATTCAAGGTAATCCATTAATAAAATGTATTTACCATCAACTAAGCATATTTCACATTCTTGAGGCTAGAGAGATGACTCAGCAAAATCCTTGTAAATCCCAAATTCAATCCTCAGTATTCTTGTGAAAAAGCCAGGAAGGATGGCATCTGATTAAAACCTCAGTGCTGGACAGGCAGAGTGAGAGAGGAGACTATCTGAAGCTTGCTGGCCATCCAGTCTAGCCAGATTGGCAGGTTTTAGGTACAGTGAGAGATCCTGCCTCAAAAACTACTGGTAGAGCAAGATAAATGAAGACACTCAATGTCGATCTCTTGCCTACAGACACATCCACCACATGCATACACATCTGTACACAAGCATGCACATACACAAATTTACATTCCAATTCTGTCTTTTTGAGGTATTGGGGATTGAACCTAGGGCCTTGTACACATTAGGCAATCCTTCTACCATTAAGCTACAGACCATCAACATGTCTTTTGATGAGTCAGATCTTATATAATCCCAGAATACTTTAGTTTAAAAGTTTATGAATGGAGGAGAAAATGTTTCATCATTATCAACATCAACTAATAAGTAGGAATCTGTTGTGTCTGGTGATGTTGAGTTGAAGCTTAGTCCTTACATCAGACATTTTCTTGCCAATTTTGCCTCTCTCTGTGTTTTCAGATAGTAATCTAACCTCCTAGGGCCATAATGCTCTTATTTTGAAATGGGACCATGTCATCTACTTTCTAGTATATAATCCAAGAATTGACTGTAAGAATTTTTGATGGTTTAATATGTCTTAAACCCTCCTATAAACCTTTCCCTCAAAACCTTACTTAGTCTTAAGAGCAATTCAACAACATGCATCGAATTTGTCATTTTTTTAATAGTATGTGTCCCCTCAAGACTCATGTGTTAAGGCTTGCTCTCAACTGGTAGACTCATCACTTTAAGGTGATTGGACTGTATAGGCTTTAACTCAACCACAACTAAATCCTTTAATGGATTAATTATATTATGTAATGTTGGGAAGTATTTGGAAAGTAGAGTCAGGCTGGGCAAAGTAGGTCATGGAGAGTGTGTCTTTAAAGGATTCATCTTGTCCTGGACCCTTCCTTCCATGCTTTCTGATTTTGGCCTGCCACGAGCTGCTAAACCTCTCTTTACCAAAACTTTCTGCTATAGTGGTTACCACAGACTCAGAAACATGGAGTAAACTGACCATGAACAATAATCACTGAGGCTATGAACCCAAATTAAGTTTTCTTCTTGAAGTTGTTTATCTCTGGTATCTGTCAGAGTGGTAAAAGCCTACCAAGAGTCTTATTATCCTCAATTTTGGAGACAAGAAAATTAAAGATAGAATGTTTTAACATAAAGTCTTACCAAGGGCCCCCAACTAAAGTTTGGCTGAGTGGGTACTCAAACTTATGTACTTCAAATGTATACACTCTTAATCGGTTCACCTTCCCTATCATAGGAGAACTAAGATAAGCAGTTATTTGGGAAAGTATTGTAGATAGCACAGACATCAAGGACAAAGGATTTCTATAATCAAAGAAGTAACGATAGGCTTCAGTAAGAAGGAAATGTGAATATTGAAACTATAGAGTGGGGGGAGATTAACAATTATGTTGTAGAATGTTTTAAAGGCTCAAAAGACCAGGAAGACATCATACTGGAGATCCATCAGGAGGTTCTGCATGCACACTTCTGTGTTCATGCAAGCCTGCCTTCAGAGTGCTAGTGAGGTAACCATTGTGACTGACCATATGTTGTTGAAGTTAAGAAGGTTAGAGAGAGGGCCTCCACATACATACCTACATTCAGACACTTCTCAGTCACTCCAGTGAGGATTATCTGGCTAGTGGGTGTCCCATGGCCTCACCTCACCTCCTGGTTGTCTTGTGAGTTTTTCTCCTTTTGAACACCTGGAAAGTAATTGTTACAATCAATTTTTGAAAAAAATCATTTTCCTTAGTAGCTGTGGTTAAACGTTTGTTATGGAAAGAGACATACCCTTAATGTTAGAAAACGTTTTCCCTTACGGTTATTCTAGTCCTTTTGTTAAACATTTTTTTTGATAAGGGCCATAAATCACAATGTGGACCTTGACCTCAGAATACAATACACAATTATTTATTCTACTTGATTGGGAGGGTTTTAAAAATGGGGACTCTCACACACACTTTCAAATAATGTCCTTAAGCAGAACTTTGTTTCTTATCTGTACTCTGAGAACTTGATGTGAACATGGCTAAATGTATTCTCTTTAAAAATGCCACATTTTGTGCATCTCTGTTCTGACCTTTTTTATAGATATGATGATTCTCCACATCAATCATTCTTACTTTTGGCTACAGGCTACCAGGAGACAAAAGAATTCTCTAGCTTCAGAGTACATGTTTGAATCAAAACTAAAGTGTTACATGCGAGAGACCAAGGACAAGACAATATGGGGCAGGTGACATAGACTAGACTGGAAAACCCTTTGAAGGTGACAATTACTATATCAGGTTACTACTTAGAGCATGTGTGACTTGTACATAGATTGTAGGAAATTAACACATCATTATCACTAACATGGATCAATAAGAGTAGACACAAATCTGAAATGGCCCAGAAATCCGTCTTTATTTGAGTACAGGGGATTCTAATATAATTGAAACACAAAGCAAGCACATAAACATGAACTCATACATACATACATACAGACAGACAGACAGACAAACACACACACACATATGAAATACATTCACAGATTCCTTTTATGATTGTTTTATTTTATTTCATTAATTGCTTGGGAGCTTAGTATAACATGTTTTGAATATATTCACTTCCCCTTCCCATTATTCTTCCAAGATCCATGCCCCTTCCCTACCCACCCAACTTTGTGTCCTATTTTTTTTTTAAATCCTTCAAGACTACTTTTAGACTGCCCAAATTCTTGAATGTGTAGTCTTCCACTGGGGAGTGGACAGCTTGCTGTGGGTACACTCTTAGTAAAAACTGTCTCTCCTTCTCCCAGCAGCTAACAATTGCCAACAGGAACTTATGGCTAAACGCAGAAGTTCTTTTAATAATATCCACGGGTCTAAAAAAAAATACTGTACACTCGGCTAATATCAGCAATTGACCTTATTGAATTCCTTCACTTATTAACATATTGCTATAAATTATGTACAGTTTTTCACTTGAGTTCTTGTCAATCCTCTGCCTCACATTCCCTGTGGAGGCTGGAATTCTAAAGCAATCAGGGAGGAACAGGTGTACTTCGTTACTCCAGGGCCGGTCATATGTCCACTATGACTCCCCAATAGCTAGGGAACGGGTCAGTGCTTGTGAGAAGCTGGCATATGCCCAGGCCCGCTGACCTCAGTGAGAAACAAAGCAAAGCCCCATCACCCAGCTTCTCATTTTGTTTAATAAGCCAGAATTATTTTTCAAAGATCTCGGATAAACAGAAATAATTATAATTATGAATAATTAAAACGCTAAACTGAAGAGGGCTCTCCACATTCATTGCACGGTGCGCTGGGCCCCTGAGGGCAGCATCTTCAATTAGTTTAGTTTTACAACAAAAGATAAATGTGACAATCAGTGATTGCAGGTATTCAGTTCAAGTAAGAAAACAAGTTAATTCACTGTAAAATCACCTCTCTCAAGTAGCGGGGGGCCCTATACTCTTTGGTGTTCAGGGTCTGCTCTAATTCTAGGGTAGACAAAAACAACAGATGACGGAGGGAAGAAGAGATTCTGCCTTAGAAGCTGTGAGTAGAAGCGTGCGGTCTTTATCAGTTATTCCTATTGGGCAGCGAAGCAAGTGACCGATAACACAAAATGGTTGTGGACAGCCAGCCGTGGGCCAGGGAGATGGCTCAGATGATGATCTACTTGCTGTGTAGATGTGAGGACCTGGGTTGGATCTTTGGAACGCACATACCCTGGACACAGTAGCCTGGGGGACAGAGATAAGAGAAGCTCACAAGTCGGTCATCCCTGAGTACACAGCAGGGCAGCACAAGGTGACCCTGTCTCAAACAAGGAGGAAGGTTAGGAAAAACACTCCAGGCTGTCCTTTCACTTCCACTGGTATACCATAGCACATGTGTGCCTCCACCTCAAGTTCCGGAATTCCAATCACTATGTTCTTCCCTACAGGCACTTATTGTTAGTTTATGCTAGATGATCGTTACATTGCATTGTAAGAACTAGCAGATTCAAAAATAAAAACTACATACAAATGTATTTCTGTAGTCTCTCAGACATAACCTTTAGACTATGGATGCCTACGTTTTATGAAGTAAAATGGTTTGTGTATGTGTGTGTGTGTGTGTGTGTGTGTGTGTGTGTGCTATTTCTCACTATTCTTCAAGTGTAATAGAACTTTCTTAAAAAATTCAAATCACAAATTATTTAGATATCTTTCTGTTCAGAGCTCTTTCTGTAAATTTATATATACTACATACATACTTTTAGTAAAATGCACCCGTTTTCTTTTTGCAGTATTAAATTGTATTTATTACTGACTTTTTTCTTAGATATTTATGGGACTAGAGTAAATTGTAAGTTGTAAGAGCATTAGCAAAGCAGAAAAAAAAGCTTTGCATCTGGGTTTCTAGTAAACAGATGTCTTCACTCAGATTCAGAACATTTGGCCACCATGACCCCATAAAGGCCATCACCTACTGGATGTCACACTGAGGAGGGACCTTCAGCCTTTCATTCAGTAGAGGAAAACCTCATTAGACACGCAGTACCAGTGGCTTCCAAACAACAAACCTAGAGAATTTAAAAATTTTTTTTTTATTCTGATTTTAATGATTAGTTGTCTGAGCCTTGTATTTAACTGAAATGGTTATTTAGATATTATATTTAACTTACACACAATTAGCTGAAGTTTGGTGCTACCGTGTCATCCATTTTGAAACTAATTAATTATAAGGCCATTCAAGCAGGTCTGTGAAGGGTAGTAGTAAATGTATCAGAATCCATCTGCATCCATTATTGATTTCAGCTGGGCGCTCACAGTTTGCCTTGAATGCTGACATGCCCTTGATACTTCGGTTTCATTTAGGAGATATACAATAATATATTGCAGGCAGTCTATGGCTAAGATGAAAAGTATATCAATTATAAAGGGTGTAAGCTTTAGATATTAATTTGGTCTTAATACGTTGAGGAGGACCTGCTGGCCATAGCAAATAATTTATAGCAACAGCATAAACAGAAAATATTTTCAAGGACATTATTTTTTATGGGACTTTCCTTGGAGTGTGGTCAATATACCCAATGTGACTCCATTGAAGAAAGCTGATTCAACATCTCCTAGCATTTATCAGTTGCAATAGCTTCTTGGCAAGGAGTGGGACTTTGTTCCCATTTCCCCTTCTCCATGCTTGGATTTTGGTCTAGCTTGTGCTTGGACCAATTTTGAATTTAAGTTATGTAAACAAATAGAATGGTCTACACATATGGGAACTAGGAGATCATGGGTCATGAAGCAGAACAAGTTTCCTGGTCTATAAACTCTGAGGATCATCTAAGCCACTCCGGTAGCTAGCTGGAAGGGATTTCTTACTGCATTGTAAGTCAGGATTCCCTGACTGTGTTGGGAATAAAAATCTGTGCACCTGACCATTTATAGCTCTTGGTACTGTTTATTAGGTTCTGAATATGAATAGGGCACTGAGTTCAATAAATATTTAATGAGGTCATATTAGGCTCATTTTCCAGATGAATGGATCATAGCCTGGAGGAGGTAAGGCATTCCTCTGGGCTCTTGAAATCAGTAAGGTGTAGAGGTGGGTGTGGTGATATTTTATTTGTGCACCCCAATAAAGCTTATCTGAGGATCAGAGGAAAAAGCCAGCCACTATATTAAACATAGAGGTCAGGCACTGGTAGCACCTGCCTTTAATCCTAACTTTCAGGAGGCAGAGATTTATCCGGATCTCTGTGAGTTCAAGGCGACACTGGGAACAGAGCCAGGTGTGGTGACACACAACTTTAATTCCTAGCACTAGTTAACCATAGAGGTCTGTAGGTCTGTAGAGACAGACAGGAAGTGATAGAGCTGGGCAGAAAGAGGAAGTGATGTAGCTGGGTGGAGAGAGGAAGTAGGATGGCAGGGCACAGAAAGGATATAGGTGTGAGTATACAGGAAGTACTTTCTCTGGAGGCCAAGGAGTTGCTAAGGTGAGGTTGGCTGTGGCTTGTCCTATTCCTCTGATCTCTCAGTTTTCACCCCAATATCTGGCTCCAGGTATTTTTGTTAATGAGACCTTTTAAGATTAATGTTACCGGTGGGAGTCCAAGTCTCATTCCAGAGCTCACTGGCCCCCAGGTTCTCCTTCACAGGGCTGAGAAAGCACTCTCAATGGGAGGAATTCCAAAGGCTAACATCACCACCTCCTCCACTTCTGTCCCCTCTTCCACAGCAAAATGTGTCTCCCTGGCTGTAATAGTGCAAGTTAATGAAGACTAAAGTTAATGAAAACTAAAGGTATCTTTGTTTTTGAGCATTCACAACTAAGATTTGTTACTACAATAATTTTAGTACTCTCTTGTATTAGTTCAATATCTGTTACTGACAGAAAATATTGACCAAAACCAAATTGTTGAGGAAAGGGTTTATTTCAGCTTAAAGTGATGGTCCATCATTGAGGGAAGCCAGGACAGGAACTCAGCTGGAACCTGGTCACAGGGCCTGAAGCAGAGACTGTTTGCTGCTTACTGGCTTCTTGCTTCCAGGTCCACATTCAGCTACCTTTTTTTATAACTTCCGGGACCGCATGCCCAGGGTTGGCACCCCCGCCATTGGCTGGCCCTTTCTACATCAGTCAGCAATCAATAAAATGCCCCACAGTCATGTCCATATAGCAATCTCAGCTGAGTTTCCTTCTTCCAGGGATTTCAAGTTGGCTGCCATCACAAGTTTACCCCTTGTCAAACTCCACACACAAACACATCCCTTAAAGCCATAACCTCTCCTTGTTCTCAAGATCTCATGTTAATATCATAATATAAAACACAGCATCGCTTTTAAAAGTCTCACAGTCTTCCAAGAATTTTAATAGTTTAAACATTCTACTGCCTTTAATAAATTCTGATAAAGGAATCGGAAACTGGTGGTTTGAATGAGAAATGTCCCCCATAGGCTCACAGATCCGAACACTTGATTCCCAGTCAGTGGCGCTGTTTTTGGGGGTGTTGTAGAACCTTACTGAGGTGTAATCTTGTGGCAGAAAGTGCATCACTGGCAGCAGGCTTTGAGATACTATTTATAGCCACATCTGGCTTCCAGTTTGCTCTCTCTGCTTTGTGTTTTCAACTGAAGATGTGATCTCCGAGCTTCCCGATCTTGCCTCTGTGCCTGGGGCTTGCTGCCAGGCTTCCCCTGCTGTGATGGACTCTTATCCCTCTGGAACAGGAAGCCCAAATAAATTCTTTCTTCTCTGAGTTGCTTTTGGCCACAGCATTTTATCACAGCCACAGAAAAGGAACACGCATGCCTTGGGTGCCCGTATCTGCAGAATTTTCTAACATTTTACTAAAACCTGTGTTCTCTATTTTTTAATGAATCTTTATTGATGGGGGCGGGACCTTTGTTCTCACCATTCCCTGGCGGTAGTTCAAGCCTTTGCACAATCCTTACCTCCCCCAATAACCCTGTGGATATGGTAATTGAGAGCAGGCAGCAGTTAAGTGCATCCCTTCTCTTTTCCACTAGTAATATTCTGTGGCATCCCAGGGTATCTTTGAAGTCTACTGCACCGCAATGACCTCAGCTACCATCTGTTTCTGTTGCTTCCCTTTGTTCCCTCTGCTTCCTACCTGGGCCCATTCTCTGCACAGAATGTGGGTGGCAGGTAGAAATTCCTCTCCTAGGTAGAGGATTCCATTGAGATCAAAGGCAGTAAGCTATTGATTTTTAGCTTAACATTTCAAATATCAACCATTATCTTAACTCTGGACATCCTTAAAAGGCCCAGAGAATTGGAACCATCACAGAGAGTGCCTGCAACAGGGGCCCCACTGAGGACAAGAAGAGACTGACATGCAGACACATCTGTCTTACTAATCTTGTTAAGGTCTTTACCATCTGCCTTCTCATCCTTTTCTGGCTACCATCTTACCAGAGGCAAAAAAAGATTTTTAAATGGCTGGGAGAGGACACTTCCTGAGAAAGCAGTGTGAGATTTTAGTTCTGTGTTTCATCCATAGACAGTGCTGTGAGCTGTAGCAGATGCTCCTCACCGATAGGGGAGTGGTTGCTTCCCGTAACCTCACACCAAGCCCAATGGTAGACACAGCCAACTGTATCATCACTGTTATATTAGAAGTGTTAGCAAGCCTGAAGACAGTCCGTTTGGAGGAGAGTCAGGGCTACTTTTATTTCACATCAAATTAGGATTATCATGGAATAAAACTGATCATTCTTTGAGGAAACACTTTTATGGAGTCTAAGAAACAACAGAGTAAAGGATAGATGAAGTTGACTGCGGCATCCCACAGTAAACTCAGGCATTTTGTGTCTTTTTGTGTTTGCTTTGGAATGTTAAGCAGGTTGGATTCTTTTTAAAAGAAAACATTTTATTCAGAACATTCTCCCATGAAAGCTCTCTTTGACAAAGTGTCATTTTTTGATATATTAGTACATGTCTGCCTACATTTTATATTCAAAAATGGCAAGCAATGTTTTAACAACTTTTGACAAGCCCAGGGAATTAAAGCTCCATAGAGGCGACTCTTTTAATGTAATGCTATAACCTATTTTGTACTTTCTATGTTGTACGTTAAGTCAAGCTATGGCATTTTCAATTACGTCAACTTACACTTGAAAAAATACAGAGCAATTAAAGATGAATAATGAGAATGGCAAAGTCACCTCACCTGCAAAATAGTTTTAAGCACATAATTCTGAAATTTGTTGAGAAGGAGAGCCATGGATATAATATGAATGAGTGAATTATAAATGAGTGAACAGAAAGAAATCAAAGATGTTTGAAATAAAGCACTCAGGGAATCAGGGATTTCAGCTACCTCCTAAATGCATCTATCTACTAAACTATAACATTTCCAAACAAGATCCTCTATTTTTGACACAATTCATTCCTACCAGTAACCTGAGAGGGAAGCTCACAGGTATCCCAAACCAGCACGTACAGGATCTATTGCTCCAATTGTCCCTCCTGTGTCCTCCTTTGATGAACCTATAGAATGGACATCCAGTCTCCTCTGTTCTCATGTCACCTGACCTTGCTCACTCTCCTACCTGGCTTCCTCTCACTTCTTGACTTCTTTCTCCACCCAGATCAGTCAGCTGATCAGCAGACGGTTTGTCACTTGTTTGGTGACAGCTGGATGTCCCTTGTCTCTCTGTCAGTTCTTTCACTTTCATGCCTATCCTCTAGATCTTCACTGTTTTGCTACTGCCCATCAAAGTCCCTATAATACCATGATGTGACTGCCTCTTTTCTAGGGTGTATCCTCCACAGACCCTAGGCTCCATGATGGCTGACCACATTGACCTTTACTGCACTGTTTGGAACAGTTCTTAGATTATTTGAGAAACTCTCGAACACTTTTTAAGAGGACTAATGAAACACAGGAAGGAGAAGTTTATGTGTGACATATATTTTTGTATTTTCCCTTTTTGGTGATAGTACAGATTGCTAAATATAACCACATTAAAAAGTGGTTATACTTGGGGTTTCACCTGTTAACATTCCCAATTGTCTATTTCATTTAGTTAGAAAATGTTCCACATTTTAGTGCATGAGCATTCTTATAGCCCCCTTCTACAAAGAAAAGTACAAGCAGGATGATCTAAGTACAAAGGGTGTTGACACACAACACCACACATGGACCTCAGTTTGACACACACACTTCTGGTGGAGACAACAGGATGGATTGAAAACACCCAGAAAAAATTGATGGAAGCCAAAGGCTAACACCTCGAGTTACTAAAAGTCCTGCTTTAAATGATCAAGTCATTATAATCTGAGAACTTTCCCATGAATCTTGTGACAAGAAAAGGAGAAAATGAAACACGCACCCATTAGTAGGTCAAGGAAATGGAGCCAGAGAGTAGACAGTTGTGCACACTGTTACCAGATGATGAGGAGTTGCAGTAATCAATATTCTCTTGAAAGGGCCTCAAATCTAATGAGGCAGCTGTGGATAACTAAATTAGGAGCATGACAAATTCAGAGAATCAGTTCAGGGCCCTTAGCATCCAAAATTCAAATAAGCAGTCAAAGTGGGATTGCATTAGCTGACCTCTGTAGACTGCCTCTGAAATGCAGAAGGCATTAAGAAGAATACCTAAAGTAATGCCCACCGCAGCCTAACAGCTTCTAGGTTTTACTGATGCCTTTGATAAGGGGAAGTATAGACCCAGCCCCAAGGGGAATCTGGCTGTGTGAGGCATGGGGGTGGGAATTGGTGGACAATCCTTGGAGGAGGTTAGCACAGCGCTTAACTTTTAAATTCAGCTCAAAAGTGCTTTTCTTAAGATGCAACATACAATGGGTTTATGGAATGCTACCCTCCACAGCAAACATATTCTAAAAACAACTTTTTATCCCCACGTAAATCACTTAACACAGCTGCTCTTAACTTTGCAGGTTTGTGTTGCATGGATGGTCTGCCTCTACATAGAGGAGATTCATTTTCTGTGCTTTTAGTCTTCCGTGTTTGTCTCTTAAGCAAACCTTCTGTTTTGAAACACATTCGAGTATTTTACTGGGAGCACAGGGGGATCGGATTTCCTTTGCTCTTTTCTGGGCTTCCAGGGGCCATCATGTGGTGCACAGTGTGTGCTTCCAGGAGCACAAGGTTGGGAGTCACGGCCAATGAACTAAGCACACTGTATCCAGTCCCTACTGAGGAGCAACATTTGTGTCATTAGACTGTACTTTCATTATGACGACTGTCCTTCCCACCTCCACCCATTTCTAAATGTTCTTGAGAGCAATTCTCACTTCAAACGGATTTGGTGGAATCCAAGGTCTGCACCCTTTTTCTCACAATATGTCTTTTATCGGATCAACAGGAACAATGTGAAAATACCCATCACAGTAATTTCAAACCTCTATCAATGCCAAATTAGACACAAATGATCCATAGTTGCAAAAGGCCCTTGAACAAAGATCTTTCTTATTTTCTTTCTTTCTTTTTAAAATCGTGGATGACATTTAATTTGGAAGTTTATGGCTCAAGCGTTTGATCCCAGCACTTGGGAGGCAGAGGCAGGAGGATCTCTGTGAGTGTGAGGCCAAAGCATAGTGAGACCTTGTTTCAATAAATAAAGATAATAAATTTGAAGGTTTATTTGATATGCAAAAGCAAAGAGAAAGTTTTAAGTGAGTGTGACTGGACACAGGACACACACCCAAGGCTGGCGATGGTGGGGGTGGGTGGGTGGGTGGGGTGGGTGAAAACTATAGGGAAAGGCTGGAGTAGGAAAAGCCAGGTTTCAGGAAGGACTTTTTCAAGAAAGACAGCAAATGCTGTTGAGAATGTGAATTAGAGATTTTGTAAGAAAAAGCCTCTTGTGTCTTGTGCAAAATCTTAGTTTTTATTTTTAACTCTAATCGGAACCAAGAGAACAGTTTCGAAAGAGCTAATACTGCTTTCAACTCACGCGGAGCATTCTGTATAGATGGACGCCTACTCACAGGTATAGACAACATTTCATCTAACTCCACAGGGATTGAGGATGGAAATGAGTCAGGCTGGCACCAAAGCAGTCACTGAATGCCTACTTAAGGCAAAGGATGAAACACATCCCCTCATCCCATACCATCCCCCAAAGCAAGAAAAGATAGAATTTTTGAACATATATGGGTTTTTCAAAAAGCATTGAAAAACCTATTTATAACCTGCATTATGAACTCATTTTTTTGTACCTTATGTACCAATTCTTTTCTGTGCTCTTCAATTATATGCTAGTCACTTTCAAGAAACTGTGGTTCCCTGGGTGAGTGAATTTAAAAGTTAAGTGCTTCCGTACCTCCACTGTTGAGGATTCTATTCCCAAACCTTCCTCTGTTCCTTAGCCTCTCAATCGTAGCTATGCAGGCCACCCCTCAGAACCCAAATTCTTTCCTGAGAGCTTGAACCTTCTCCTGTGTTTTCCTACCAGATGCTGGCTCCTGACCCCACACCTACAATCCTCTCATAGCTTTACTGTGGATTACCGCACATGTAACACCCGTATTCAAGGAAATAAGTATGTATCATAATAGTGTTCACATTTTCATGTGAAAGAAGAACGCTTGAAATAACTAGTAATAGGAATGCATGTTCTGATATCCAGATACTTTCCTTTTGAATTCTTTGTATTTCAGACTTAATCTGTGATAACATAATGAGGTAGCATTATAGTCACTCCGGGATTCCTAAAATTGGGACATTTTAAAGTGTGTGTAATGTTCAAGTAGGTCTCCGATAGATGTGAGTACGGTGCTGCCACTGATGAAGAGCCTCACGTGGTGTAGCTAAGGTTAGCAGTATTCCACCTTCAAAGAAACAGGGCAGAAGTTTTTACTGGGTCCTAACTGCAGGGACTACACCATAGCACTCTTTGTCAGCGCCTTATTGGTTTCTCATCAATCAAAACAGACATGGAGGAGGTCTCAACTCAGATCCATTTCTGGAACTTACCTTGCCAGCAAAGGACTTAGTCCTGTGAGAGGACTCCTGTTGGAGAAGGGGTCTCTCTTCGGTAAGAGCTGCTTGACACTTGAAAGGCTGTATTTATTTGGCATTTGAAATTATGAGCACGCACTGAAAGCAGCAAATGTAAACTTATACTTCTGCAATGATCCATGGGATAAACACAAAAGAAGGAAATTTACTGAAATGACGCCTGTCTGTAGCCAGCCAAAGTCATGCATTTGTGCATTCATGTTGGAAATAAAAGGACGTATAAAACATTGTTTCAAATAAGAAGAAAAAATGGAATAAGTCCAGTTTGTCTCTAACTTCAGCATTGTCTCTAGCAGTAATTTATTTACCATAATTACTTATTTACTCAAAGTTATGCTGTGAAAAAAATATTTACTTTTACTTTAATTTTTTTTATTCAAGTATACAATGATAGGCAGCTGGTACAAGTGGCTCACATAGTTATTTTGATTTTGGATTTTATATGCAAGAACATAGGTTGCCATAAAACAATAATGGAAAATAAGGTTTATTTGTAAACAACAAATGACCAATTTACTTTGCTACATGTACTATACAGATATCCATTTATGAATGGATTTTTAGACTATGAAAAATGATTTCTAAAAGTAGGACATTTTTAAAGTGTGTATATTATGCAAGTAGGTCTCCAATTTGGCATTCAGTTTGGAAGTTTATGGCTCAAGCCTTTGACCCTAGCACTTGGGCGGCAGAGCCCAGCAAAATCTATGGGCCGATCAACCTTGTGTATGGCTAATAAGAATGACAAAAATCCCCAAACAAGGAAAGCAATCATGAAAAAAAATTCTCCAATTATTTATGCAGAAGAATTTACTATTTGAACTTGCCTCCTAAATTAGGAGAGAAAATGAATGGAGACAAGAGGAAGTATCAAGTCTCCCTTCCCTGGAGGTGTAGCAGTTCCCTCAGAGATTGCAACATTCTGTCCAGAATGAAGTAAATAACTCAAAATAGCTTTAAAAAGTCCCTGAAACTGACCAGATGTACTAGCCTCCTCCCACCCCAAGAGAATATAGTCAGTAAAGACTGAAGAGCGTCACTCTCAGATAGGTGAAGCTGAGAAGACTCTCAGACAAGACAAACTGGAAAAAAAAAAACACAACAACAACAATAACAATAACAAAAGAGCTGCTTAGCAAAAGCTCCAACTGAGCGGCCTGGAAGAGGCCAAGAGATAAGCCAAACTGCCTAGAAGAAACCAAAACCTGCTAACTGCCTGGGAGAGGCTCAGACCAACTGAGCTACCTAGAAAGGACACCCTCCAAACGGTTGAGCAGCCAGCAGGCAGTGCAGTGTGCTCCAGGTTTCCAGCTTGTGTGAACTGTCACCCCTGGGGGCTGGGCTTTGGGGATGCAGCAGTCTTTGAGTCATTTCTGCTCCTGTAAGTTCCCCTCACCCACAGTCCTGGAACCCCAGCACAGCTCGTTGGTTCACCAAGTGGAACTTTGGTGCTCTTCTGCACTTCGGTTTACTTCTGCCCCTCCATTTCATCTCTCCAGGAATAGTATCATACAACAAATGCCATTAGAAGACTCTGAAACTGCCCAGCGCAGGCTTCTAGGAACACCAAGAGAGTAATCGTAGGACACAAATGAGTCATGGTGGATTTTCACTTTTCTTTTCCCTGCTTAATTTTTATTCTCTCTCTCTCTCTCTCCTTTCCTCTCCTCTCCTTTCTCCTCCTTTTTTCTCCCCCTCTTCCTCTGTGTGTATATGTATGCACACACACAAACATGCCACAGCATATGTTTGGAGATCAGAGGACAACTTGTGGGAGTCCTTTATGTCTACCAAATGGGGCCTTGGGATCAAACTTGGATCCCCGAGGCTCGGCAGCAAGTGATTTTACCTTGCGAGCCATCTCACCAGCCCTTCAATGTATTTTAAGACCCTCCCCATCCCACACAGGTTGAAATCTTTGAGAGGTAAGGCTTAGGAAAGATATTGGAGAACGGTAGATTAAGAAAAATTTCTTTTCTTCTAATAGTTTTGGTTTTTACATAAGACTGTCTTTCAAAACGATTAGTTTTTTTTATGCTTTGCCTGCACAAGTCTTTGCACCGCGCATGTGCAGTATCAGTGGAGGTCAGAAGAGGGCATCACATTCCCTGGGATTGAAGAGCACTGTGAGCCATCACGTAGCTGCTGGGAACTAAACCCTGGTTCTCTGGATAAGGAGCCACGGCTCTTAACAGCAGATCCGTCTTTCCAGCCCCAAGGCTCTTGGTCATTTTAAAGATGATGAGAAAAAGTCTTTTAGAGAATAAAGTTGATTGATACCTTTGTACAAAATGCTGTGACCCACAAGAATCTTTTGGCACTTTCGAAAAAGAAGTAATATTTACCAAGTATGTGACCAGCTCTTTGATAGGAGGCATTTCTCTTGTTTCAAGTCCTTGCCAACTGCATACTAGGAGCTGTGTGAGTTACCTGGAAGATGGCCTGGACATTGAGTACGGGGAATGTGTGGGAGCCTGTCTTCTCTTGATTTTTTCATATGAGCTTCATACGTCCAGAATGGAAGTTCAGCGAAAGAAAGTTTGTTTTCCCCCTGATTTGCTGAAGTGTGTCACTGTATTTGGGGTGTGAATACATGAGTTCAGACCCCTATCCACTAACTTTGGCATCGACTTTACTTTCACTGGTTCACTGAGATGTTAGCATGTGCCAGATAGTAACCACCGAAGATATAACCGGCTAATTCTCAAATGCTATGCAATGGAGGCATTGCCAGATTGGCAGTATTCTAGTTAGGATGAGGAATTGAGCAACATATTTAAAACCTAGTAACCTAGAAGTGGACCTACCTTATTGCCTGAGTGACTACTCCTATTATATTAAATACTGGCTTGACCGTGCTTAGGAATCCTGCTCCATCACAGTCAAAGAATATCCTTGGCGTCTGACCCAGATCTCATCTACACCCTGCTCTCACCCCAAGTTTAGAGGTCCTGTTTGCAAGCCTTGCTTCCGTACTAAAGCACATCTTTCTTTTGATTTCTCGGTGTGTGCTGCCATCATGAATTGCCATGGATTTGGTAGCTCTTTTTTCTCATGTTCTTGGAGGGTGGAAAGTTCCAAACCGGGGTGCCACGATGGTCAGATTCTAGGGACCGTTCTCTTCTTGGCTTGAAGACTACCAACTATTCTTAGTGTACTTATATAGCCTTACCTTGGTGTAGGTTCATAGGCAGATTTCTCTCCACCTTCTTCATTCCCCTTCTCTCCTTCACCCCACACTTCCCCTCCCTCCTCCTTCCCCTCCCCGTTCCTTCTCTTCGTCTTCCTTCCTCCTTCGCTCTCTTAATTATCTCCTAAAAGTTCAGTTTCTTACACTGGGAGATGTAGCACTTTGACATATGATTTCACATTTTAGTGTGTAACTGATGTAAGGACACAATACATCACACTTTTCCGATCACGTGATTCACTGACACACTTGCAGGAACACTTCTTTGCTATCCTGTTTCCTGCAGTGTTTTGACTTCAATCATTTAGAGGTTAAATATGCACATCTAGGTCCAATGTGTATTGGACTGGAAGCACTGTTAGAATCTTTGTGGACAAGCCATTCTGCTGATGGGATTTCCCATGAAAATCTTTCCCGAGTCACTAGGTTTCTCAGAACATTCATCCTTGCCATGATTGATCAGAGTTAACACTGCATAGCAGAATACAAACTTAGAATCATATACAAAAACCTTTCTACCTGTGTGACTTGGAGAACATTCGAAATTCATGCAATAGATGCAGAAAATTATTGTTTTCCTCTGTTCACTGAATCTTTGATATTCACTATTTCCTGAGGAGAAATTTTATAGGTACTATGTGCCCTTGCAGAGTCTCCAATAACCATTACATTTGTATGGTGCTTCCTTACATGTAACTCTGGGAGTCATTATTTTGATTAAGCAATAAGCCATAATTAGTGACATTCTGAATTATTCCTTGGGTTATCACAAGTATGCCTTAAAAATTTCCAGTTGAACCTTAGAATAAAAAATATATTTTCTAACTTGTTTACTACAAATCCCACAACAACATTCCTTCACTAGCAGTGGCCCTTGTGTTACAAACAAGTTGCTATGAGTGTGATAGTGAATCTTGTAGGACAAGATACCCTGATTTGAACCAACATTCCAAAAGATAGACTTGTCTACCACAGACTTGATTAAAATAAGTCCCAGGATAACAACAATGTGAACATTTTAAGAGAGCTTCCTTCTTAATGAAAATATAGACTTCTTGACTCAAGAACATCTTTCCTCTGGAAACTTAAGAAATTCTGATTGTGTACACACTCATGTGTGTACATGGTGTGTGAGAGCATGTCTGTATGTGCATGTATATGTGTGTATGTATGTATGTGTGCATATGTGTATGTTACTGTTTTCCTCAGTCCACTGAAACTTTGATATCCAACATTTCCCAAGGAGAAATTTTATTTATACTCTATAACTTTGCAGAATCTCTAATACATAGTTATATGTATATATACTTATACATATAACTAGTTATATAGTATTTCCTTGCATGCAACTCTGGGAGTGTGTGTGAGTGTGTGTGTGTGTGTTGCTATCTTGAATTCCATTGTTCTTCTTGTAGAGAGTTTTTTTTAATGTGCTTCATTTGTTTTACATTTTAAGAGAAAATAGTGAACTTTATTTTATAAAACTACTAATATATAAATAACATTGTAAATGCAAGGCCACATTTAAAACAAATTCAGAGTAGGTCCATGCCATCTACATTACAGTATCTATAGGAACTTCTTGGAAATAATATAATAAGTTATCATTGTTAGATTTCACATTATTTATGAGTATAAAATATAAATTATTTAGACATGCCACCCTTAAGCTGCTAACAGGCACACATTTAGATTACATGCATAATTCACTAATTCAGTGTGTAACAGATATTTTCACTAAATGACTAAAAAGTAATCACTTTTGGCAATACTTCTTCCATCACTAAAGTTTTCTGTTGCTGGGAAAAACTGTGACAAGCAGTTTAATTTAATTATTTTTATTTTCACTTTCTCTAAAAAGGCCAACCTGTGTAGGGGAAAAATGGTAGAGAAATATCTGAGGTCAGGCACCGGGATGTGAGTTCCTGCTTTGCTCCGGTATTAAGAAGCTCTGAGAACTGAGCAGGTTGCTTAACCCCAGGAATGAGCTTTCTCGTCGTTAAAAGGAAAGGCTAATGTAAAATTAGATGGGCTCCTAAGTCCTTAGAGGTCCACTCACCTTGTGATTGTAAGCGGCTCTTCCTATACTAGACTCAAAAAAATAAAGTTAGTCCCCATGAGAAAGGAAGACAGGAAAGGTTATTCAAGATGAATATTATCTTTCCTATGGTTCCAGCAGCCAAACCTTGTTGTTATTAAGCAGCACACTCCAGGTCACATCCTGCAGTTATCCTGGTTTTGATGAATACCTTTTTTTTTGTCATCTCCCCTGGGCCCCAGGGTTCTCAGATCAAATTATTTTTTTATGTCTCTGTTAGGGTCTTTCCAAATGAGTTTAGCATTCAAGTAGATAGACCCAGTAAAGGAGATTAGCCTCCATGAAGGGAACAGAAAACAGGAGTGGGGATTTGTTCCCTTTGCATCTGTTTGCTTGAGCAGCAGACTCTCTTCTGCTCCTAGACTTTTATACTGATCATCTTCCCTAGTTCTGAGTCATCTGGACTCATTCTGGAATTAAACTTCCAGCTTCCCTGAGTTTCCAACCTGACTATTAGGGCACTTCTGTCCTTATAATTGCACAAGCCATTTTGTGTGTGTGTGTGTGTGTGTGTGTGTGTGTGTGTGTGTGTGTGTGTGTGTGTGCATGGTCTCTTACTGGTTCTATCTCTGTAGTAGAACCTCATACACAAATCTGTCCTGAGAACCTGAGTGATTCTATAACAAATGTGTCCAAATGCAAAAGTTCTTTCCAAGCTAAGGAAAGTGTTGTGAGTGAGTGCAGGTTGGGAGAATTTTGAAATACTTACTGGGAGAGCTAAAATTGTTAGTATGGAATTTTTCAAGGTGATTCCTGTGAGGACTCAGGAAGAGAGACTAGAGAAATGTAGAGGAGCCTCCTTCTTATCAGAGAATATAGAAATACAAAATAGTGCAAAAATATGGATGAAAAGGTCATCTGACAAGCCAGCAGGTAGAAATAAGAAACATCTCTGGACCACAGGGAACAAGCAACCCATGCTATAAGGTGGCAAAGAAGCTCTCTAATTGTATTCATGTTCAAGTATTTTGTACAAGACAAAATTTTCAAGCAATGAAATTTGATAATTCGCTGGAAATTTTCTTTTTCCCCTTTTATTAAAGAAAGATTTTTTTCCTCACATAATATATCCTGATTACAGTTTTCCCTCCCTCCACTCCCCCCAGTTCCTCCCCATCTCTCCTTCTACCTAGATCCACCCTCTTTCTGTCTCTCATTAAAAGAGAAACAGGATTCTATAGGATAATAATAAAATAAAATATAATAAGATAAAACATAGGCAGTTATAGAGACAGAGATCCACTCATTCACACACTCAAGAATCCCATAAAAACACTAAATAAAATAAATGACAACTCATGCTGTTGAGGATGTGGAGTGGGGGGGACACCATTGCTAGATGGGAGTGCAAATCTTGTATACCCACTATGTAAATCAATGTGTCAGTCCCCTAGGAAGATGGGACTCGATCTACCTCAAGAAGGATGCTTCTTCTTACCACAGAGACACTTACTCAACTACATTTATTGCTGCTCTATTCATAACAGCCAGAAATTGTAAACAACCTAGATGTCCCTCAACAGAAGAATGAATACAGAGAATTTGGGACATTTACATAATGAGTATTACTCAGCTGTTAAAAAAATGACATCATGACACTCACAGGTAAATGGATGGAACTAGAAAAAGTTATCCTGAGTGATGTAACGAAGACTCAGTAAGACAAATATGGTATGTATTTGCTTCTATGTGGATATCATCTGTTAAGTCACTGATAGCCAAAGTACAATCCATAGAACTACAGTGGTTAGATATAGACTAAAAGACTGGGCAGATAGAACTTATTAGGAAAGGGAAATAGAGCAGATAGCTTTAAAGGGTGGGTGGGGGGCACTAGAACAGGGAGATCAAGTGGGAGGAAGAATGAAAAGGGGACAAGGGAGGGAACACAGGGAGAGATAGCCAAATTTAAGTAGTATTTGAGGGGTAGTAAGAAAATCTAATACAGTAGAAACTTCTCAAAATGTATACATAAATGAAGACAATCTAAATGAAACCACCAAAGAATGGAGGAGACGGAACCTCAACTGGCCATCTCTTGTCACCAAATGAAGCTTCCAGTACCAGGATTGTGTTACATCTAATTGCATTTTTGGCCAAAGGGGTCCTGTGGGAACCCCCAAATGACCCAAGTTGTTGCCAAGACTATACATTGCTCTCCATAAACAGGGGAGATTTCTAAACAAAGTATATAAGTAATAGCTTGGATCATCCTACCAGCTCATATAGTAAGACACAAGATAAGAGAAATGACTTGAAGATATAATTATTAACCAAAAGGAAATCAAACCTAACATTTGCTAAATTCTCTAACTCTGTGTATTGCAGGAAGGAGAGAGAGAGAGAGAGAGAGAGAGAGAGAGAGAGAGAGAGAGAGAGAGAGAGAGAGAGAGAAGAGAGCACCATAGTATGGCCATGAGTCTGTTTCAGAATAGGATAATGAAGGGGGTCTGGTTTATAGCACCCAAGAGGCTGAGGTGAAGGATATAAGTTCAATGACAGCTCAGTGCACATAGCAATATCTTATATCAGAAAAAAGGTGTGTGTGGTTTCTGTGGCTGAGTTCATTTGTAAAGAGCTTGCCTCAGATGCACAAAGCCCTGGATGGGTTCAATTCCTAGCATAGACTGAAGTGAGTGTTCTGGCCTATGCACATAACCTCCAGCACTGGGGAGGTGGAAGCTGGGATTGAGATGTTCCAAGTTCAATTCAAGGCCAGCCTAGGCTACATGAAACCATATATTAAGAAAAATAAGTAAAAGAAGAGGTTAGTATCAGTGAGACTCATGGACTTAAATCACTATCTATCTAAGTGGGAGAGCTGCCAGCTGCACTGGAGGATAAGAAGACAGAAGGAGGGTGCTTAGACAGCTTCAATTTTAGAGGCAGTGGCTAAAGATTATATTGAACTATGAGTCTTTGAGCACAGCCTGTTTGTTAGTGGATGAAGGTAACCCCAAAGGTAACCAAGAGATGCTCAAGATTCCCCTTCCATTAAATAGTTTTCTCGTACTGACACATTCTTACTATTCAGATGTGGGATACATAAGCAATTTTTAAAATTCTCCTATTTCATTTCCCAGCTTTCTATCATTTCACTATATTTACCTTTCATTTCATTTTAACTCATTGTATTATAATTTTAGTTTACAGACATAGTTCCTGCTCTCTAAATGTGCATCTGTTATTTATTTTTCCTTCTCATGGACACAATGTTTTATTTTTCATCTCATCTCTGTTATCTAGAACATGTTACTCTTTGTTTTTGTGTCTCTTCAGTTAGATTCCTTCTTGAAACATGTGTGATCTGTTCTTGTCTTCTGAGTAGCCAGTTTACAACTGTGTAAGAAAAGACTCAATTAACCTTTCCTTCTAGGGTGATCTGGCTGGGTTGTTACTTTAGGAAACCCTGGTATTAGTGCCCTTAGGTTCTTCTTCGAGGGTGGTTAAATTTCCAAAAGAAGATTCTTTAAGTATATTTACCAGAAAAGCTAATTATGGATTTTTTCAACCTATTGGGGAGGATGCTGAGTCTGAACATTTTGTAGAGAAACTCCTCAATTAATTCTTTGCAATTAGGCTCCTCTATTTTACCCTCTGCTGTATGGTCCCAAGTCCCCTGGCTTTGCTCTTCATGGCCCTTGAACAGAACTTCATTTTGCTGGCTGCAGGAAGGACAGGCATGTCATGGCTCTTGGTCAGTCTTCCTACCATCATGGGAGCATTTACCTCCCAATTCTAGAGACATAAAACCATTTCCAGAGGTTTTGATGGTGGAAACCGGCTTGCTTCTGGAATTTTTCTGGATTCATGTTCTCACAAATCAGCATTCCTGTGTTTGCTATATTTTCTTCCACAATTGCACCAAGTTTCCAGATTGAATGATGTGCTGAAGTTGTTTGCAGTCCCATGCTCTTTGGTCTTTGATTTTTTTTTTTTACTAAGCTTTGCAAAGTAGTGATTACAGCACAACTCCCTTGTTCTCAATGAAATCTTCAGCAGGCAGAGCTGTGTCAGGCATTTTAGAGGGTAGGAGCAACTAGGAAGGAAGGAATCATCACTATGTGAACAAGGCTCCATCAACTAAGCAAAGTCACTGTTGATCCTATTCAATGACTCAACAAAATTCTTAAGTATTGTTTGCTATCTTAATGCAAAGTTATCTGTGGAACTCTGTGGTGTCCTAGAACTTTTGAGGATATCTTATTGATATAAATGCACCATCTAGGTTAGAACAGAGTGCCAGCCTCTACAAATGGCTAAAAGCTCATCTGTGGCCGATACTGCCATCTGCCCATTTCCACTTAACATGTATATTAGTCCTTTGAATAGATTATTAGATGGTGAAGGTCACTTTATGGTGACCCTTTGAGTATGGGGTCATCACAAATAACTTCATTCTGCAGCTGTGACCAAAAGGGAAAATGACTTCAACTGCTGACACATGCCCTTGGTCCAGATACAATAGGGACTAATAATATTAAATATAGAAAACAGGGACAAAAGAAAACATGGACTCACAAAATGATCCATTGAATAGATCCTAATAGGTTTCCTGTGATGGGGAGGCCTTTAAAACGTTCATGCCAGAGGCTTGTACATCTCCCATTCATTTTCTCTTGATTTGTGTGGTTACTAATCACAGAGTAATAATTACTGTAAAGTAAAACTGTGGTTAAAATTGGTAATGTTTTTACTCAACTCTGCTTTAATGGTTACTTGCACATAGTACTGTATAATTAGGCTTTTTACTCTGCTTGAAGGGAAGATACACAAAATCAGGACCCTTGCTTTATTAGCGAAATGCTTGAAAAGGTAACTACAAACTACAATTACATGTCTTGAAACGAAAGTTTAAAATAATACTCGTTATAATCCAGGGGGCAGTGGTACATGCCTTTAATGCCAGCACTCAGGAGACAGAGGCTGGCAGGTCTCTGAGAGTTCAAGGCCAACCTAGTCTACAGAAGGAGTCCCAGGACAGTCAGGGCTACACAGAGCCCTGTCTTGAAAAACTATAATAATAATAATAATAATAATAATAATAATAATAATAATAATAATGTTACATGATAGTCACTGTGTTGTCTCTTAGGTAATCATTACATGACAAATCAGTTTTAAAATTAACTCCAAATAGAAATCTCCCTTGAAGGAGCGCAGACATTTATTTCTGTAAAAAACTGAAGGACAGCATGAGAGTAAAATTCTATAGAATCAATGGTGCAGAGGCAGGCAATGTCTAGTTTTTGAAAATAAAATAGTGGCTGCTGGCCAAAGGGTTGAGATTCGGTGCTTCCTTTTATATTAGCTCCACGAATGATGGCATCATAGCTTGCACCCTCACAGTGGTTTCTTTTCATTTTATTTAACTGAAAAAAAAATTGAGTCTCGTGTAGTTGAGGCTGCTCTCCAGCTTACTACATAGTCAAGGATGACCCCAGACTTCTGATCCTCCTGAACCCACCTCCTTAGTGTTGGGATTCCAGGCATATGCCACCAGGTCTAGTTTTATCTCTGCTTGCATTGACAATCTATCTACTTAGGGCTTCAGGCATGTCAGACAAGCAAGCTCTACTCACTGAGCTCACCCTCAACCCTCCATCTTCATTTCAATGGCTACACTAAGACAAATGGGAGACTGCTCAAGCACCTCCAGACACGCCACCACTCAGTGTCTTGCAGTGCCAAGAGCTGGGGCTTCTCACATACTTTACTTCATGTGTGGAGATGACTATTTTCTGAGGTAAAGATAGGTCTGGTCCACAGTGGCCCTCTGCTTCCTTTACCGTTAGGATCCAGCGATCATCTTGAAGCATGCTTTCTAATTAGATTCCTTAACTACTGCAGGAATAAAATGGACCATTTTTTGTTTGTTTGTTTGTTTGTTTGTTTGTTTTTTGAGACATGGTTTCTCTGTGTAGCTTTGCGCTTTTCCTGGAACTCACTTGGTAGCCCAGGCCGGCCTCAAACTCACAGAGATCCACCTGGCTCTGCCTCCCGAGTGCTGGGATTAAAGGCGTGCGCCACCACCGCCCGGCTCATATTTTTATATGATGGACTATGAACACATCTGAATCACAGCAGCCCAGGAGCTTAGTTTTCAGGGTCTTTCAAAGGTTTGTGTTGGCTAATTCTCCCCCAAAGTGAACAACACTTTTATTTTACTCTTTGGTGTCCTATAGAAACAATTGTTTTCAAAAGAAAGAAAAATTTTATTACCAACTTTAAAATTGATTTTTGTCATGTAATCTTTACATAATAAATAACAATGAATTTTTAGGAACATGATAAATGTTATTTGGAACAAGCATTTAAAAACTTGGAGAAATTATTTTATATTATCTTTATATCATATTCAGTTAGTGGTAGACCCAGAATTATAATAGTTTTGAAAGGAACACTTTATTTTTTTTAAGATTTATTTATATTTATTATGTATACAATGTTCTGCCTGTGGATATCCCTGAAAGCCAGAAGAGGGTAACAGCTTTTATTATAGATGGTTGTGAGCCACCATGTGGTTGCTGGGAATTGAACTCAGGAAGAGCAGCCAGTCTCTTAACCTCTGAGCCATCTCTCCAGCCCGAAAGGACCACTTTAAATTTAATATGTGCATATGGTTTCCTAAACAGCATGGTAGTGACTGTAATTATGCAAATAGCACTCAGGAGTCAGATGCTGTTCCAAGCATTCTGTATATAACCTGTTTCTTCCTCCGGATCACTGCTAGAAGCATGTCTACTTCCACCATATTTTACAGATGAGAGAAGTCTATCCTGAAGAAGACAGTGTCTTTAAGTAGCAAGAAAGCAAGACTGATCCTCTCTGCCAGCTACCTTGTTTTTAAATATAACTTCTTCCACTTAGGAATCTGAGAAATATTTAACAGTGACATGCTCAAAACCACATTCCAAACAAAGGCTCATTGTCTTAGGATTCTGAAGTGTCAATTCAAAAACAGCACCCAAAATCAAGAGTGATATTCACTGTGAAAGTTTACGGGACTGACTGCAGCCTCAGAGGGAGGGCCTCAGATCATCTATGCAAGGCCACAGCACTTTTCTATGTGGAAAAGTGATCCCAGGATCCTGTCTTTTAACCTTGAGTTACAAAATAAAAAGAAACAAGTTGCACCAGTGTTTGAGAAATAGCCTGCCATGGTCTCCCCTCCACGTATCATCATACCACAAGCTCCTATGCCCACTGCGGTTTCTATGAAGACATAGCACAATTATTACATTCTAAGTTCTTTCTTTTGTATTTCTTTAAAAAAGATTCACACACACATATACATATATACATACACACATATACATATATACATACATACACACATATAAATATATAATGAATATTGTATTCATGCACTGTTTCTAGGGATGAGCCTGTATGGGTTGGTAGGGAATGAAGAATGACAGACAGATGGACACATGAACAGAAAGCTGGAACTGGGTGCTCTGAGGCCTCTAATGGACTCCTGCACCCCACACAGAAACTCCATGTGGTGCTACGGGCTGAACAAATAAATAGGTTTATTGCATGCAGATGAACAAGGAGGCAGGGTTATTGCATGCAGAAAAATTAGGTGGCCTGGTTATTATATACAGCTGGATCAAGAAGACAAGTTTAGCCAATCTTGGTTGGAGCAATTTTTGTAGGGGAACAGTCTTCAGGCCATAAATATCTGGTGGTAGAAAGTGATGGTGGACATTTTCTGCGCACACTATCAACATTCACACATGGACCAAAGGAAGGCTTTGCTATTTCCCTCTGATCCTCACCTCCCAGGGGGAGGCAAGACTTCGCCATTCCTCCATGGATCTGAGGCTCTGTGGTCCTTGATATGGCCATGCTCATGTCAACAGCATACATTCATTCACACCAGGACTCCATTCATTCAGGCCTTATATTCAGAGTGTATTTGGAATCATCCTGCAGTGGAGCAACAGTGCCCCTATGAGACAACACAGACTAACAGATACAAAGCCCAGGGCTAGGAATGAGGTACCTCTTTGAAATATATTGGCCAATGGATCCCACAGACTCCCAAACATTACAAGCTATTGCCATTGCTTCTGGTGACCCTCTAGAAGTTGACAGTCAAACCTAATTGCTAAAAACATATATATTTTAGTCACAGAACATGGAGAAATCAAGTTAGTACTGCCTTGGAAACTTCGCTACTGGATAGCATTCATGTGCTTGAAGGTGCTATGCAGCTTACTATAGGGGAACTATAATCACCAGGCTTACCCACTTGTGAACTCTGCAGCTACAATAACAACTAACCTGGCAAGAGATGTTCACGGGTGTAGTAGTGGCACAAATACCATGGGAGTAACTAACCACTTTCTGATGAGATTTCTGATGAGAAAACCTGCTCTGTAACATGGAACACATAGCTGGTACCATTATCAGGGCCAAGCAATGTTTCTAGATAGGTTATAGGTGTTAGGGAAGAACCTAGTACTATTGTTTTGCTAAATAGACACAGTATCAAACTGACTCCTTATGAATGACCATTATAGCCATTGATTAGTTCATCTCTCAACCTTCATCAGAGAAACTTCTTTTTGTAGTAGATGACCATTAACAAAGAGGCCCACAACTGATTAAGGGGCAGAAAATAAGAGACAAGAGTGTTCAGCCTTAAATGGGACATCTATGTCACACACCCCCTCCTTTCAAGCCTTGGGGACCATTGTGAAAGAGAGGGCAGAAAGATTGCAAGATCCAACGATAGGGGCCATCTTCAAAGAAACAATACTTTATATACATGACAGTGCTGTGGGACACATTAATTCACACTGCCTGTGGCAGCATGTGTAAGACCTGCACAAGCTGAAGCCAGACAGAATCCCAGCCTGAAGTGAGGAGTTAGCAACTCCATTCCATTCTTAGCAGGACACTATTGCAATTGATGTTTTCTGGGAGAGGGGGAGTCAGTCTTCTTAAGGGTGTGGCCCTTGGCAAGTTGACGACAATACATAGATGATCTCATACCCAAGAATATATGGACAGCACAGATTGGACTTGGTGGTTTGTCTAAAAATATTAAAAAGAGGACATTACCTGTGGAAGTGAAATGAATCTCCAAATATAAGCAAATACATCATATGAAATCCACAAAGAATTAATATTTAATAAATAACAATAGTAGCATGTATGACGTTGCAGAGTTTTACTGCAGATTTTGCTTTGATTTTATTTCAGATGATATTCTGCTACCAGCTAGTAGTTTTTGTTGAAAAGGACTAAAAAAAAATGCCCTGCTTGCCCAATCACAGGATATATTAAATCATCAAGTGTCTATTAATCAGTAACGTGTAAGATCTTGGAGGCCAAAGCTGCATTCATCTGCTTTTTGATGTAGGGATCAGTGGTGTAAGAATGCACACACACACACACACACACACACACACACACACCTTAGATCTCTAGATAGAAAAAAAAATCTATAATTGTGCTTGAAAAAGTTCAGGAAGTGTTTGTAGATGAAGTGATACATGAATCACATGTTGAAGATAAGTAACAACTTACAAGATCAATTTGGTAAATTATTTTGAGTAAAAAGAAATCTTCACAAAATATAATATGTCTAGTTATGTTTGAGGTTTGGGGTTAGCAATGACTGTGACATATATAATATGTGTGTGAATAGATGTTGAGTAGGGATGTTATATGGACTCACATCATTCTGTGTAGTTTAAATATAGGCATTTCACAACCTTGTGAAATTCATTATTAGTTTGACTGTGCCTTAATTTTCTAATGTACATAGTAGAATAGGGAAGACGATGGCTTATAAACTGTGGGTTTCTCAGTGATAAATTAAATAATATTACAAATCTCTCAGAATGAACACATAAATGCTATTAGTGGAGATCCATAAGTGTTAATAATTGTTACTTCCCTAATAAGTCATCTCAATTCCAAATAATAAATATCATCATTTGACTGACATTTTACATAGCCATGACATCATAATAACAGTAAGAAATATGGGATTATGTTCCTGTATTCTTTTGGTCAGTTACTCTCTTCTGTAAGTAAGAAAGCTACTCCTGTAGGGTAATATCCCAGCATAGACATTATTTCTGAAGACATTCTGCCCAGTCCAAGGAAGCATTCTTATTACCTAAGTGGACAGTTGATAGAAACACCCCAAACATAACTGTAATAGATGCCCATTGTCACTGGAGTCCATGTGTATATATACTTTAGAAGAAAAAATGCAAAACATATTCTTGGAGAGAAAATCATATTGTTGGAAACAAATTCCATTGGAAGGGATAGCTTAAAACCCAACTCTCTAATTTTAATTGAATTCATTTAGACATTTTATCATTTCATTAACAAAATCTGTAATGCCCTAAATAATTAATTCTTTAAAAGCTGGCTCCCATTAGCTGAATAATATTAAATGATCATTTTGAGAGAGTAAGTGCAGACACACAATCTTCACAGTTAGACTGCCAAACAAACCACATTCCACCTAAAATTTTGAAGGAATTATGAAGTCCTGCAAACCTCTAGAGAACTGTGTGTTAAATGTTGAGGTAGTTTTTTTTTCAATTGGAATTTAATAGCACAGATAGGCAGATAGGCATGATAGGCAGATCTTTCCTGGGTCCCTAAAACAGACCATCTTGGAAAGGGGAAACAGTCATGTTGGTGGAGGGAGCTAGTAGTCAAAAGCAAAGAAACTTGACGTACTAGGGAAAATGAGATGGAATAAGAGTTTAATGCGTGGCTAGACAGACATACAGACCAGACCCCCTGGCAGTGCCACAGAATGTGTTGTATGTGAATTCACCAATAGGGAGTGGTAAGGTCAGATATGTCAAGTTTCTCCAACCAAAGCTTGCAGATTTTAAAATATGTGAATCCCCTGTACAAGCCAAAGTCTGCAGGAATAACAGAGATTCTGTTTTCTTAATGATTCTGTGGGTCTGTGCTCTCTGGCCTGTGCTAAGTAGAAGAAACCACAGTGTGTGCCATAAGCAGCCATGTGTAATGATTTGTTAATAATATGGGAGGTTGAGTAGATTAATTGAGAGTATAGTATTTCTGATTGTATACCCTTGTTTCCAGGACAAAGTGAAATTTAGTTGGCGAGATCCATATTAAATTATGTTATGTCATAGTCTTCATGAGTTGGGATGGGTTGGGAGAACACAGGACTATGACTATCTTTCCACCCTGGTCCACCGCTATATGAACTTTTGTGGGAGAATGAAACATTGCATCTTTTAAGATGATTCACTGAGCTTGTTTTATTTATCTTTGACTTTACTCTTAAATGATAGAGAAGATATAATCCAAATTCTAATGACAGCAGCTCAGAATGAGGAAGTAGCCCTTGAGAAGACCCTTCTTCAGTGGCCCAGTTCTTAGCAACTGTATTAATCTGATTCCCACTACCAAGTAGCCAGGTTGGGCTCCACAGAGAGAGATCCCACATTTGTAAGAGTCTAGTCTGAGCATACACACCAACAGGTACTTGATGTGATTGTACTATGTGGGAATGATAAGTCACTATATGGCTATTTTTAAAACTTACTGCTTTGTTTAAGAGAGTTTTGATGTTTTTCTATTAAGAGGGAATTTGAGGTCATTGGGAGAGTGTTCTGAAAATCTTGAAAGGTTTAGTTATGAAGTAGAGCTACTCCACAATGGGAAGAGAGAGTACCAATAAAGCAGAGCATTATTTTAAAGGAGAAAAAGTAAAATCATCAACTTTTTCTCTTTGTGTTTGTGGATGCCTTGAAATGAGGTAGTTAGAGCTTTAGAAAGCAGACAGCCGGAGGCCTCAGGGCTTCAACCAGCTGGACAAGAGGCAACAATTAGCCTTAATTGAGAAAGGCAAGACCGGGTTTCATGAACAATTAGCACCTTTCCCTACACAGCACAAATGAAGGAGTGACTAAGCAGGCTGTGAGGAAATCCTGGTATAGCCCTGCAGATGCCCAGATTACAAAGTGTAATTATGTAATTGAAGAAACCACTGAGGTTACTTGGACAGCATTCTGTTCTTATTGTGGACTTCATCTTACTTTATAAATCATGGCTAAGAATTGGTAATTAATGACAATAACTGTTACTTGGGTACATACATTTAACAATGCATTAATGGCACAATTACAGGTTGTATACCTAGTTGTCATGGTGGTTAATGTCTAAGGAAAGCCAAAGACCTGTCCATGGGATATGTGCCCAGGATAACACTCCCTAGTGAAGCTTCCGTACTGTATAGCCATGGATTAGTCTATAAATAGTTGTTTTAAATCACAAATGTTTTTCAGACTTAAAACGTCATGTGTGATTTCAAGCATATATCTAGGGTAGCTGCCCAGATGTGGGACCAAGGGAATAATGATGGATAAAATTAGGAAACTTTTGTGAGTGGGAGAGCTGCTTTTGTCCCCCCCACCAGCTATAACTCCCAGAAAAGCAAGCCCTGTACCTTGCCTGGGCAGCACAATAGAGCCAACCCCATTGGCAGAGGTGTGGATGGGCCAGCCCCGAAGTTGTGACTTTGAGAGAGCTGTCCCGATTACTCGTCTGACATGTGGTGGCATGGGTACAGGAGAGATGCCATCCCTTCCCCTGCCTGTTAACACTCAAAGCATGTGGGAGAGCTGGCCCTGAAGTTATAAGGGCAGGAGAGATCTGGCATGAAATCCTCCTTCCTGAGGACTAGCTTTCATAATCCTGGAAGGTGCTATGCAGGATGCCAGGAAAGGAAAGCATTCACCAGTCCTACAAACCACAACTGGGACCAGCATGGCATAATATCACCAAGGGTGCGATAGTGGTACTCAATGTCTTGTCAGTAAACAGCAGTTCTCTACTTAGACTTAAGGGCCATATAACGGAGGGAGATTATGCCTGGTACTGGAAACCTAGCCAATTACTCAGGGCTAGTGAGGTCAGGGACCTTCGAGAAGAACCTAGTACTGCCATTTTATTAAACCAACATAATTCTTAACTGCATTTAAAGTCTTTATCTTTATGCTCACTGATAAGTGTAGCTCTCAGCTTTCATTAAAAAAAAAAATCTCCACTTTGGAACAGATGGAGACCATTAGAGAAAAACCACAAGTGGTCAAAATGCAGGAAATAACTGATTGTGAGGTGTCCAGCCCAAATAAAAACACGAACAAGACCCCTACACCTAAGGCTCAAGGAGTATCATGGAAGAGGGGAAGAAGGACTGTAAGAGCCAGAGGACCAAGAAATCTGCTATAAGATTGTATGTTCTAGATACGGTAGACACTACCCCCATGAAATCTCAACAATGGCTGCTTAAACAAGCCCTCAACCGTGGCAACACCAGTTGATATGCCAACACTGATGGAAGAAGTCTCATGGGGCCCCACCCATAGATGAAGAGCTATAGACAATTAAAGACTGCTGAGAAACAGAGAATTAGCCTTCCCCAGGGATGAGCCCCCAATAGGTTATCCAGTCCCAAGTGATCATCCCTAAAAAACACATACATACATGTAACACTAAACAAATATACAGATTAGTCACATTTTTATGTAACAATAACTAAAGAATAAGAGGCCATTAAGTTCTCGAGGAGGGGAATAGGAGAGATTGGAGGGAGGAAAGGGAGGGGGGAGATGTAATTATGTTTTAGTTAAATAAAAAAAGTGTGCAGTCTTTGTTTTTTGTTTTTTTTTTTTTCAGCGATATGACCCAGGAATGTCTTTTTTTTTTCAAGGATTTAGGAGATTTTTCTTTTTAAAGCAAACGTCAAAAAAGATAAGGACAGTAGTTCCTGTCCAAATGAATGATTCTAACTAAAGGAAATATCCTTTTCTAGCTCCCCAGGAAGGTAGACCTAACTAGTGAGTCTCTTGCTTCAGTGTGCAGCAGCCTTTTGTTATAAAGACGTGAGACTGTTTTTCTTTTTCTTCTGGATAAATCCAATGAACTAATCCAGATGGTCACTCCAATTATCACACTGTAAATGACCACAGTGCCACAAAGACCTCTCATTTGAACAGTAGTTATTGTTTACCATGAAACACACATGTAATCGGCTGTATAGACTTGGCTGTAGGAATGGTGAGACTCCTCTGTCTGCACAACCCAGCTTCTCTGCAATGTGCATGACCATTCCATGTGGTGACTATTCCATGATTAAAACATCCTCTGCATCCTTGATATAGAAGATTTCTATGCAACGATAGACATGCTCTCTGCTGCCTTGATACAGAAGATTTCTGGGCTGTGGGAAGATTTAGTTCCATTAGATTTCTCCAACACCATCCATATTCCCTTTTTGGAATAAAAATTAAATTTGCATATAATTGGGAAACACTGGTTTTCAGTGTTTTGCTTCAGGTTTAAAACTAACTCAAAAATGTTTTTAAACTCCCAATGATCTTACAAAAGGGATTTGAGAAATTTTGCCTCAAAAAGAAGAAAGGAGCTTATGTCTTTCACGCTCCACATGGGCTTCCTCATTTCTTCTTATCTGAACAACAGAATTAAAACGTTCTCGATTCTCTCAAGAATGCTGTACAACCAATGTTACCCTATATACCCAGGAGAGAGCCTGAGGACCGGAAACAGGTGTTTTAAGGCTCTGGGGCTCAGTTTCCTCATGAAAATCCAGTTGAGAAAGACTGCTGGTTAATAAGAACAGAGGAGATGATGCTGATGGTTCTCCCCCTAAACTTTCCTCCAAATCAGACTCACAGATGCAATAGTCTCCCTCCAAATCAAACTCACAGATGCAATAGTAACCTGCCATTCCCACTTAGATGTTTAATAAAGACCTCAACTCAATATGCTCAGCATTAAATTTAATTTTTTTCTCTGGCAACCGGCTTCTCAAAATGTGTGTACTATGCAAGTTGATGGCAGGTCACCCTATTGTTCTACTTGTCATGTAAACAAAACGGCAAAACCTGACAGTCATTCTTGATGCCTTTTCACCTATAAGAGGGAAATCTCGTTGGCTCTCCCTTGTAATTATATCCAACACTCTGCACTCTTCACTCCTCCTCTGCTGTCACTCAAAAGTGTGTGTGTGTGTGTGTGTATATATATATAATTTTTTTTGCAGTGGATTTTTACTAGTCTCTCTGTTCTGCCTATTGGTCCCATCCTGTCAAGTCATCGTGACAGGGCAACTTGGAATATCTGGCCTCATCTGGGTACACTTCCCTCCCTACTGCTCACAAATATCACATGCTATAGCCTAAAGTCAAAACAGCCCTTGGTCTGGATGTGCCTTCATAGTATGTGGCTCACTTGCTTTAACTTTGTTCAAATGTTTTCTTCTCAATGAGATGATCTTGAACTCCCCATTCAAAACTGCAATCCATTTCTCAATCCCTGGTCTCCATCCTGTCATTACCTTCCATAGTACTAATTAATTTCCAATGCACTAGATAATTTGCTTATTTATAATGTTTCTTGCTATTTATGACTCTTGCATTTCAAGTTCTTGGTTACACAAGAAATAGTGGATGAATACTTAAACATGTGAAATGAATGGAGTTTGAAACAAGCAACATGAGGGAGGTTGTATGCTTGGGGAAAATGCCCAATTAGGTTCATTTTGAGGTCAGTGAGCAAAAAAATTACAAAATCCTCTCCTAGGAAACCCCAAGTCCAGAGTATGGTCACCGATGGCTTAGGATTGTTAGCGGAGTCAGCATCAATGGAGAACAATGAAGCTAGTGTCGGACAGATTCAGAGAACCTTATTTTAAGGAAGAGAAGGAGAAAAAAAAAAGAACTTGGAAGCCATGTTCTTCCTTTCAAATAAATACGGATGGTATCTACCAATGAGAAAATCTATTGTCCTTAGTGAAAACTACCATTAAAACTCCACCAACACGGTTCCAAGGGCTGTGCTACTGCCAAGGCCATCTGATCTGAGGGGCCTGTACTCTTACCTGGGATCATGGTGTGGTCTGGTCCAGGGCTGCTGCTGAGGGCCATGTCTGGGTCCGTGGCCCTACCACAGCCAGGATCTGTGTTGATGTCTGTGGTTCCTGATTCCATTGAAGGCTATACTGATACCAGGGTTCTGAGCCACCACTTGGGGCTATGTTTGGTATCCTAGGGTCATACTGCTGCCCGGGCCATGCCAATTTGAGTGGCCTGTGCTGCTACCTAGGGCCATGATGACATTCAAGCCTGGGCTGCTACAGAGGATTATGTGTGGGTCCATGGTCCTACCACATTCTGGTTCTGTGTTGATGTCTGTGGCCCATGATACCACCAAAGGCCACACAGTGATTGGGACCTGGGCCAAAACCTGTGGCCATGTTGGCGTACGAGAGCCATGCCACCATCGGGGCCATACTGATCTGGGTGGCCTGTGTTGCCACATGCAGTCATGGTGTCCTCTGGGTTCAAGCTGCTGCTGAAGGCCATGTCTGGGTCCTTGGCCCAGCAGCAGTCAGGGTCTGGGTTGATGTCCGTAGCTTCTATTGCCACTGTGGGAATAAGCCTGGGCCTTGGGCTGACCCACCTTAACATCTAACCCATCTATGAACTACTGGATTGTGTGAAGGGACTGGTCCTATGGAACAATAATCACAGGATCTCCCTGACTAGTGGCAACAGCAGAACAGCCGAGAAGAGTTTCAGTGAGAGGCCATTGATGATGGTGTGCCTGCGGCCTTGCAATGAACACTTTGTGGATGATGCTGATTGGACAAAAGGATAGACTGCGTGGCACACCCAATGCCGCTAGGATGAATGAAGAGGTGTTAGAACGATTGAGGAGTGGAGTGTTTTTTTCCAAATTAACCTTTTGGGGGCTTCTTTTGGGGGACATGCTAAAAGTGTGAGGGGTGGATATGGAGGGACTAGGTGGTGAATGGGATTGGGTGTATGATGTGAAATTCCCAAAGAATCAATAAAGGATTATGTTAAAAAGAATCCCCACCAACATGTTTGGAGAGATGGTTCAGTGGTTAAGAGTACTGATTGATGTTCCAAAGGACTAGGGTTCAATTCCCAGTACAATATGTCTCTCACAGCATGTGGCACTCGCTTTCTTTAACCTTGTTCAAATGTTTACTTCTCGATGAGATGATCTTGAACTCAGAGTGTTTCATAACTATCTGTAGCTCCAGTTCCAAGGGATGTGACACCCTCTTCTGGATTCTGAACACATACATGATGACATATATGACATATACATAGGCAAAACATCCAGTTATAAATAAATAGACAAATAGTAAACATTTTAAGCCTTCACTAACAAAGTGCTAATGCAAATAACTTAAATTCTGACATTATCTTCCAGTTTTACAAGTGATATCTTCACTTTCTTAACCAAACTTGAAAGAATAGTTGAGGTGCGGTAGTGATGCATTTTGTAATGAGAAAGAATGTGAGACATGTGTGACTGACGTACATTTTAACTTTAGCCTTTTGGTTATCCTTTGAGGAAGAATCACAATCTTTTTCTGAGTACGCATCTGATGACAGGGCTCCTTATTTTCTATCTTGCTAAGCTACAGTCAGTATTTTAATATCTATAAATCACAGTCCATATCCTTGGTGTTGTGCCTGAAAATTTTGTGAGTAGAGATTCTTAGTGTGTGTGTGTGTGTGTGTGTGTGTGTGTGTGTTGTGTGTGTGTGTGTGTGATGCTGGGGATCAAATCCAGGGTACCCTGCACAACAGGGTGGCTATAGTCCTAACTTCTAATATAAATTTTGAATTATTTTTTAAAATTAGAATACAAGTAATAGGTTTCATTACGGCACTTCATAGATGTACCACGCTCCTTCCTATAGTTCAACCCTGTGCTCTCTTAAGGCTGTCCTTCTGCCCAAATAGGTCTTCAGTCTTCATATCACAAGTATTTTTATCCTTTTTTTCTTTCTCTGCCACCCTTAAAGTCTACTCCTCTCCTCCCATGACCCCCTTTTTAATTTCATCACACACACACAGTGCACATGCATACATGCATTCACACACAACATGCATATATATATGTTTATGTATATTTCAATTTAAATTTAGAATGTAGGTTTTATATACTAGAGATAACATGTGGAATGTGTATTTCTGAGTCTGGATTGCTTTGCTTATCACATGATTTCTATTTCCATTCACTTTCCAACACATGTCAAGATTTATTTTTAGTTTATAGCTGGATAAAGTTCTGTCATGTGCATGTGCTGCAGCGTCTTTGTTCATGTGCTGATAGGCACCTAAGCTGGGTCCATTTCCTAGCTATTGTGAATAATGGAACAATAAACATGTATATGCAGATATCTGGCTTAGAGTCCTTCAGATATGGCTTGTATGGTCACGTGATAGCTGTAGGAGAAATCTTCATACTGATTTCTGTAGTGGCTACATGATTTCCACAGAGGCTTCACAAGTGTACATTCTCAGCAGTAAAGGGTAATGGTTCCTCTTCCCTTACGGCTTCACCAGCCGCTGTTATCGTGATTTTTTTTTTTTTATGGCAGTCATTCTGATGAGGGTGCAAGGGTACCTCAAAGCAGTTTGAATTTGTATGTCCCTTATAACGTTGAACATTTTCTCAAGCATTTATTGGCCGCTTGGCATTCCTGTTTTTGAGAACCGTTTTTCAGTTCATTAGTCTGTCTATTGATTGTATGATTTGTTTATTCTGTGTTTAATTTATGCAGTTCTTCATATTTTCTAGAAATCAATTGCCTGCATGTCCTGTAGTTGTCAAAGGTCTTTTTTTCCCCATTCTGTAGAATGACTTTTTATTCTAGGGATTGTATCATTTGCTGTGAAGAAAGTTTTCAATTTCATGTAATCACATTTGTCAAGTTTTGGGATTATTTCCTGTGCTATTGGAATCATTTTTAGAAGTCCTTGCTAATGTCTATGTCTATAAGTATTTGACCTATGTTCTTTCTAGCAGCTTAAAAGTTGCAGATCTATAAGGGCTCTGATCCATCTGGAGTTGACTTTTGTACAGGGAGAGAGATGGGTCTGTTTCACTGTTCTGCATGTGACTATCTGGTTCTTCAGCACCATTTGTTGAAGTGACTTTTTTTTTTCTCCAATGTATTTTGAAACCTTTGACAAAATTATGTGACTATAACTGTGTGAGTTTACTATATTCTATTTTTCTACATGTCTTTTTCTGCTGATATCATAGTAGTATTTCCATTATGCTCAGCTTCTAATAATGCTTTAATTTTTAAATCTGTAGTTTCAATATTATAATTTATACCGAAGCTAAGCTTTAAAACAGGATTTCATAAGTCAGTCTTGGAGACAGCTCTTGGATAATTTTGCATTATAAGGATGGAGACACACAATTTTTAATCTTTCAAGAATTATTTTCTTTAATCTTTAAGAGTTATTCATGTCACTTGGATAGAGCTTACTGGAATTTTGCCTTAATTTTTTTTTCAAAGAACCAAACTTCGTTTTCATAGAAATGACTCTTTTGTCTCACAGTTAAGTTTATAAGAGTCAGTAACCATTTCCTTAAACCACATGACCACGTGAGAATACAACTGGTACAAATAGTTGGGGTACAGAGCTCGAATTTTAGCTCTAATATTGTTCTTAGGGTTAAGGATCACCAGTTTATTATAAATGCTGTAACTACTCGGGAATAACGAGATGAAAGATATTCACAGGGCAGGGGACTCGAGGTGCAGAGTTTCCTTTCCCTTTCCAGTCATGAACTATCCAGGCACACCCTTGCCAACTTGTCATGTTCCTGCACCAGAGGTCTTTAATCTTGTTAAAGACTTCTAAATTTAAACTTCATTACACAGGTGTGAGTGATCAAATCATCTGTCTTTGGCAATGTAGATCAATCTCTAGCTTCTTCCTCCTCTCTGGGTGTTTGTAGGCAGTGTCTAAAGTTTTATGTCCATTAATCTCATAATTGGTTCTTCATAACTTTTCTTCTCATCCCCTCCCAACACCCAGTCATTACCAGACACTAGATAGTCTTATGATCTAGCATATTATGATGGTCTTAGGAGTTTTGGGTGGCAGGAGGGAAAAGACTAAATGTATGTTGTTTTAAAGTGGAAATCACTGTGGTATTCTTGAATACGTTTCTTTTTCTGCTTTCTCTTTTGGACTATTTATTATTTGAAGGCAGCTCTGCAATTGTTTGTTTGTTTTAATCTTTATTTACAAAGCAATGTTCAGATATTTTTAATAAGTGAGGCTGTCTGGATGAAGACAGTTTCATGTCTTATTCTATAGGGCTGTTCAGCCATAGAAACGTTCTTGCCACAGAGCTAGACATTTCAACAGAAATAAAACTACTTGTAAGTTGTAGTAACTCATACAATGAAATTCTTATTAACTGAATTTTGGGGTGTATAAACCAATCACCCAGCCACAGACTGGCCACTTTTGTTATAGGTGATTGGGGAAGTTACATAACACTCTAAACCAGCAATTTTTTTTTTAAACATAACACACTAGGTAGATAATACTGTATCTTAACACAAACCAATACTGTGAGATTAAAATAAGATAATGCACTAAAGTGTTTGTAACTTTAAATCATCAGTCAAAAAGCAATAATTCAGATGAGAGGTAAATGTATAATATTAATAAGGGAACAAAAGGTTTCTGCATAACAAAAGAATCTTAATAAACATACATAGAGAGAAGTGTTAGCTGGAGGTTTTATTTCATCCTGAAGGATATTGGGAAGCTGGGAACATTCACACAGAGCTCATCCTTCTCTTCCAACTCTAGCGGAGAAGGTTATGGCTTAGGAACATGAGGGACACTGTGAAGTCCATTAAAAATTACCCCTTTTCTGTTCACAAGCTCCTTACGCTGTCATCAAGGGGGGATTTTCTTGTACAAAGGCAGGCGGGTTCAGTATATCACATCCAACCCTTTCCAATAAGGTTATTTACTGCAATTCAACTCACAGCTTCCCGAGGTTTTGGCAAGATCATAGAATTGATTCCCCCGGCAGAAGCTGGCCGTGTAAATCAAGTCACACACTTCCATTGTCACGACTGTTCTTGCACAACATCAGTGGCTTTATTTCTTTGTGCCTCAGAGTGTCTTACCATTTAGTTGTATGGCCTTTCCTTTTATAATTCTACAATTTTATATTACTGTCTTCTTTCTAATATTTCTTAATAATATTTTTTAAAAGTAGTGTGACTCAGAAAATGTTCAACAGTGAAACCAGAGGCAAGGTGATAAATACTGATAAAACCAGGGACAAGGTGATAAGTGCTGTAGATGAAACACTTTTTTCTTTCTTATACACAAAAGGTACCAGCTGATATTAAAAGGAAAAAATAATTTAGTCTTTGCTGAGAGGCCTCAGAGCACTTCATTAGAAATAGAGAGAGATGAGAAGCTGTGTTAGAGCAGCTGAGAGGGTTCGTGGAAGGACCGCCTCAGTGATGGTGACCACTTCTTGCAATGGACTCAGTGAAAAGCCCAAGACCCAGAGACTGGTCCAGGCTACAGTGCATTGCAGCTTCCTGGCTTTTCATCTTTTAATTGAGTTTGGTAGAGAGCATTTTTTTTTTAATGTAGGAAAATAAAACACTCTGTCATTTGTTATACCATTTATTCACACTTTCCTACGGGCCAAAATATTAAAATATTATATCATACCATATCATATTTTATGAAACCATCACTGCAAAAAATAGTATTCTAAACCCTGCAATTACACTATTCGGTGTTATGTTTACAATAGGATACTGGACTGTGTTACAAGTAATTTTAGAAGTAGAAACTGCATATATATCTACTTGAGAGGCATGAGCAGTCCACTTTTGTACTACAATATATAGTGATACGTCATATATATATATGCATATATATCTTAATATATGGTTACTGCAAATGATAGGTTAATCTACTTTTCATAAAATGTACATATCTGTAAACACTTTAGGAGTAACCAAGCAGCCCATAATAAACTAAGTCCATAACTGAAGCAAACAGTAATGTAAAACAAGGCAATGTAGCAATTTTCCTAATGCACTAGTGACTAGTCTTTGCCGTCACCAGTAGCATGGTTTTCCCCAATAGTGGGATTAGGTATAGTATATTAAGATAGATTATTTTACATATACTAATAAACTAATTTAGCAAACTATTAGCCTTAGATAATTTACACTGGTATGGATTCTTATATATTGATACAAATGTAAACTATTTTTCTACTCCTATTTAAGATAATTTGTATATTGATACAAATTCAAAACTATAATTATCATATTATACACATGTTCCTACCCCTTTCTGAGTTATTTTGTATATTGATACAAATGTAAAATTATAATTGTCATATTGTCTGTATATTCTACCTCTGCTTAGGATATTTTGTATATTGGTACATATTTAGGATATTGTTATCATATTGCACTACATACATTTCTACCTCCGTTTAAGATATTTTATATATTGTCATAATTTTGAAGTCATTGTCCTTATACTGTACATATGTTTACAGACTGTTTGCCTTGATATGTGAAGCCTTATTCCTTAGGTTATTTAGGTAGACAAGACTCATAGATTAATAGTCACCCATGCTTGTCATTTCTATAGTTATGTTAGTTAGTTTCTCCAGATTTACAGAAACACATGTCAGATGAATAGATAATCTTCAAACACTTCATAGACCTAGAGAATATGGCATTTAAATGTTTTAATAACTTAGAATTCCATTGATATGAGGTATGATTGCTCCTGGCGGCACTATCTATTCCCGAGAGAATGTTGGGCTTCTAAGACACTCCATTTGGAAGTTTGTCTTCTTGGCACAAAATGGCCTGCTGGCAAAGAACTGCCCTTGCCTCGACTACTGACAGTATGAATGCTGTCCTTTCTGGACAAGCAAGACACAAAGAAAAGCAACTACTGAACCTTGCCAAGACAGGGTAAGATGGTCTTTGAAATTCCTGCTTCTCAGATGCAGAGATCCACGGCTAGGAGCCAGGCCGAACTCCAGGAGTCCAATCGATGAGAGAGAGGCGGGATTTCTTGAGCAAGGGACATAGAGATCATGATGGGAAAATGTATAGAGGTGGCCAGCCAAACTAGTGGAAATGCATGAACTGTGGACCAATAGCTGAGGAGCCTCCATGGTACTGGATTAGGCCCTCTAGATAGGCAAGACAGTTGTTTAGCTTGAACTATTTTTCATGAGCCAGCTTTTTGGAGCCTAGTGCCTATGGTGAGACACTTTGCACAGCCTTGGTGCAGGGAGGAGGGGCTTCGACCTGCCCCAACTGAATGTACCAGGCTCTGCTGACTCTCCATGGGAGACCTTGCCTTGGAGGAGGTGGGAATGGAGCGTAGGTTGGGGGGAAAGCTGGGGGGCATGAGGAGGGAGGAGATAGGAATCTGTGGTTGGTATGTAAAATGAATAAAAATCTCTTAATAATAATAAAAAAGAAAAAAATTCCTGCTTCTAAAAATGGTGTGTCAGATATTCTAGGCCTGTAGCCAAAATGGATGCCCCAACAGTGCTGAGAATCTTAGGTGATGGTCCAGGCTGCAGGCTGTTTCTGTCTATTTTTGATAGAAATTGCTTGTTTACACTTCCTGTTTTCTCAGGTAATATTATTTTCCTTATCAGGTCTTTGATGGGGTTGAAGAGTAGATAGTTACAGTTCTAATTCTCCCATATATCTTAGCTAAGAACATTTCAGATAATAAAATTAGACTCCTTAGGATAGGACAGCTATTGGAGTAATCTCTGTAACATGCCATTTACCTATGATCTGGACATTTCTGGATTTTAGTGTGTGTCTCTTGTTTGATGTTGTTCTTGCTGGTTGTATTTCTACTTTTGTTTATGTTATTACCTTTCCCCTTTCCTGGACAATACTTGATAATCGTTCCTATTATGTAGAGTTTTGTATTAGGTTAGAACTTTCTTACTTAGACAAAAGGGGGAGATGTAGTGGATATCTGTTCTATCTATGACCTTGAAGCACCGCCCCTAGAGATGTAGCAGGTAACTGTCCTACCTACCTATGACCTTGAAGAACCTGCCCTTGGGGCATGGCTCGGGGCTACCCTTAAGATCTGAGATGCACACAGGTTGTTCTCTTCTCTTCCTGGTGGGACTTGGATGCTGGGACTGTCTCAGGCAGAACAGCGTGGAACCATTCCTTGCCTTTCCAGGACCCTGCAACAATCCTCTGTTCTGTCTTGTGAATTTTCCTTTCTTGATAAATCCCTTTGCCCTTTAAGTAGACTCCATGGATTTCTTGATTTAGTAGAGGGTGACAGACAGACACCCAGCGTTTACCACTGGCTTCCACACTTCTGAGTACACACACACACACACACACACACACACACACACAAACACACACACTCACAATTTAGCAAAAAGGGGGTTACAGTTTGATGTTGGGGGGTGAATCGAAGGCTTACACAGGCTAAGTACACACTTTAGCTCTGAACCAGCTCTTCCAAGCCCAGTTCCCAGTTTTCAGCAGGGGTTAATAATGCAGTTATATTTCCTTCATACCATTTTATGTGAAGTGTTTTATAAACTGTAAAGCAAAAGGCAGAGAGATATTAATCTTCTTAGGTTTTTTTTGCTTAAGATCAGAGGTGTCTCAGATGACAAGTTCATGCTCTGATATTATGGTTACAGGGCTACACCTATAAGAGAGCATTCATTATTCCCGAGCACCAAATGCAATGAATACAGTTAAGACAGACTAGGGAGGGCAAGAGATAAAATCCAGGAGGGACCACAGCAATGTCTGGCATGAGACTAGCAGACATCTGGCAAGTCCAGTCCACTGGAACTACGGGTAGCAAGTAGGATTTTCAGCATCATTTCATTCTTGCCAAACTGAATGAATATTAGGGTCCCACATTTTGGGTTGTCATTGAAACCATACATTCTCTGCTGTCAATTTGGGTCAATTAAGAAGTTTCACAGGAAAATTCTGTCACTGCTTTTGTTTTGAGAATTATTAATTACATATCTGAACCTTTTCCTTACTTCATTATTTATGTTTGCATCCACTCCTCCTCCATTTCTATTCAGAAAAGGGCAGGCCTCCCATAGATATCAACAAATCATGGCATATCAAGTTGCAGTAAGACTAGGCACCTCCCCTCACATTAAGGCAGGGCAAGGCAACCCAGTATGAGGAGTGGGGTCCCAAAAGCCAGCAAAAGAGTCAAAGACAACCCTGCTTCTACTGTTCGGAGTCCCACAAGAAGACCAAGCTACACAATTGTAACATATATGCAGAGGGCCAAGTTCAGTCCCATGCAGGCTCCTTAATTGTTGGTCCAGTCTCTGTGAGCCCCTCAGAGCCCAGGTTAGTTGAGTCTGTGGATTTTATTTACTCCTCTGGCTCCTACAATCCTACAACTCTTCTTCTGTAGGATTCCCCCAGCTCTGTCTAATGTTTGGCTGTGGGTCTCTGCACATGTTTCCATCAGTTGCTGGATGAAGCCTCTCTGATGACTATCGGGCTAGGCACCAGTCTGTGAGTATAGTGGAAGATCCTTAGGCTTCATTACATTGACTTTTTTTTATGCCAGTTGTGTTTGGTTCTGTCTTAGGCCTGGGCTGGGGTTCAATGGGTAAGCAGGAAACTCAGTTTGAAACACTGTCTGGATACAGTTCTGTGTGTGCCTATAACCCCACCACTGTAGCAGGTGAGGGGAGAAAGCAGGCTTGCTGGACACTTCTGGCTTCCAGAGTAGCTTCAGGTTCAATTAAAAGAACACTCTGTCTTTAGGGAACATGATAAAAAGTGATAGAACAGCCCACCTGAAATTCTTCTGTGGCCTTTTCACATACTTGTACATATTCCATATACCACACACTGGCATGTGTACACATTTGTGTATGCACTCATACAAAAGTAAAAATATGCATGTTTCCATTTTATTACTAAAAATAGTTTTCTGCTTTATATTAAAAAGTTCTGTGCATAAATTTAAGATTTTTTTCCTCTGACCCAATTTTCTCATTTAAAAAGATTTCTCTTCCTACATTTGCTTTTTTGTGTTGTTTCAGCTTTTCTATTGAGCATTGTTTTTCTTTTGCCACTCACTAAGTGGTCCTAGAATAAACAATTTGGTATTCAAATTCTGCATCCTCATTGTAATAAAAAGAGAGTTGTTAAGCAGAGAACGAACACTGATCCATTCCTGGTCCCATTTTTATTTTCAATTGTTTGGAGAAATAGGGATATGTGCACAAATTTAAGTGGATTCAAATTAACTATGCCTGCATCAGTTTAAAAATTATGAGTAAATGGGTATAAGGCATAGGAGGTAAAATGGATGGGGAGATGATGAGGAAAAGTTAAGAAACAGAGAAAAAAATCTAATGTGTGTGTGTGTGTGTGTGTGTGTGTGTGTATGTGTGGTGGACAGTGGCTTGAGTTCAAGTTTATTCCATTTTTAAGGTAGTAGAAAATTCTCAGGCAATAGCATAGGGCAAGCTTCCAATGTGTCTGGAACTTTAAAACAAAATCCATGAAGCTCATGCTTACACTAGACGATTGAGAGTCATACAGAATATGTCTGGCCTTTGACTTTTATGCCAAGGGCCAAGGTGGCAAAATTGATGTCGTTCAAGGCAAAAACCATCAATATTGCATTGTGAATAGACCAGGTGGAATAAAGCAGGAAGGTTGCTAACATGCTTAGATAAAATATTCATTACTAGCAGTAATTACAAACTGAAATTAGGAAATAAAAATTCCACATGGGCAGGAGTGATTTTTGTCGCTCCATTCATCTGTGCACCCCTCTAGGTATAGTCCACATTTTCATCACATAATTTGAAAGCAAAAGCCTGTTGTAGCCTTGGACTTCAATTATATGAAGCAAAAAATGCATTTAAAAGATCCGTGATCACAATTCATGTCTTAAGGGAATTTTAGCTTTTTCCTTTTTTTTTTTTTCTTAGCTATTACAGTGGCCGCTCTGGTTTCTAAGAAAATAATGGAAAAAAAAAACTATCAGAACTTCTTCAGCTTCAGAAGTAGCATTGTAAACATCACCTAACAGAACGGGAGCTGGATCATTAGGGGCTGCATTAAATGGCTCAGTGCAAAAGTTAAACTGATGTTTCATTCCATTTCCAGAAAGCAAATGGACCCTCTGATGTCCTCATAAGAGCATGTAGTAAACTCCATTAAGGTCTGGGGCTCCTCTGCACTGCTCACATCTAGGCTTAGGAGGGCCCAAAGGCAACACAGTCCCATCACTCAGCTGAGGCTCTCCTAGTAGTCACAATGAACAGTCATTTGCAGCTTGCTGGACATTTGAGCTATGAACACGCTAACCAGTTAAGACGAGAGGTGCGTGGCTGTATAGTCTGCTCTCTTCTTTGCCCTGCCCCATGTTTGCAAAGGCAGCCTTCGATCTCTAAAGACAGTATCCATCTTCTACGCTTCCGCTATGTCTTGCCTTCTTCAGGCTAAACATTCCCACTTCCTTTAGTACATGCCATGTCCTTTTAAAGACCTAACTCCTTGGAGTACATTTAACGTCTGTCTCAGTTAACTGTAACTATTACTTTTGTAATGTGCTTTTTGAGGCATGGCTCCCATATGGTCAAATGAGCGTAAGACAGGCTAATATGCTCATTATTCTTAATACATTCTTATCACAGATATAAAGTGGCATTACTATAAGATTTTTGGCAAGTATGTCACTTCTCTAACTCACACTGAATTAAGAGAATGCTTGATATCATCCACAGGAGTGGTCTCAGGTTCCCAATGCACCCTCCCTTAAAAAAATTATTAATTAAGCCGGGTGGTGGTGGCACACGCCTTTAATCCCAGCACTCGGGAGGCAGAGCCAGGCGGATCTCTGTGAGTTCAAGGCCAGCCTGGGCTACAGAGTGAGTTCCACGCTCCAAAGCTACACAGTGAAACCCTGTCTTGAAAAACAAAAACAAAAAAAATTAATTAATTTTGTTCTTCAACAATTTTATACAAGTAGATAATATGATTAGTGTCACCCTCCTTTATTTCCTTTTCATCACTATCAGTCCAGTCCACCATCACTAACAACCTCTTTCCCAGGTGCATAACTCTTGGTTTTGTTTTGTGACCCATTTACTTTAACCAGAGCTGTGTCTGTGGGCATCTGATTGTAGATGTCCACTGGAACCTGAAGGCGTCACCAGTCACTGTACAGCCAAAGGCAACGTTCCCCCTCTTCTTGAATTTATCAGAAACAGATAGAACAGCAGTTAGAGGTCGGGTCCCCTGAGCTCCTCCTCCATCCATGCCGGACTGTGGCTGAGTCCGTTCTTGCTCAGCTATAGTTTGGAGTTTGGGCAATTGCAGCTGTTGTGAGTTGGTGATAGCAATGGCTGTGTCTGGTCCAGACGACAGCATTTCACAGCCTTCTCTTTACCTTCTGGCTCTTTCATTCTTTCTACCTTCTGCTCCACAGAGTCTCTGAGTCCTAGAGGGTTTGGCATAAATGTCTTGTTGAGGGTCACCTTCCTATCCTCACCTATCCTCAGCATTCTGTGTAGCCACAAGTCTCTAGATTCATCGCTGTTCACTGGAAAGAGAGGATTCTCCGATTGAAGCTGAGAATAGCATTTTTATGTACTCAGGAGGCAATTTGACATGGTTTTAATTTAGCTGTAGAACCTTTGCTTTTTTGTTTTCAATGGACAATGGGACTCGAGGTTTATCATTATTTCATTTCCCCTGATACGACCTAGGGGTTGCAACAGCCAGTCAAGACGTTTCTGAATTTTCACCATGTGACTGATTTCTCCTTCCAGGGCAGCTGGATGCCTGATTTACAGGGAAACACTTGTTTCCAAGATTCACTCAGAAAACTTATTATTATCATCACCATAATAAAAAACACTTTTATAAAATAACATCTATTTGTAATAAAATCACCTATACATTTAAATTCATATGGTGCCTTTACAAATGAGTTTTCTTTCTAGTAACTTATGTAATTTTTGAGGCTTACAAATATCTTACCTAAAATTATTTCATATTCTGTTAAAATAAAGATAGCATTTACCAAGACATATGTTTAACTTTATATAAAGAAAAATGTGTTAAAATCAGTTTTCATTAATAGATTCCTGGATTACAGAGACAGACCAAAAATGGTTTCCATTTTTGAAGCTGTAGTGGTGTGGAAATACTTGGCATCACCGACTCCGCTTGCAGAATCCAATAGAATTCAAAATAGACGGAATGCTGAAGGCTTTGGAATAGCAGAAAGATCATACAAGGTAACGGCTGGTTGCTGGAACATAATGAATGTGAAAAAGTGTCCTCAAGTGACACATGTAATGATGTGTGCTTCACAGGGCTTTACAGCGTCACAGGAAGTCCCGTAGAAAGACACACTGCCATTCTGTGGTTTGCAGTGACTGTGTGAGCAACAGCAACCAGAGGACCACGCTTCAAGCATGGTATGGAGGGGTCTGTAATGGCTTCTCCTAGACCCCAGAGCAGAGGACTTTCATTCACGGAGTCCTTACTTGCTGAAGCTGTTTACTTGTAACCATCCCTCTTAGTAGTCAACTGGAAGTGGTAGGCATACGACCACAGTGAGTGTCCCTCTGAGGATAATGGGACTCACCCATCAGCCTGGGTTAAGTCTCAGGAGCACTGTGTGACAGTGGTGGTGGGGGGCTCAAAGCTCTACTGTACTCTCAACATGGGGAGATCCTGTCATTTAGTTAGGAAATATGAGACTATATGGTGATGGTGATGATTTTTTTTTTACTCTTTTGCCCTTTCAGAGGGAAAAGAGGAGCTTTCTTACTATTCATCACTTAAAGTCTAAAACTATGATATCCACATTTGCAACCTATAAATCCTGGGAGAGAAAAAAAAGGCAAGAAGCCCTTTATTTCCTTCTAATAAGTATTAATTACATATGTATGCTTTTATATTTAGCTATCTTTCAGTATGTTCAATATGTAACTGTTGAATAGTCCTCTAACTAACATAGACTTGTTTACTTTCGCCATTTCATCAAAGAAAATTCTCTTCATTTTATCTCTGTCCAAAAATTCAAATGAAGGCAATTAAGTTAAAATTCACTGTCTGGCTTTACACCTTTAACTCCCATTGCAGCTGGTTAGTGAGTGTGATTTAGTTAATGCTTCCTTTCGGCTTCCCTTCCAGACATGAGTTTTCTGGTCCTTAGAACAAAGCTCTGTCTGCATCTTCCTTCGTTTCTTGAACAATATTCTAAGTTGAGACATTTCCCCCTGTACAACTGCCCCCAGATATCTCAACAGAAGTTAAATAACAGACCCCCTCCACCCACCTGCCCCAGGCAGAGAAGAAGTATGCCAAAGTCCCCACTTGGCATTCAAAATTCTTTCACACAATATTATCCCTATGAGACCACAGCATTCCTCAGTCCTCCACTTACAGTCTTGGTTCACATATTGCACTCTAGCAAATCAAGTCCTTCTGAGGACCAAGATGCCCTGCCTCTCCCTTTGCCTATGAACTGTGTTGGGAATCCTTCCTCTCTCATTTCCATGCTTTCTCTGTCTTGACTTTCATTTACTCTAACTGCCCTCCTGGGAAGCTTCACTTTATTTTTCCAACTGGAGTAATTTTATCCTTTCCCCGGACAACTGAAGATTTCCTTCTGCACTTTCCCATAGCACTCACCAACTTTTAACTGAAATAAATTTGGGGTTACGCAAAAGTTGCAGAGTTCCCGTAGTACCTACCCTAGAGTGAGTTTCTAATGTTAACTGCTTACATGCCCACAGTGCAAGGATTGAAATGAAGCAAACTACTAAGCAAAACAGAAGTTTATTGGATTTCATCTTTTTTTTTTTTTTTTTTTTTTTTTTTCTGAATGTACTTTTTCTGTTCTGAGGTCAAATTTAAGCTCCCACAATGCATTTAACGGTTTCCTTCGTCTCCTCCAAATGGTGTCTCTTCTTTAAACTCCCCTTCTCTTCTGTGACCTCAGCAACTCTACTTTACGCTATCATTTCATTTTGTACATGTCTATTTCTTCACTCTGCTGCAGATGGCCTGTTGCGTCCATGTTTTCTGTCTCTCACAGTACCTATCACATGATAGGCATTCCATAATTACAACTTAACTACATGCCAGAAACAATTAGAAAGGACAGTGAGAAAAGCTACCTAATTAAACACTGATGTGTGGGTTATGAAGTCATCAAGTATTACAAAGGTTAGAGAGAAGAAGCTATAAGACAAATTTTCTCTGCAAATATATTTGAGTGCAATTTCCCTAAGACACCAGAACAGGCTTCCCTTCCAGCTCTTCATGTGGTGACCTATAGGAAGGGCAGCCTTTTAGGCCAAGCATGTAGCCTGACCTGCTGGAGTTAATCAGTATAGACTTTGTCTTCCATGTCAAGGATCGATCCTGGTCTCTTGCACAGACTACTGAGCGAAAATAATTATCCCCGCCTCCTATATACCTTGATTCTGTCCCGTATCTTTCTGTTGAAAATGGACAGAGAACTCTGGTCCTCCTGTCTTGGGCCCTGTCATCCAGCTGATTCTATTCCAAATTCCTCACACAGATGGCTGATGATGGTGTCATGATACTTTAAACCATGATGCAAGTACTCACCTACCCACTGGAGTCCCTGTTGTCTGGGTTTTTTGATGGGCTCTGTCATCATGGCCTTTCTGGCTCTATTGCTGCCAGGAGAATACTTTGCTGACAGGACCATGCTTTTTTTGCATAACATCACACCCACTAGCTCTCTTTTTTTAGTCACACCTTCTATTGCCAAGTCCCAGCATAGTTCAGAATTGTGCCCATCCTCTTTATGGCTCAGTTATCCCTATTTCACTTTGATGGAAACCTCAAATCACTTTTATCTGCCTAAGCCTACCCCTCCTCCTCCTCCTGTTCTAAAGTCACTATGTGTCTTTTTCCTCCTCCCACTTTACCAGCTTTGGCCTGGGAAGAGTAAACTCATCTTTCCAGGCCACAGAAGCTTTGGTATGGTTTGAAGGGACCCAAAGGAGGATGCTTTTCAATATGAAACCCATGCATCATTAGACTGAGATCTTCCACAAGAATTCTGAAGCATCTATGGATGGGATAGAGAACAACTGAACTGATACATGTGTTTTAACTGGAGCAGGAATGTATAATTTTTCACTTTCTCTGGGATGCTGTACTGCAAAGAAAGACTAGAGAGTAGGGTCCTACAGAGGTGTTTTGACATTAGGCTTAATAAAGTATGAAGAACTCTTTAATACATAATGTTCTGCTTGGTTAACAAATAAAGCAGAATGCACTGGCTAGACTTTGAAGTAAATCAAATCATACATGCAGCTGTGTGACTGGTTAACTTGCAACAGCCTCCTCACAGCGATTCAGCAATGCTCAATGCAACAGTGCACAAATAAGACCAGCAAATCATGAATGAAAGCACCTTCAGTTCAGACACAGAATGTCAACTTTTCAGTACTCCAAAGGCCCCATGTAGTGAGAAAACCTTCACTGCTGTTGATCTGTAAGCATCCTAACGATAGCTTTAATCTCTCTAAGACCCTTCTACATATCCACCTGTTCACACAATGGCAGGCGCATAGATACACATATGTCCTGTCGTCTCATGTCTCTTGCCTTATTATGTACAGGCAGTTGACAAGAATAAACTAGGGAATGGGATAGTGTGTGTGGGCAGGCTAGTTTTTTCAGCTAGAATTATTTCTGATCAGCTTTTTATTATGATCTAAAAAAAACCTTAAAGAAATAGTCAGAAATTAAAAAGAAAGGAATGAAGAAAGGAAGGGAGGGAGGGAGGGAGGGAGGGAGGGAGGGAGGGAGGGAGGGAGGGAGGAAGAATGGATCATTCTCCTTTTAGAAATGAAAATGAGGTGCAGTGCTCCTAAAACACACATTAGCATGGGGAATTGGGAAGTGTTAGACAGATTTCATGGGTACCTTATCAGTGATGGTTCTCAGAGTTGTGGCAGGTAGAGGGAAGCGTGGGCCTGTTGGCCACTTGCACTTCTCTGGATGCTGTGTGCTTCAGCTTCTGGTCCACAGAGCTCATCTCATGTTATAAACTGATGGACAGCTGACCAGTGTCAGCTCAGCACGACTCACTGACTCCAGCTGTTCAGTGGGCTGGAGGGACAGACTGTCCTTTTGCCTGCCATTCTGGTTGGCTACATTCTCCCCTCACAAGAGCTTCAACTAGAAAGCCAACCACTATGCAGTAAGATGCGACTATTACCGGGCAATATTTTGATGAAATAACTTGCTGGGAGGGTTCCGTTTCAACTCAAAAGCCTTGCCAACCATGCCCATCTGCCCACATTTACACACCATGCCAAGCCTGTTCTGTGGTTATGATGACAAAACCATTAAGTTGCCATTTCAATCCTTTCCCAAAGCTGTAGGTTTAAGCACCATTCACCTGTGACTCAAAGTATTCTTTATTAAACAATGGCATTTGAAAAATTTCACCCTCTATATACCTATATATACATACTTCTTCAATAGCATTTGAAAATTTTCACCCTCTGTATACTTATATATACATACTACTTCTTCAAGTCAATGGAAACTGAAATGGAAGGACCAATTAGCATTTAATGTCACATGGCAAGATTTCAGTTTTGAGTAGTTAAAATGAAGGTGATCTTTATCTGTTGAGCCTTACAATATACTTTACATGAGACATGCCCTTGAATTCCAGTGTTCTATAAGGTTGGCAATAGTTTCTGTATTTTGTGGAGGAGGAAACTGACTTAGCAATTGAAGGTGTCCAAGGTTATATAGCTAGTAAGAAGATCTAGATGTATGAGTTCAAACATTCTAACCCCAAAGTTTATACTCTCAATTACTATTCCACTGTATCTTGTATATTACTAGGAAATCTAAACATACACTTAGAGCAGTCATCCGTAATAGAGTAGGGCTTCCTGCCCCTAATTACCCGCACTGAGATGATTTTAGAGTTTGCCTGACTGCATATTTCTAAAAAGAGAAAAGAAAAAAAAGCCAAGCTATGGGGCTGGAAAGATGGCTTAGTGATTGAGAACACTAGTTTCTCTTCTAGAGGACCTGGATTCAATTCCCAGCACCAACATGATAGCTCACAACTGTCTGTAACTCCAGTTCCAGGGGATCTGAAACCCTGACACAGAAATACTTGCAGGCAACTAATGAATCATCCTCCTTTAAGAAACAAAAATGAGGTGCTAATGCATATACACTAATACACATAAAACAAAAATAAATAAGTTATATAAAAATTAAGCTAAATACATAAACATTTTGGTTCCTATAAGTGGTGATTCTTTTTTTTTTTTTTTTTTTTTTCTTTTTTTTTTTTTCGAGACAGGGTTTCTCTGTGTAGTTTTGTGCCTTTCCTGGAACTCACTTGGTAGTCCAGGCTGGCCTCGAACTCACAGAGATCCACCTGGCTCTGCCTCCCGAGTGCTGGGATTAAAGGCGTGCGCCACCACCGCCCGGCTTAAGTGGTGATTCTTATGCAAAGTCCAAACCATATAAAAAAGAATATTTCCTTTTCATTCTCTAACAATGATGGAATTCCTGTTTTCTTGACAATTGTGTTTGATAGCTACCCAAACATGTACTGGTAGGAATGATTTTCTTAAAAGCATCATGCTCAAAACCTCAATGTTAAAAATGCTGCTTGTGTTAGAAAAGAGGAAAACCTGGTTGATACAAAACTCAGTCCAGCTGCAGGCATGCAGTTCTGAAGGGAAGACATGCTTCCTGACGAGCTGGGTGCCCAGCAGCTGGGGGAAGTGGGGATGAAATGTCCTGATGAGGCCCTACCAGAGAGTGGGATTGGTTAATCTTTGTCAAGAATCAAATGCCTAGTATTCCTTTGTTCAAAGTCTCAACAATATATTCTTGCTATCAAAATATAAAATTTAAAAAGTATTTACTAATTTATATCTGTATTTCTTTATTTGAAGCTTGTGCTTGCATTGACATATTTACATAGAAAATGTAAATCATATAATGTCTATGTTAATCCGTATAGAAATTTCTATTTATTATTAGTGCTTGTATAATCTGACTTTTTATGCATCCATGCTGTATTTCCCCCCAAAGGCTTAAATTACATTTGGTTCTTCGTTATCCTTAGAGCAGTAAGTAGATTGTTAAAAAAAAAAAAAAACTACTTTCCACAGTGAATGATTTATTATTCAAGTCTAAACTCAACACAAAAAGGTATAAATGCAAATACTTATTCACAATAAATGTGGTGCCCCAAGGCACTGTTTCTACCTCATAAGTATTTGGATATTATATTACATTATATTGTCTGTCAAGCCATACTTCCACCGCATTATTTTTATTCCTTCCTATTTACATAATGTACGAAAAGACAATGACAGAAAAGGTGTATTGGGTTTTATTCAGCCCATGAGGCAGGCTGTGATTGTGAGGACACAGGTTGAGAGAGAAAGGACACGTGGCCCACAAATCCCCTTGTCAGTCAGAGCACAGTTCATCTATGAAGTGATTAAAAATGGAAGAAAATCTTTCTAAATTGCATTCATATCTACATAGGAAGAGGGAGAGGGAGGGGAGGGAGAGACACCAGAGGACATTACCAAGGGCTTCGAACAACCATTCAAAAGTAAGCAAAAATTAGTTATTTTCCAAGTTTTTCTTTCATTGCTGATTGGAAATACATTAAGTTAATTTTAGCTATTATTGAAAATAATAATTAATCTAAATACCTACTACTAGGATGCTAATAGCCACCACAATAAGAAGAGCGTGTATTTTCCAGTTGTTTTTGAGGCAGGTGTAGTTAAATGACACTTTCCTACTAACTTGTTAATAGAAGGTATTACTTGAATAACACCATGGATACAGTGATGGACACAGGCCCTGACTCTCAGTGTCTTATTCTCATGGTCTTGTAAGAAGGGCAGGTGCACAATGAAGGAAAAGAGGTTGTGTGTACTCTCACTGTCAGAGTAAACTGAATAGTTCCCAGAGTACTCAGCTATTCCTCTGACTCCAGATGTTTACGGCTGCGCTCTATAACCATCATCAACAGTCCTTTAAAGCACTGCACCTCGATCATGCATACTTCTTCCTGTATTTAAAATTTAAATTATATCACTTTAATAAAGGGTATGTCTAGAAATAGGCATGAAAATGTTTTTCTGTACAATCAGAAACCTTAATTTTTCCCGTTAGATAAAGCCATGGTTGTACCCTTCGTTTCATGGAAACTTAGAATCCATTTATCAGAACTACGTTTACAGTATTTCAAAATCTAGCACAATGCTTAAACTAAAAACTGTCTTTGAAATAAATTGATTTAACTTTTTAATTTTTTTTTGCATATGAAACTGCCTAGGTTCATCTGGTAGTCTTTTTATACTTTTCTTTGTATTTTGAATATACTACTCCTCTGCTCTATTAAATCTACTGAAATGGTTTTCCTGTGAGTTTGGTCATTTTCTTCTGTAAGGGTTTAGAGTGTTCAGGTGGTTCTACACTATTTCCTGAGAACTCTGAGGTCTTCCCATCACAGATGTCACTCAAGTTGTTTCCTAAACTCAACATTTTGCTAACAATTTTTTCCTTCCACAGTTCATTGCAAAACAACACAGTTGTTTTTCATTGGTGCCAGATATATTCATTAATAATATGTAAGTCATTTCATGGATTTCTAAAAATTCTATTTATATTTTCCAAAATCAAAATCTCCAATGATCATCCCCATCAAAAAGGAACAACCTGTTACTTAACCCTGCGGAAGCAGTTACTAATATATGGAGTGAGTTCTGTGGCTTAGGAACATTCACCCACCATATCTCTTAAATTCCAAGATATGGTTAGTGTTCTTTCTTTGTAAGAGACATACAATCCTAGCAAGAAAAAAAAAAATAAAAGCAGTGGAAATCCCAGCTAGAGCAATGTACTGAGAGGCAGATGGGGCTGGTATTTACAAGAGTGAATTTCTGTCCCTGCTCTACTATGAACCAGCTTCCTGGACCGGCACACACCATTGAATCTGCACAAAATACTTTCCCTGGGACTTGTTTTTCACACCTGTAAAATAAAGATAATTGGACTTGCATTTCTGGGCTCCCTTTCAACTCCAACAGGCGGTGATCCTGCAGTTCTGACAGGACAGTCAACACAGAGGTAGTTCCTAAAGCAGCAGCACAAAATGAACTAAATTAGGGATGGCTGGTTTTTAATACATATTCAAATTTAGACTTGCTCATCACTTTTTTTTCTGAGAACTGATTGAGAATTTCATCCAGTGGTTCCTTAAGTAGGAACTTTCAAAACTCGTTTACTCTAAAAATTAACATACTGGTACTTGTCACTTTGACTATTTTTAAACTGAGATTTGCTTCATATCACTGACACAGATTATAGTTATAACAATACTATGAACATTTAAAATTAATACATGAATTATGAAGCATAAGAAAGGAACAAATGCATTTAAATGTATTCTTCATTTATTGACCATCTAGAAATCTGTAGTATCACGTAGATAACACTGGTTCATTGACAAATTGTAATAAAACTAAGTAGAGGGGACTGAGCCTACTCCTAGTTAATACATGCAGGGGTTTGCTCTAATTTAGGGGAACTACAACGTGAGAATCTCAAGTTTAAAAATTAACGCAATGAGGATCAGCAAATGTTGGAAACAAGCGACTGACTGCTGAACTGAATCCACTTTGATTTCAGGACAATCAGACTGGCATGGAAAAGCGCCTGCCAGGAGAGCTGGCGCCATCAGCACCAGCCCTGAGCCCACTCCCACTTCTTGTCATCTTGGTCCTCACTCATCTTGTCTCTTGTCTATGCTTTCTTTCTCTTACACCTCTCTCAACACCACGTCCTTTATTTTCTTGTGATTGCTTTTCCGTATCTGTCACTCTCAACAGAGTACCCCGAGAAAGGAGACGGTTTTTGTCAGCTTATTTCAATCATGCTTCTTGCATCCTCCACTAGGCTAGCACTCTTCAATTATTCACTATTCTTACACCATTTGCTGAAGGAATAAATATTCATTTAATTAGCATGTATCCAGGTATGGATCTGGATTCTCAGCTAAAATCACCAAAAAACCCCCACATGACCAATATATACTTCTCATACAAAAGAAGAGATAGGCATATCTGATCAGTATGGTTTGAAATGCTCATGAGGATCACTGGACATATTATTGCCTCCTGTAATTCTCACACTCAAGAAGTAGAGGCAGGGAAATTTGAAGGAGGCTTCCCGAGACACTGACTTGAAGCAAACGAGAAATGAGCTTGGCTGCTAAACAACGAGGCTAGTGAGATGGTTCAGTGGGTGAAGGTGTTTGTCACCCCTGGTGACTTGAGTTTGGTCACAGGTTTCACGTGGAGGAGACAACTGACTCCCAAAAGTTGTCCTCTGACCTTCACATATACTCTGTCTGTCTGTCTCTTTCTCTCTTTTTCTCACTCTCTCTCTCTCACTCATACACACACACACACACACACACACACACACACACACACACACAGAGAGAGAGAGAGAGGGAGACAGACAGACAGACAGACAGACAGACAGATAGAGACAGAGAGACACACACACACACACACACACACACACACACACACAGAGAGAGAGAGAGAGAGAGAGAGAGAGAGAGAGAGAACGAGGGAGAGAATATAAATAAATATAAATATAATAAAAATTTCAAAATCACTAAGTCCATCTGTCATGGCACAGTGCCAATGTGTTCCGTATGTGAAAACAGAGCAAGCAGTTGAGTTACTTCAGCAGGATCACGATGCTAGAAAGCCTGTGGCTGTAGGATGTTGCCCCTGACATGATCTTATCATCTGATTTTAGCCAGCCTCATACCACTGTCCAGAATTTGCACGCTTAGAGTGAAGATGTGACTCAGTGTTCAAATGCTTGCCTGGTATGTAAAAATCCTGGGTTTGACTCCCGGGACTAAAATACAAGTATTTACTTAAGGGTAAGACCAGAATCTCTGTACGTAGCTTTATGCCTTAAGTCATACTCAGATACGTCTACTATAACCAGATGACAGGTCTTTCTTGAATAATATAAGGGAATTTTTGTTCTGATTTAGTCTTTAGAAAACGAAATGGAACCAGCTGAGACGGCTCAGTTGGTAAAGTGCTTGTTCTGCAAGCCCAGAGACATGAGTTCAGTCTGAAGCTCCCTCTTAAAAATGCCAGGTGTGCTACATGCGTCTCTAACCTCAGCTCCAGGAGCGGAGACAGGTATCCCAGAGGGCTCATTGGCCAGCCAATCTAAGAACTTATGAGTGCCAGACCAATGAGCATGCTGTCTCAAAGCAGGTAGGTAACATTTCTGAGGATGACACCCAAGGCTGTCTGCAGGCTTTCACATGCATGAGCACACATATGTATGCACACACACATAAGTAAGAATTTGGAAAAATTAAACACATGAAAAGTTATGTAAGTTAGAAAGACTGGGCAATCTAGAAAGAATGTCACTACAAAACAAAATAGCCTCATTACATTTTTTTTTTTCCTGAAGTCATACATCATCAAGAGCAACGTGTTTTCTGTTTTGAGTATTTTCATTTTTTATAGGAGTTTCACACACCAACATACATTATTGGGTTTTTTTTTACTGCTTCAGGACAGCCTCCTTGAAATTTTCCATGCTCTGTGAAGATCATTATCATAACCACATTGCATTTATTACAAATAGGTACTCCGTTCGAACAGCAGTTTAACTGGATTCCATCTCACTGGCAACGCTAAGCGGCTTCGTATTAGAAGTAAGTTGAGTTAATGGGACTCTGTTTGAAGGATGTGCTACCTGGACCTGCTGTTGCCCAGGTGTTTCTTTAAGGGGTCCGCAAATGAAGGGAAGAAGCCTGCTGTGCAGAGGATAGGAAAATTATTATCATTTGCTTTCCTAAATTGAATGAGAATTTTTGCTCAGCAGAAGCCTCTTGACTGCAGTGGTCTGAAATTGCATCCTGCTGGTAAGAATGCCTGTGTGGGGTGGTGGGAATTTGAACATTCCACTTTCCTTCAAATCGAGTAAATTTTATGAGTTTGCTCCCAGCCTTATGGAAGTGTGCTATCTCTCCTTCACAAAAGCGAAGACCTCTTTACACAACAGTGGAGAATAAATTATGATTAGTTAAGTGTTCACTTTTTGCTTAATAAGTAATTTTAATAGTTTTTTTTTTAAAGGGAGAAATTCTTTCTCTTAAATATGAATTTGAGTTAAAATTCTTTAATGAAGAAGATAGACTTTTTATACTTATTTTACCAACTGAAGGTTCTACTTCTTGGATGCTAAGCTCATTTGCTGGGTAAATGCTTTTGGTCATTAACAAAATTTTATTTTTACTGATTATATACTTCTGCTCTGGATTCCACCCATCAGCGTTCCTTAGCCTCTGCATTGTCTTGGTTAACGCTTTGTGTGCTTGCGGTTCAGTTTTTTCTGATACTAAGATTTTGAACTCCTGATTGTTTAGGTTTCACAATCTTGGCCTGTCTTTCCACTTTCACCTTTTAAAAGCAACTTGCTGTAGGTTGCACCCTTGCATAAATATATCTACAAGTGCGTTTGCAAAATACTTCGTTTTAAAGTAAAAGAATAAGTGTATTTCTTTACATTTGCTGATATATAAAATAAATGTAATTTCTTTTTAAGATGTTGAAAAGTCTGTTTGTCTTGTGCAATGTGTGCAGCTTTGAAAGTCACTTATATGCCGGGCATAGTGGTGCATGTCTTTAATCCCAGCACCCCAGCACTTGAGAGGCAGAGGCAGGTAAATCCATGAGTTCAAGGATAGCATGGTCTACAGAGTAAGTTTCAGGACAGCCAGGGCTACACAGCGAAACCCTGTCTCAAAAAAAGTCATTTAGCAATGTGTCATGCTTTTAAGTTCATATATTAACCTCAATCTCCTGTAACTTTGGAGTGTTTATTGTTCCCTTGTGAGTAGATGTGGAGAGTAGTGTATACTTTTCACTTTCTCCCATTCTTTCCAGATGATATTCAACAAAATGCTTCCTTTCTTTTTGTTCTATTTCTATCTCTCTTTTATTTCTTTGGAGACAGGACATCAGGAAAGGTAGGATGGCCTTGAACCCTCACACATTGTGTCTCCTGTCTCCACCTCCTAAGTGCTGGTGTTATACGCATGAATCACTATTTTGAGCTCTGTTACTACTTAATGTCTTCATATACTCTTCAACAGGCCTGTATTTCTTATGCTCCTTTAATTTGACTTGTTAGATTTAAATGACGTCTAGGCACTGAGAAGAGAGATACCAGCCATAGTGTTATGTACTCAAATTACTTTGTATTACATCCCTTTTGTTGTTGTTGTTGTTGTTCATCATTTTAGTTCTAGACTTTAATGACATTATACTTTATGTTCAAGTCTGGAATTCCAATCTTTGCATTTTGGATTTTGTTCTCTAGTTGAATACATCCGGTGCTTACAATCGATCCTTTTCTGTTTTTGTCTACAGTCATTTCTTGGTTGCTTGTAGTGTTCCTCTTAGTGGTTCTATCAGAAGGGGCTCCTGATGGGATTGTTGTCAGAAAGCCTGCACACGCAGACTATTTGCTTCCTGCTTTAAAACCTTAGTAGTGGCTTGACTGACAGATTGGCCAACCAGCGATTCCTACAACCCTGGGAAATGCAATATTCCCATGGCACCCTCTTCCTTGTTGGATATCTCAGCTGCTACTGTTGTTTTTAAAGTTCTACCAAAATTCGTCCTCTTGCAAACTTCTACCAGCTCCTTCAGATAAAGCCTCTCAAACATTTCCCTTCCCTGAGATAAAAGCAATAATTCACAGAAGAAAACTTCTTAAGAGCAGCATAACTCTAGCCTCATGGGCTTAGCATTCTGTCCAGTTAATACAGGTCACTCACCATCCCTGCCATCCCTGCACTCTTCCCACAGCATTGTTTTGAATTATGTAGAGTTATCATTTAGGGATGGAAGTTGCTTCTGGGATATCCAATGCAAAGGCATCATTTTAGGCTGAAGAAACTGAATGGGAAGAAACTGGGAGAGGTAAAGAGTTGCTTTTTGTTGTTGTTGTTTTTATGTTTTAGCCACTACTAGGAAACTGTCAAGTTTTGGACCCCAGTGACTTCCACAAAAGGATTCTTTCCATTTCCTCTGCCCACGGAAATGAAATGATCAGAAGTGTTTCACCACACTTAAGAGGACTCAGCAGATGCCTGACACATGGGAGGCTTCACATAGTCTGATAGCTATAGCTACTGTCCACATTCCAGCCATGGAATGACACACAGGTAACCGGATTATGACTTCCAGTGGGTTTTTTGTTAAACACATACACTGCCGTTTACTTTTTATTTTTAATAAAAGACGTTTACTTTTTATTTTTAATTACGTGTCTGTGCACATGGATGTGGGTGATCAGGGAGGACAGAGGTGTCAGATCTCCTAGAAATGGAGTTACAAGTGATTATAAACCATCTGATGTGAGTGTTGGGTGGGAGTCAAACTCTCCCATCATTTTGAAATGTCACTAGCTTATGCTGAACATGTAGACCAGATTCTCTCTTCAATACACTAATTTGGCCTCAAAAATCCATTAACGAATATTGTCATTAAACTAAGGAGATAATTACTTTGGATACATATAGAATGTACAAAATCCTAGGCTAACTGCAGCTAGTAGTGGTAATGGTGAAGCTAGCCAAGTGCTTCAATGAGAGACTTAAGAACAAAGACATCACACTAATGCAGCACACGCACACAATTATCCTCCAAATGGAAGCATCAATACAGTTAGCAAATTTCTGAAAGCATGCTGGAGTCATCCCATACAGGCAATAGAGAACATTTCCAAGGTATTGGTTGTCATAATTTGAAATTGCTAGTGTTTGATGAAGAGGGGAGCAAGTGGAATTTTGTTCTCTTGTAAGATACCACAGATGAAGAATTACACCTAAAGATGACTTCAATTTAAATATTATTCTCATACTCAAGAAAATGTCGTAGAAGATACAAGACCTCGCCCGAGACTACTTTTAAAAAATCCTCATAGATTTCCTCATATCAATTTTCTTCGATTTAATTGTTTGCTTCTAGGGGTGGTCTGCCTCTGTGCACCACACACATGCAGTGCACGTGGAGGCTGGGAGAGGGCATCAGTGTGTTTGAACTAGAGTTAAGAGACTGTTGTGAGCTGCCATATGTGCGGGGAATCGAACCCAGGTCCTTAAGAAAAGCAGCCAGTGCTCTTAATCACTGAGCAATCTCTTCCGCTCCTCCCTCACGTTTCTAAAATATCATTTTTTTTCCAAACAACTAAATAATTTTCTGGCCCTTTAAAATATTTTAAGGTTTATATCAAGGATATATCTTTTAATATTCCTAGAGATCATTATGCTAAGCAGAATAAACAGATTCTGAAGGACAAATATTGCATGTTTTCTCATATATTAAATTTAGGTTTTGTGAAGGCAGAAAAATAGAAGGGGGACCATTTAGGAAGAGGAAGGGGACTCCAGAGATGTGACTCAAGACAGAGTGAAACATATCAGAGGAGGATTGGATCAAAGTGTGCTACATGCATGTACAGAATGTCACCAGTTATTCTGTAAAAATAATACATGCTAATAATAATACCTTGGTTAGAAGGAGGTTTTATAAGCCTAGAGAAGCAATAAAACATCAGATATAATTCTGGCAGTTGAGGATAGCTATCATTATTATTTGGATTAAGTAATATTTTTATTCATTTCAACTATCTCCAGATGCATTTCTATCTGAAGAAAATATGACAATTGGACCATGTCAAATATGCTTTTATGACTTCCTGTGTTTACTTACATAGATTATGGGTATTTTTATGTTAGCAATTTTTCTATATACATTTTAATGACTTCTCAACATGTTGAGACCGATAAGTGCATTTTAATATCTTTATATGCCTCATGGGTTTCTTTATTATACACTTTCATAATAACATTAACATCCCCAAACTTCCTCCTATGTTTAGGTCTCACTGACTGTCCCTCAGTGCTGCCTTCAGATTCATCAAATTTGAGTGAAGCTAACCTTGACGTTCACTTCTGGATGGTAAAGGTGAAAGATTATTCTGTCCGAGGGAAATTATTGCTTTTTTTTTTTTTAGATCCCACCACATTGATAAAACTTAGATACTCTTTTCACTTTTCATCCTTCATCCAGAAGGGGGTTTCTCGCTCCTATCCTTACCCAAACAACATTATTACAAAATACTTGGTGAGTTTCTCCTTGGTCAATCACATCTGACTAGGTAGTTGTTTACTGTTCTTGCTGTTAGACTTTTGTATTCCAAGTTTAGAAGAGAAAAGAATTTGCGGCCCCAAGGGTAGGGGTGGGATGGGGACCCAACTCTAGGAGCTCAGCCATGCCTCCTTCCTCACAGGTTTCATGCCTTCACCATTCCATAAATGTTTCTGTCATTTACTTTCCTGCCTATTTTGCCAAGCACTGCAACCACCTCACACGAGGACCTGAGACTCTGCGGAAAGTTTTCTTTAGGGACTGTAATTTAAGAACACAGTCTGATAAATATGCCTACCATAGTAAAGTAATTCACCTGAGGACGTGACTCTGTTTGTCCTCCACCTGCTCCTCTGCTAGAAAAAAGGAAAGGGGAAGGGGAATGAAGAGGGAGAAGTGAAGAAAAAAAGCGATAGGAGGGTCGGTAGGGTTTTTTGAAATTGAAAAATGACAAAAAATTAGTACTGACACACTATTATATAATATTTTCAAACCTTGTCCAACTTTAAATTTATATTTTATAAATTTTAGGGTTTTCATGACATGTAGCACCCACTTCATACATAATCTTGAGAACAATCCCAATCACAAATGCATGTGAAATTATTATTTTAGTTAATACAATTCTGCAAATAATTAATTTTATCCCTTACAAATTACTGGCTCACCTTCTGCATCCAAATACCCTCTGTTTTCTACGTGTGATATGAATGGTTAATGAGTGTAGCCAAAGGATACCAGAGGGATGTGCTTGTCCTTGATAATGTCTTTTCCTTTTCAGGTTTTATGGACCAAAAATCTAGCAAATGTGAACGAGCATAGAGACTGATGGAGATGGGGGAATGGCAATCACACAGAAATCCAGTCAAAGGCCTTGATTACAAAATTACACTCTTCACTATGAATACAGTACCGTTAAACCTTCAGGGACTCATCATAACTTTAAATCTGAGTGTGTCCCTGTGGGCCACTTCTGTAGCTGGAATATAAAAAGCAAGCCTTTTATAAACTTAAAACCACAAATAATAATAAAAGAAAAAAAAAAAACAAAGTTGGTAAGTGAGGTGTCGGAGCAGAAATCAATAACGTGGCAGTCACCAAAGACACACATAACCTGTCATCAAAACATCAAGTGGTTTATAAGGTCGGCCCACAAAAGAATGAAAGCAGTAAGCAATATACTGAACAGATCTGTTCCTTTGAAATCAAAGCCTGAGTTTTCAAACGTGGAAAAGATAGAGTCCTCAGTATGCAAGAATGCCTAGTCAACCCTGGAAGGGCTTACCCTATTTTTCCTTCTAGATATTCTGTAACTAGAGCCGGTAACCCTAAATGTCTGGATAAATTACAGCATCACACCAGACAGAGTAGCAGCTAGGGATAGTAAGGGGGTGCTCTCCTTGTGAAAGGGAGATGCAAATTAGCTCATCATACTGAAATTAAAAAGGAATATTAATGAGAATTAATAATTCAAATTGGGGAGATGAAAAGGAAATGCTAATCTATCACTTCTGTGCTGAAGTCACTCTTGACTTATTCTTACGACTAAAGGAAACTACATAAAAGCTGAAGTATAACATTAACTTTATAAATGAAACATAAATGACTTTCAATTCCAGTTTCAGAGTTTCTTAAAGGCCCCGGAGCGTGTGCATCAGGAGCACTACCAAGGGTGAAATGCATCCCAGCCCCTGGAATCTAAGCCTTTGGAATATGTGCAGGGGATAGTGCTTTGAAGACCACTTACTGTGACTCTTGTACACATTGAGTGTTAGGACGACTGTTTGAGGAGTTTCATGAGGAGAGAGGTCAGATGATCCTGGCTTCCTCTCTGTACCCTTACCTCCTTGCCCTGCTGGCTTACAGCAGTGTAGGACCCACTCCATTTACTTCCTAGTTTTGCTGGGGGATGCGCAAAAGTGCTTGTTTGTCTTAAATTTAACTGCTTTTAGTTTGTCTGCTTTCCAATAACATACAATTAACTTTTGATGTAATTAACAGTTACTCAAGTTTCACTTACCTTCACATCTTCATGTTCATCCAGAAAGTTTTATATGTATGGAGGAGAGACTTCCAAGAATATGGCAAGTGGGTTTTCTCCTTTCCAAGGGTGTCAGCTAGCCTTCGAGACTCCTGAGGTGGGTAGGAGAAACGCCAGTCTTAAGCCAGTGGGGCTTGGTTATCTCTAAACAGAGCAGAAAGATGGACACCTGGTCACATGTAATCTCCAATCACCAGCATCTGACATGGACAAGGTTACTCTCAGTAAACTAACTGCGTTTCTAAATTTAAATTTGGCTGAGGCTTGTTGCTCCCCGATTTAGCTCAGTTGTCATTTAAAATTTCATGACATTGTGAATCAGCATCACAGGATGACTCCAACTACAGAGCAGTCAGCTGGAGTTCCTATGGTGGTAACTGACTATTTTTTCAAACAATGAATTAAGTGGGATAATTGCTGACTTTATTTTTGATATGTGGTGCTGAATTCATACTGAATTTCTAAGCCAAGGTTGATGAGATCCCTTGGAAATACATCTTTACACAAAAGTCTATAATACCCTGTAAAACATAAAGATGGGATATTTTTACTAAGTCCCCATGGAATCTTCTGGTAATTTTGCTGTTTTCTTTCACGTGGGCAATGCTTGCAAAGATAATTAGTCACGCACAAGGATTAAAAATCCTATCTAGTTCATATGTGTGGTAGTTGATGTTTTCCTACTCAGGAAAACCAAAGTTCTAGTGTCTTTGCTGAGTGAATTGAGCAGAAGTTAATAAAGATTAACAGAAAAGGAGAATAAAACACTTTAAAAAATTGATAATAAGCCATGCAAGTATTTTTCTGAAGGGGGAAAGGAAGGAAAAAATACAGGTAAGTGTAAGATTATAAGCAAAGTGACAAGCACACACTATAAAGCAAGCATGGGGGACCTTGCATGACAATAGCTCTCATGGAAGAGGCCCCAATGCTGCTCAGCTACCTTCCTATTTCCTGTGCTCACCAATAGAAATAAGAGAGATCATGTGACAATGTCCTAGACCATTAGCAACGGGAAATATACTGAATAAAAATACTAGGAGAACTTTTATTGATTAATATGAAGATTCATGATACTTTTCACTTTTACACATTTGCTAGAATAGGGAGAAAATACATGGAGGTAGGTAGCCATCCTGACACTATACTATAAAACTCAATAAAACTTCAGAGAAACATAGGTATGGACACCTATGGATGAGCAGCAGAGCCATTTCTACTGACTTTGGAAAGCTGCTGGTTAATACCACCAGGTTTGGGGATGCAGAGATGACTCAGAGATGAAGACCATTGGTTGCTCTTCTAGTGGACCCAGGTTCAGTTCCAAGCATCCACATGATGGTACACAACTACTGGTAACTCCAGTTCCAGGGGTTCTGATGCCCTCTTCAGACCTCCTCAGGCACTGCATGTATGTGGTACACAAACATACTTCAGCAAATACTAATAAAACTAATAAAAATAAAAGAATACACTGGAATTTCTATTCCTTGTAAGGAGAAGCCTTTCGGGCAGACAAAATCCTCTCCAAACTGCTAAGCATGTGCTCTACAGTAACTGTAGTGATGTCTCTCTCCACTCTTTAGCATGTAGTCTTTAATTAGGGGAAGGTGCCACTCTGTACAGTCAAGGATGGTGGTAAGTATTTGCCTTCTTTTCAACTCCTAAGTGGGTTGTGCACATGTGGATTGATGGGACACAAGGAATGATAGATTTTATAATAAAAAGGAGTGGAAAGCTGAGATGCAGGCTAGGTTTGGAAGAATATGGTCTATCATTGAAGAAGTTGAAAGATAGGGGCTCATTGTTGGCTCAGTGCCCAGACTATTACATTATTCAGACCTTTACTGAAAGGATTTCAACTTTCACCTCAGGGTCCTTTCTTATGATCTTGACAGTCCTGTGGATTTTTTCACTGAAATACTTTTCAATCTGTCCCTTTACTACTGCCTTCCTTTCATCTACGTTTCTTCCTAGGGCATGAAAAGAACTCACCATCTCTTTCCTTGATGATATCCGAAGACTCTTCAACACATTTCTCCCTATTCTTAATCACTGCAACATGTCCCAGAATTGTCTTCAGATTTAACACCTTAAGACATTGATTTCATGGCACCCTTCTGTTCATAACACAGGAGTTCTCTCCAGGGCATAGAACTAAGTCTGAGTTCTTCTAATGTCCTATCCCCTTCACAGTATTCTAGTTGGTTTGGTGGGAGGATTGGTCCTTACTCTGGAGGTATAACATAATTAGCTCAAGATAATTAGTGTGCCGCAGTCTCCAAAGATAATGAGAGGGACCAGTAGATCTCTAGTCTGGGCTTTTGTTGTGCAGGAAAATGAATCACTTGTGTTTTACTGAACATTTACATGTAAACATGGAACCTATTTTCTGCTGCAACTGAATGCATAGACATGATGCTGTCTTGAAATTATGAGAAGGGAACCTGCCAGAAATGGGTGAACTCTAAGGTACCAGCGCTGAGAGATGGGAAGGGGGCTGGGTGATGCACATGTTGCTTCTTTCCTGGGTAGATGTTTGCAGGCATAGCAAGGGCTTTCCAGTTATCTGGGAGCTGAGAGCTAGTTCTTGGTTGCTTCAGTTCACATTGCTATTTCTGTTTATTTTTATTAAAAAAACAAAACCCTTTCAACCTATGTATATATTTACATACCTTATTCTTAATTTCACTTCCTATTCATGTTTACTTTTTCTTATAATCCAGTCCTGTCCCCCCAGAAAACATTTCCAGAGTCTCATATTTTCTGAAAAACTACATTATATCGGCCACTGTAGACACCAATAGAGACTCTCACTCTCTATGATGCTATCTCCTGAGAACTCTATATTTTAATTTTATTTTTCTAAATAACTGCAGACCTTTATAGTTTAGAGATTTGTTTTTGTTTATTTATGTGGTGTGTCTGTGTGAGTGTATGTCACGTGAGTGCTGCGGCCTGAGCTGAGGAGCCATCAGATCCCCTAGAGCTAGAGTTACAGGTGGTTATGACTGCCTGACATGGGTGCTAGGAACTGAACTCAGGGTCTCTGGCAGGACAGTCCTTCCAGATTCCTGCTTTACAGAAAATCTGTCAGATATTCTAGGCCTGTAGGCTGAAGATGGATGTCCCAACATTGCAGAGGAACCTTCAGTGACTGGCCAGGAAGCCAGATGTTTCTGTCATTTCTATAGTATATATCTACACTATAGTATATATCTAGACTTCCTGTTTACTCAGGTAATATTATCTCCTCAGGTCTCTGATGGAGTTGAAGATGAGATTGTAGTTATACTTTTCCTTGTTACCAAATTCAGAAAAGAAACTCACAAAAGAGGTATAAAGTGTATAAGGTTGAGAGACATAAAATCTTAAATTGTTTATGTAAGAAAATATTTTGAGGTCTAAAAAGATAGTTTTGGGTTGGTAATGTAAGTTATGATAAAAATGGTTTATGTATAATACTTTGAATTCATCAAGATGAGATAGATAATAGAGTAAGTTCTCTAAATGTGCCAAATACAAATAGACTGGATATTGTAAATGTAATTTTTACTTGGTGATTGTTCTTATTGTATATAGTTTTACTATGTTAGAGTTAAAACTCTTTCTTTTTTATTTAGGAAAAAAGGAGGAAATTTTGCAAGATATTTGATTACACAGTGTAAAGCTATGTCATTATGATTGGTTTAATAAAAAGCTAAATGGCCAATAGCTAGGCAGGAGGTATAGGTGGGACTTCTAGACAGAGAGGGCTCTGGGAAGAAGAAATGGGGAGTTGACAGCAAATGCAGAGGAAGCAGGATATACAGGAGGAGAGGTAAAAGCCATGAGCCACATGGCAGCATGTTGGTTAATTTGTTATAAGAGCTAGTTAGGAACAAGCTTAAGCTAAGACCAAACTTTCATAATTAATAAGTCTCTGTGTTGTTATTTGGGAGTTGGCTAGTGGGACAGAATAAGTCTCATTATACCAGATTGGCTTCAAATTCACACCCTTCTTACAGCCTCCCCAGCATGGACTAGAGGCAAACTCCATTGCTTTGGGCTCCTGGATAATGTGGGTCTCTATTTTCCCCCTTCTCTCTATATCTATTCTTTCTTTGGTATCACTTCACCAAAATCATGCCATTTGTTTAGTATTTAATATGACTTTTGCTTCTTTCTCTTTCCCATATTATATTTCCCCTGTATTATTTCCTTCTCTTAGCATCTAATGTTATCTTTAATTTTTATGACTGATCATGCTAGAACCTGGCATAGAAACTTTCAATGCATTACAAATATTTTTGGGATATGAATCAATATTTTATGTAGTTTCATATCCTCTAAACCTTGTGTTAATTTCCAGCCTCTTGCTGGGTACAGGGGTGTGTACATGTAATCCCAGCACTTTGGAGACAGTGTCAAGAAAATTGTGAGTTTGAGGCAAGCCTGGGTTGCATAGTGAGATCCTATCTATCTCAAACAATGAAAAGGAAACAAACCACATCACAGCATTATTTCCAGAAATTAAGGACCCTTTCTGTTTACTTCATTTTTAGTTACACAACATTGAACAAAGTGCTTAATAGATACCTAGCACTCCATAAATGTAAATAACTCATGAACCGTATTATCAAGTTTTGCTTCACGCTTTCATTTCTGGATTACTTATAAGCCTGTTGAAGGTAAGGATATGTCTGGTGTATTTGTTGGTAACTGACAGCAGATGCCATACAAACAGCAGAGTTAAGAGGTATTTGATTTGTTAATGTTGATAACGCACTGTAGTTCCCTTTTAAAAAGCTGGTTTCTCTTCTCTTATAAATGGCTAGGTTGTTACTTCTCTACATTATTAGAAATAAGCAGGGGGAAACATATTATTTTGTCAAAAATCAGGAAAAACAGAAGTATGTTTGATTCTTTGCTGAGAGGGCCAGGCAAATATCATGACAGCCTGCCCTAGTAACTCAGTTAAGAATTAGGTTTTGGTCCATGCTTTTTGGAACTGAGCAAGCAGTTTCTGAGAAAGAGCCACAAACAAAGGACAATCAATCTCCAACACCCCTGACAGCAAGGACAAGGAGGCCTGCTTGCCTGAGCAGGCCACAAACAGCTCAAGATGATAACCCTATAAGGACAAAGCCTGGGACTTGTCCAGGCCTGCCCCCAAATGGAAAACTGTACCCTGACCAACCCCTGACTAGCCCTGGCCAATTAGAATGTACTAATATGATTGCCACTTGCTTAATCCAATCATATATAAAGTGACCTAACTCCCCATAGGACCTCCCCTTGGCTGTGCTTAAAATGAGCCCACACATCCCTCTTTGGCTTTTCGCCATCTTGTCTTTTTGTGGAATGGCAGGCCTCAGCATGATAGAATACAAACACTCTTGTTGATTGCATACGTGGATGGTGGTCTTTTGTGGGACTTCTCTAGGACCCTAACATATGGAAATATCCTAATGCTATGTAAGTTCTACAGATTAGTCATGGAGAATCTCTGTGCATGTGAACAGCCTTCCAACAAACTTTTAGTTAAATGATCAAACTCTCATGCTTTCAATATGGCATGATTTGTATTTAAAACTAGAGACAAAATTCCCTATTTTTGATCATTAAAAACTTAAGCTTTTTGATTCATTTGAAAAATAGTTACCTTGGTTACAAATGAGTTGCTAGATAGTGAATATTCATCTGAAAGGAGCCAAAGAAATTTCAGTGATTTAAAAGTGGGTCTACTCTGTGATTCTGTGACATGATACACAGAACTCACTCTCAGTGAAGGAACTATTTTCTAAGCAGTCTAGCATGAGAACCTGCAGAGGAAGCCAAAAGCAGTGACATAGGACACATGGGAGGATGTATGTCAACAGGAGGATGGTGTCATACTTGTGTCCTCAGGGCTTCTGACTGTATCTGACATGGCTAGACAATGTTTTCTGAATAAGAGACAGGCAGACTGGATAAGGAATTCTGAGGTTAAGAAATCAAAAAGCCAGGAAATGGAAGGAGTAGAGAATGAAAATGTATTTGAACAAAATTCTTCATCCACCAGTCCTGAAAAGCATTCTTGAAGTTTTCCTGGGGTGTAATTATTTAAGAAGTAACTGCCTTTGGGCTTCTACAGACTATTGTTCAGTTCTGTATCCCTTCTAGATAGTTCAGAGGATCCCACCTATTAGGAAGCTACAGAGAAGGAAGGATGGAAGGGAGAGTAGAGAAGGAAGTCATTCTTCATGAAATGAAGTTTGAGAATGACTACAAAGAGTTCTTGAAGGAAAAAAAAATCAGAGAGCAGCCTATTTACACCTTTTCTCCAGAGTACAGAAAGATATTTCAGGAAGTCAGTGAATCATGACTTAATACTCAAGTGTTTTTTTAACAAAATAGATCCCATCAGAGTGTTAGTCATGCTTTCATTTCTCCTGTGGCTCAGACTCCAAAGGGTAGGTTAATTCTGCACCATTTAGCTTTGCTCTTCTTTGCACATATGCATATTTATGGAAATACATATATATATATATGTATTTCCATAAATAATGAGCTTAACTGAATGATGAAAGAGTGAAGTCTTACACTCCACTTCTTACCTCTTTGTGCATGTCTTTCTGACTTTCTTGTGTGGTCAAACTGATTTCAACCTACAGAATTTTCTACTGGTAAGGTTTAAAGTTTTCTTATTAATTTCCAAATCTACTGATAAGATTGAGTTTGTCTTTTTGCATCAAAACTTGAAACATGTTCTATAACTATAGTGCTAGCCTTTATGCTTCTTTTTAAAATAATTATTTTGTTAAGAGAAGGAGATTGCTGACTCATGCTTACTTTATGTAGATGTTCCTTTCAATGTGGGCTACTTCTAGTTCAGAGATATTGAGTACTCTTTGACAAGTTCCACTAACAAAAAGTATGTTTTTTCCCTTATGTTTGAAAACTTCTCAAGGAGGCAGAAATATAATACTGTAATATGACAGACAAATAAGTGAAAACAATATTTGCATGTTACCCCTAGATAATCAGTTTTCTGTGATTTTTTTTTTTTGTCAGTAGGTCACTGAAGGGTCTGGACACTCGCAAAATATATCTAAAGAGATTTGAATATAAGGTCATTACAAGGATACAAGTGTGGACCACGATTAAAGAAACTCAATTTCTCTGACAGCAGGAAGGGGGATGGCTAGAGTAGCTGTTAATTATTTAAAAGCCATTCTGATGTAGAGCATACAGAAATGCAGTTAGAATCACAGGGAATTTACAACAAGACGAGAAAGTCTGGGTCTTTCAGGTTAACCAGGATCCTATGCCCACCTGGAACCTGGGCAGATGTCTCCTTAAATCTCTCTCTGTCTGGATGATTTATGTTCCCCCCCCTGCCCCCCGCCACAGTGTTTATTACTCAGTGACTGCCAAGCCACAAGGAGGCCCTGGGGAGGTGGAGAACTGAAGGATGCTGGTGTTTGGGAAATTGTCGTGACCAGGTGTGCTTTCTATTCATGAACTAACACTGCAGTTCACAAGGGTCAGTTCCTAGTGAGTGTGACCAAACTATTACTTCCTTCAGACTCTCAGAACAATAACATTAAAGTCAGCACCCTTGACCATGGCAGGTTCCTCAAGGACAAACTGGTTACACTGTTCATTCTAGATGACCCTGGCTGCCTGATCCATCCAGCACATGGATACTCTCCATTCTGGCTCTTTTCTCTTTGTTTAAAAACATGATCAGTAGCCAGGCAGTGGTGGTGCATGCCTTTAATCCCAGCACTCGGGAGGCAGAGCCAGGCAGATCTCTGTGAGTTCAAGACCAGCCTGGTCTACAGAGCAAGATCCAGGACAGGCACCAAAACCACACAGAGAAACCCTGTCTCAAAAAAAAAAAAAGTAAGTAAAGCACAGACCACTCACTCAGAGACATCTCTATTCTTTGCACTGTAGTGATAATTTATACAAACCACACACAGCTCACAGCAGGTAGCATTCACTTTATATCGACATGCAGTTCAACTGTCCAATGAGGCTCATAAGTATTTATTGGACACATGTAGCCAGTTGAAGAATTGTGAATGCTTTTAGCTCTATTCATATTTTGGAGAATAACGAGATGCCAACGAGGATTTTTTTTCTTTGTTCCTTTGCTCCTGATGAGTCACAGTTGAGTGTTACTCTTTTTATGTGAAGGGAAGGGTCTCTTGAGTCCAGAGACTCTATCTGTATCCCTCTGTATTCCTCTTGCAACAATAGAATGTTGGACTGGGAACAGAAGCTTATAAATGTGTGGTGATGATCACTACACAAGGTATTTTTGCATGAGTGCAAAAGAGAAAAATGTTGCTAGCCTTTATCTGCTATCATTTTTCATTTATTTCTGGCTCAGGCAAGAGAGGAGGTTTGCGTTGCTTCTGAACATGAGCATGATGCATTTAGATACGTTTTCCATCGCTCTGCAAGATAAAACATATGCTTTGTAACAATCAGCACTACAATTTTATGCTGAATTGAAATATTTCAGACTTTGATAGGCTTAGCAGATACACACACGGGGAAGACGGATGCCAAAGAACAGGCAAATGTTTAACTGTCTCCATCATGGATGCTGTTGGCTCAGGGCCCATGCTGTTGGTGCTGCTTTCTCAGAAAGTGAAATACACATAGTTATTATGATGGCTTTGAAAATAAGTTTATAGAACTGTAGTCAAAGCCCAGCTCTGGAAAAAGCCCAGTTATAACGGTATTTGTTGTATAACTCGAGGACCTGAGTTTGATCACTAGAACTCACATCAAAAAACTGTGTTGGCATGCCCATTTAATTCCAGGACTGGGGAGGTTGAAACAGGTAGACACTTGAGGTTCATTGGCTGGCCAGCCTTGCTGATGGCCAGTAAGACACCCTGAGTCAAGAAAAAGCAGATAGCCTCCAAAAGAACAGTACCTAAGTTTGTCCTTGATTTCCATACCCAGTGACCACACACACACACACACACACACACACACACACACACACAGCGCCACCTAACATACGCTTTGGGAACAGAACTCCAGTTTTCTGCAAGAGAAGTACATGCTGAGCTACTGAGCCATCTCTCCAGCCCCACAAACGGATTTACATATGATAGTTATTTAAATATCTACCTGTTTCTAAAGCTAAAGTTATAAATATGTTTTAAAAATTCTGGTAACAATTAAAGACTTTTTATGAGGGCTGAGGATAAGGAAGCAGAGAACTCATCTTTCAGTTTATATTACTGAATATTTCTTTAGTTGACAGAACAATACTTTAAAACTAAGATGCGCAGTTGTTTATGTTAATTATTATCAAGGAAATGTTCAGATAAATCAAGAATGAAGCAAAATATGATTACTGGATTATTCATGAAATGTTCTCTGGACTAATGCAGTGGGGGGCTCTCTGCAATCCAGGCTGTCTAATGACCTGAGACAAACCATCTTTTTCCTAGTGTTTGCTAGACAACACTTTAAAAACATTATGAAAGCCGGGCGGTGGTGGCGTACACCTTTAATCCCAGCACTCGGGAGGCAGAGTCAGGTGGATCTCTGTGAGTTCGAGGCCAGCCTGGGCTACCAAGTGAGTCCCAGGAAAGGCGCAAAGCTACACAGAGAAACCCTGTCTCGAAAAACAAAACAAAACAAAACAAAAAATTATGAAAGTGGTGAGGTTTCTTTAGAGAAATGTATACTTTGCATGTTTGAACATATCTGGGTTTGAAAAATACCCAGTGCGCCAATGCTCAAGTTTGAACCTTAAAGATTTTTGTTACACTGATCTGGGTTAAGGACCTAAAGCTCCAAACTGGGATAAAAGTTTACAAAATCTTCCACACCTAAGAGTGTGTGGATCTGGAGTTCTGGATGCAGCTCTGTTTTATACATGTACCCACAGCATGTCTGCATGTACACACCACAGTTTGATCTGGACTCTCCTTTGCAGTCTGAGTAGTTTTCCCAGGAAGACTGACTTGTCAACTACTACATCAGAACCCTGGCAGTCAGATTGCAAATCCCCAGTATGAACTAACAGCGATGTCAGAGCAGAAAGAGGAACAGAAACACACACAAGCCAATGCAGAGGAGTGTGTTGGTCCTTCCATCTTCTGGGCCTTAGTATGACACCTGGGTTTTGAATTTATGACTTATTTTTTGTTTGTTCTAATGCTCAGGGCTCTTCAAAGACTAGATCATGCCATTTCCATTTTGATCACTTTACATACTTAGGTGTTAAGAACTGTTGAAGTCAGAGTTCAAGTCATACTTACAAAAATGTAGGAAGTTTTCAACTATGGAGCTAAAATTTGAGATTTCTTTCTTTCTTTTCTTTTTCTTTCTTTCTTTTTTTGGAACAGGGTTTCTCTGTGTATCTTTGGAGCCTATCCTGGACCTCGCTCTGTAGACCAGGTTGGCCTCAAACTCACAGAGATCCACCTGCCTCTGCCGCCCAAGTGCTGGGATTAAAGGTGTACACCACCACCACCTGGTTCTTTTTTTCTTATTATTATTTGAAAGGTCTTTATTTACATTGTCAAAGCCTAGGTGATTAAAAAGTCCTTGATTTGGGATCTGCTTTCATCAAGGTTTGTTGTCAAGATGCACTCAAGGAGGCCTGCTGCTGCTCAGGCTACTCACGTAATACACAGTACAGGACCAATCCCCACATCATTCACAGTGAATAGACTGGAAGTGTGGGTCAACACTAGGGTGTGAGAACTGGGCCCCATTTGGCTGTTTTTATTTTTCTCTGGCCTCTTTTTCTACAGTCGAAATATTTCAACTAATAATGAAGCACAGCCCTGGGGACGGAAGTAACCTCTCACAGATGAGGTACCTGTAGTTGTATTTGAAAGGTTGACAAAGTCTCAGGTCCTGTTTGATTTTTAAAGGGGCTTCATATCCACAAATAGGGGAACTCATAGTCACTCATAAAATTAATTTGTCAGTCATTTATTCAGTCAATACATATTCATTGCATACTTTCCTTTTGATGTGATTTGCAAGCAACCTTTGTGTTGACCTCAGTTTAAATTGTTTTAAGGCAATTCTGAAGTTTGTATATACACATTTACACTTAGACACATGTATATGAGTAGTCATCAGCACATTTGCACACACATACACTCATACACATATATACACACATATACATGCATATACAAAACAGTCATGCACATAGATAAATACATATACAACATAAGCAGACATACATATACATAAATACATACACATACACATATATAACACAGACACTCATATATATATAAAAACATACACACATACATACATATATAAGACAAACTGGTATACATATACATGAATACACACACATACATACTTATATAACACAGACACTCATATACATAAGTATGCACACTTATTATTCATTTTAGCAGTGGTTCTTCTTTGCTGAGTGACTTTAACTGACATTCAAGGGAGGCACCCATATTTTACAGAGATTTCTCTGTCCTTGAGTTAATGATGATGTTTCTGGCACTGGCCATCCTGTTGTGTTTCATTAATCAAGGTCACCTGCATACCTCCTGACCCCAGAAGAAAAGGGTAATTCTCAATCTTACTAGGTTTGCCCTTTTACAATTAGCTGCCTTTCTCTCATTCACAAAGCATTAATTTGTTATTAGTTTTACTACTTTTGGACATTTTTTCAATTTATTTTTAATCTTCACCTGAAAATATCTCAATGAAATAAAATGATCCAGAATATTTCACTGTTTAAATCAAGGCCATCAGATTCAGGGAGTAGGAGAGAACAAGTTTGACATCTACTAGAAGTCAAACATGTTATTGGAAAAGATTAACCAGAGAGATCCTTTGTTGCCAAACATAAGTCCAATTGTCCTTGTTTAATTCCTTCACAAAAAATATGCAGTAAATGTACAAATATATTTTTGTGATTTAAAGTATAAAAAAAGCCCACCATATAATCTGGACTCTCTTTTCTATATAATTATAGTCATTTTCTAAAGTGTCTGGCATGAAAACATACAGCCACAACTGTAGTTTGCAATAATTTCTCATGAAAATAACATCTTTTAGATCAACATCCATTATATTGCTCTCTGTACTTGACAACCCAAAACGACTTCAACTCTTTGCTGTTGAGTTGAGTATTGATCACAGCAGAGATGAGAGTCTGTGGTGCCCTGAGTTCACTCAGAATGTCATCCCAGGGGCCATCCCTGGAAGCTGCTGGGCTGCCCAAGGAACAAAGAGAGCAGAGGGCATTGGTCAGAGGAAGTTTTGATATCAATGGGCTGCACAAGGCAATGGCTAGCTATTGACAGGTATGCATAAAGTAGATCAAGATTTAACAAGAGAAAGAAATCCTGGGAGATTCATAGCTTTTAAATAGCATTCTTCCTCCTTCCTCAAGACACATCTACGTATTTTGAGAAACATCAGAACTCTTTTAGACTACAAAGAAAATCCTTTATCTTCCTTATCTACAACTTCAAAAGCAAGACAATAATTACTTTTACGAAATGATTCTCCTCACTAGTTCTTGTTTGGGTGTTGCCGTGTGGGAAAGTCAAACTTTCTTTGGGGCAGTTATACGCTTACTCAGGTTAAGAACAAATAAAGACTGTCAATATTTTTCTTTTTTCTCACCACCTCCGCTCTCTGCCTTTGTGATTCCTTGTGCTGTTTCTGAAGGAACATTCTCTCCCTTTTATCTGCTGCCATCATGCATTCTTTCTATAACCACCTACTTTTTAAAGGAATAGATAAGCACCGAGGAAAACAACTTGCCATTCAGCTTTTCTGTTATGAAAAGTTAGGTTCTTATCAGGTAAAGTCATAATGTAGGAATGTATCTACCTGGTAATAAGATCTCACATAATATCCTGCACTATATTGGTTTTATTACGAAGGGCATCTTCGCTGGCAGACTCGGCTTCCTATAAGGGCCTTTGAAAAGGCATGCTGAAATATCTCCAGCTAAATCATGTGAGGAGATTGGGATGTTGATGAGTTTTGTGTGGGGGTGTAGAGCAGAGAGCTCTTGGAATAAAGCAGTTGCAGGAAGTTGCATGAGAAAATCCAAGAGGATTAGGCACAAACCTTTCCATAGTCAGCTAAAGTGTGAATGTCTCAGGAAGACACACAGTGGCCAATACTATTTAAGCTAACTGCCCTTCATTGTTATTTTACCATCCGGCTTTCCTTCTACCACACCCCCAGTTACAATTATTCATTGCTTTGGGAGTTTTCTTTTTCTGTATTTACCAACAGGCTGTATATTCTGTAAAGACCTGTGTCTTCTTTCCTTAGCCTCTAGTTCAATATATCGTCTGTAACTTTGCTAATGAAACAACTAGCTATTGGGGTCTCCTCAGCATATGAAAAATGATGAGTCCAAACTGACCTAAGCTCAGTGCCACCGATTTTCTAAGATGATTAAAAAAAAAAAAGCTTTGATCACTTAGTGGGTGATTCACATGAAAATGATCATTTTTTTATTTCTATGATTAAACACATTATTAAATTTAATTGTACCTGTTTCTTATATCTTATCTAAATGTGGCTGCTTGAAGATTTGAAAGGTCAAATCACTCAAAACATACTTTTGTTAACTAGTACCTGTCTAAAGGATTAAATATGATTGGATGGATGAATGAATGAAGGACATGTGCAGTTAGAGCTGATACTACCAAATGAATGCTGTCTAACTTTCGATAGTCAAGGGCAGTTAGTCAACAATTGTGATAGGCTTGCTTAGTGGGGTCATCACATTCTTTGTAGTCAGAAGTAGTAGTAGTAGTAGTAGTAGTCCTGGGAAGGCCCGTCTACTGTCTGCTCCAGTCTTTGGGCTTTGGTGATGCTATATAAGGGTCGTGAGCATGACAACTAGGACTATGCTTAGAGACATAAAAGGAGAAAAGTGGAATGGTGCCCTTTCATGGAAGACAAGACGACTCCAGCCGGTTTATGGGAGGGGTTGTGACAGTTTGAACGGAAAGAAATCCAAGAAAGTGAGGTTTTAATGCCATGAACAGAAATGGAAAGGCAGTCTGAACGAATAACCCCAAGCTTTTGTTTGAATTCTCTTTACTTTGGAAAACCATACATTGAAAAAATAAGTTAATTTATTATTTTTTAAAAACATTTAAGACCTTTATGAAACTGATGTGTATGGATCACAACTTCATAGTTCAATAGATACCTCAACCAAGGCTTTTTTCTGAGACTTCAATTATTACCCAGTCTACTGCAGTATAAAAGTATGCAGTATGAAATTCTAGAAGTAATTCACATTTTAAGTTGTACACTGTTCTGAATAGCAAAATAGATCCATACTGTAGCATTCTGTGCCCCATTCCCTACCCTACCTCTCAGGATGCAAATTACCCTGTTGTCCAGATGTTTATGCTGAGTTACCTGTTAGCCACTTAGTAGCTGTCCTGGTTGTCTGATGGCATGTCATAGAACCACTATGAGTGTGTGCAAGTGACTCTTACTGTATTTAATAGTAGTCATGAAATTTGAGAGTTGGAGGTCCTAGGGTTTACAACTTGGAAAGGCATATCAACTCTGCCACTGTGTGGGATATGAGGAAAATGTTGATGAGCACCCAATACTTCACACTGCGGATCGTGGTGTACTTCTCCCACAGGGAGGGCATCAATGCCACAAGTGTACAAAGAAATCTGCTATGAACTAGAATCACGGTAGGATGACTAGAATGGAGGAAGCCTGGGACCTCCAAGACCCTTCGTTGCTCATATTACTTAGTAGCTGTATGACTGACTGTCAGCTCAACCATGCTGTTATAAAGCAGAGAGAAGAATCTCATGGTGGAGTGGTCAGAACCCAGGACTCTTAATCTCAAGATTAGGTAAAACAGTGAATATTAAAGTATCTGTCACAATGCTCAGATAGAAAGCTTAGCTCAAGTACAGAAGCACAGTACTTTCTTTATGAAAATTAAAGGTGAAGCCCACAATCACTGTGAGTGTCAACCTGGTCCCCCATGCTGTACTCTCTAAGCTATATTCCAAAGTCAGGAGCTGTGCTGATTGCTCATGCAGCTGCTAATTGACAGAATTCTATCTCTTATAAAGTCACTTTTGTGGAAGGTTGAAGAAACTGCTGGTCAGCTGTAATTGACAAGGAACTTCCCAAGTAAGGGGGACTTGAATGTTGGAAAACTCAATAAAGTGGCCACTATGGGGCTTGTAAAGTAAGGCTCTACAAGATTACCCTGTATGTGGTTCATTTATTATCTCAGGTTTCCTTCAAAGGGAAGAGAAAAAAGGTACATTCTTTAACAAGATATTTTCTATCTCATTTCTATGGTATTTTCAGAGGTAGGAGGTGAAGGCATGTGGGTGTGCTTGTATGAAGGTATAACTCCAGCCTTACAGAATCCTAGTTTTCACTAGCAATTCAGCCAGTGAATCACAAGGTGGCATCACGGATTTAGGCACCATTAGGGTAGAAGGACTATAGAGAAAAGGCTTTGTTAATTTCATATCTGTGCCTCGAAATTATAATACAAAAATTGATAGCTAATGTTACATGGGTAGTATTTTGTCCGTGGTTGACCAGAAACACAAGAGGATTAAAAAGTAATTGTTTTTCCTTTTTAGTAATTAGAAAATATACCAAGACAGCGCTGTGCTTTTGACATAAAAGGAGCTTTAGATTTATAGGATAGTAATGTGTGCCCTCATCCACAGCTATGAGACAGAGATGGATGAGGAAAACCCGCTGGTTCCTTCTATACGCTGTGAGTAATGCTTAGCATTAAAAGGCAAGTCAGACCCATCATCAGCAACAATGTCTTGGAATGCAGCCAGCCCAGTGGCATCAATGGCCACACTGGAGCTCTACAGGTAAGAATAGATGACAATGGGACAGATGAGCCTATGCAGGCTGATAAGCCGATGTGGAGACAGTCACAAGCTGTGAAGACATCTACACCATTACCGCGACACTGCAGTACAGTTTGAATGGGCACTGTGGAGAGCAGTGGACTGCTGGGAATTGAGAAAGCCGTGCAGATTGCTCTGACATGGAGCAATCAGGGAAAGAGACCTCGTTTTCAAGGAAAAATATCCAGCAAACCTGATGAAGAGTAGACTCCTGGAGTCCTGGATCCTGACCACTCCATCAGGAACCAAGAGAAACAAGGCAAGTGCCATGCATACACTGTGGAAGGAACACACACACATATGCTACCCAAGGCAGATGAGTGCCATTAGAGACAAACAGCTTTGAAAACACCATGTTTTATATTGATAGATATTTTTGTGGAAGGTGTCCTGCAGAGATTTTCCAACAAGGCATGGTCCCATGGACAGTAGTGAAGGAGTTGCATGTATCTGCAGGCTTCTTATGCAGGCACACTGATATACACAGATAAGGTTTTGGTACTGACAACACCTAGAAATTCTCTGTGTCACAGTGAACAAATAGATGTTTGATGTATATGCTATGGCACATTCTCCATTAATAAAATGTCTTCATATAAATTTGCAGGAAGAGTGCTTTTCCAACATTCAGTTATTTACATATTATTTACATGATTACCAGCAAAGGAACACACGGCAGAGAGCAGTATTCCATGAACTAAATCACCAGGGGACTTACAGACGGCTTCCAGACGGAGTCACACGAGTCTTGTAATTTTTCAGATGGCTATGCTTAAATCACAGTGTTTTTGAGGGACTCAAAAGTGATGCTAGATATAGGTGTGACTTGTAATCCGTCAGCACTCCACACACATACAGGGAGCTTTAGAGAGAAATGAAGAAGGCTTTTCCACAAGTGCTCCTGGCAGACTTACCGAAATCTCTCTTCCACTCTCCTCTGCTTTAAAAGACAGTAGTATGTCTATAATCACTTAAACTAAGGCAAATGAAAAGTGGCTTTAATGATAGGCTACACAGCTATGTTTCCATTAAAGGAAGAAAGGGGCACCCCTACCCCCTGGTTAACGCCTTATGCTCCTGGAATGGCATCTTCCTACTCAAAGCCAAGTGTTCCCTGATTAGTTGGTTTAGACCTCATACTTCTGAAAAAATTACAAGACTTCTATGGTTCAGCCTGCAAGCCTTCAGTAACTCTCTTGGTGATTCAGTTCATGGAATACTGAACAGTGAGGCTAGGCATCCCTTACCAACCACAGCGACTACAAAGAGTCCAGCATTGGCTCTGCTCTGCACCTTCAAAGAGGTGAAGTTCCCGTTCCAGCTAAATCCTCGCTTCATGTAGATAAGCAAAAAAGCCAGCAACAACTCTGAATAGAAAATTAACCTGGAACTTGCTCCTCTTCCACAGTCCTGGTTTTATTTATTTCAGTAATCAGAAAGAGAGCAGGAAGAGGAGAGTAAATAAAATTTCCTCTTTTCCTAATGTTATTTTGTTTTTAATCAAAGTTTCTGTCCCAGTGAAGTCATCTTCATGTGTTTCCTCCTTAATTTTGTTTCCTTTCTCATCCTCATGGAATTGGTAATTCACTCAACTGTGGGTTATTGAGTCTCATCTTTCAAAATGTCTGCTGAGGTGAGTGAAGTCCCTTCTGTCATTACTCTTGCTGAAGCTACTAGTTCTTCAGTTTTGGTGAATTAAACCCAAGGAGCCACATGAGAGAACACTGTGCTTTCTGCTAGAGGTGTCAGTGTGAATTGGGGATATTAGCAATTCAAGCAATGTGTTAACTAAACGGCCATCGATAGAGCAGGCTGTGCTTTACCTGTTTCTTGTGACAAACTCCAGAAAATGATGGATCTTCATGAGAGGAGACAGATAAAGAATGTAAAACTTCAAAGAATGGCAGATGACCGAATTTGAAATGAGATTCTAGTCCCAAGTGTCACGGCAATTGGCAGAAATGGGACTTGGAAGAAATCTACAGATTGGGATTTATAAATCTTGTGATCGCAAATTATCAATGCGTGCTTTCCCATCAACGTAAGGAGCTACTGGACCTGGCTTGAATTCTGCTGGCTCAGAACCAATGGAGAAAAACTTCTTGGGGTTTAGTACTCTTTTCTGTTGTTGTTCAGTTTCCCCATGGCCTTAAACATCATTGCATGTCAGCTTAAATAAATAACATTTATCAGAGCTAAACATTTAATGAATTATTTAGGTTTTTTTAAGTCTACAGAAAGTGTACAGGCTAGTTTTATGTCAACTTGATACGAGCTATAGTCATCTGAGGGGCAGGAATCTCAATTGAGAAAACGTAGGCAGGCCTGTAGGGCCTGTAGGATATTTTCTTAATTAGTGATGTGGGAGAGCCCAAATTGTTGTGTGTTTTGTCATCCTTGTGTATTTTGTCATCCTTGTGTTGATGATCCTGGATTCTATAAGGAAGCATGCCTAGCAAGCCAAGAAGAGCAAGCCAGTAAGCAGCACTCCTTCATAGCCTCTGCATCAGCTCCTGCCTCCAGGTTCCTGCTCGATTTGAGTTCCTGTCTTGGATTCTCCCAGTGGCTTGTCATTCAGTATACATAACCAAATATACCCTTTCTTCGTCAAGTTGCTTTTGGTAATGATGTTTCATCCCAGCATTATTAACCCTAAATAAACAGAAAGCTTATCTTTCTAACGGAATTTAAAAGCTTAGTATGGTTTGATTAATAAAGAATAAACAATAAATCATCACTCTTGACTCCAGCAATTACACAATACAGGGTGGCAACCCTTTTAGAAAATGTACTTGTAATGAATCATTAAAAATCAAAGATTAACTTATTTTTCTTTTTAATACCATCTTGGGTATTCAAAAATTGTAAAAGTATATGTTTATAAATAAGAAATAAGCACTGTCAGTTTACAGAGTCCTGTTAGCTTGCCAAAATTGACACAGTAAACACTTCAGACAGCCATCAGATAGTCTAAGAAGAGAGTTTGTGGTCACCAGATTACTGTACATTACATCATTTGATGATAGTTTATGCATTCATTGGTCAAATATCAAATGGCTGGCAAGGCAATGTCTTAGTTTGTTAGGTAGAATCTGACATGGTCCCTCCCTTCATGGTGCTTAGTCTAATCATTTAAGCAATTTAATAATTATGATCAAATCATGTTTTGAGAGATAAGCATTCAGTATTTGAAATAAAAGATGGAGCTGATGAGAGGACTCAGCAGGTAAAAGGGCTTGCTGTCAAGCCTGCTGACCTGAGTTTGATCTCTGGACCTCATGGTAGAAAAACAGACCCAACTCCACATGTCATTTGACCTCTGGCCTCCACATGCACATACACCATGGCACCTTCACACCTGAATTCACATCTACCTCTTACTCCCCACACATACAATCATAATGATACTGAAGTTTAAAAGTTAAATGAGACAACCATGGCTTTAAGTTCTAGTATGTATAGGATTCATTTAACATATGATTGTAATGCAAGAAATCTCCATTTTAGTTCAGTAGCAGAATCCTAACCTGCAGGCGTTTCTCATGCAACCTTGTTGTCTATTCTTTTGAGTATTGCCTTGCTGTGTATGCTATTGGAGATATCTGTTATACTTTTGGTGGTCCCTGCTAATAATAAAAATGCTACACAACTCTGAAATCTTGCTCAGGTTAGACCATTTAACCAATGAAACAAAAAATCATTTCCCTGTGATTTCCTCTTTTCTCTTCCTGCATAGGAAGAAAAGTATATCACATACCGAACCTCATCAGAACATCATTGGCTAGACCTATGCTTCTTTCATTAACATTCTTGTAGCACATTTACACTAAATTAATAATTAATCTTTTAATTTACGGCACGTGGAACATCTCACAAACTTCTCTTATTCCATCAAACTTCCATTACTTGTACTTTCATTGTATTAAGAAATGTATTTTACTATAGTCAATCACGCATCCAAGTTACCAGAATTAATCTGTATGAATGGCCATAAGATAGGAGGCAGAAGTCTCTTACACTCCTCAAACACACACCTGTCACCCTATCCTCAGCAGCTGCTCTCTGGGCCTGAGGTGGAGTACTGTGCTGCATTGGATCATTTTTAGAGATGGAACCCTCAGTACACCAACTGTTAAGCACACTGGTGACACTAGTTCAGAGCTGGACCCCTTTCCTGGCACTATCTGTGACAGAAGGCAATTGATTTGTCTAGGGCATGCCTCCTCCCCAGGGTCGTTATCCTCCATTCAATGACTGGTAATGGTGGGGCAAGAGGGCCAGACCTCTTTCCTTGCTTTGGGACAACTCTGATGAGCTAATCTGGGTCAAAAGATACAACATCTGGCTCCTGTCTTGGGACAATATTGCTGGTGAGCCCTCCCTCTGTTTAATCTTCTTCTCTTATCTTCTTGCCCCTGCCATTATCAAATATTGTCCCAAACTTTGTGTCCATAGATTCCCCAGGAGTCTGTCTTCAGTGATATTAACAAAGAATGTGATAAGAATGCTACTCATTGTTTAAGACTGAAACTTAAACATTTTAATCCCCCAGTAGAGAAACCATTTTATAAACCAAACACACCATAATGACAAAATATAATGTTAAGTTTAATACATAATATGTATTTGAGTTACTTGAGTCAACAACATATGTGATCTTTTTTCCAAATTATACATAAATATTTTGGAATAGGAAGGAGGTAACATAATTTATAGAGAAAGAGAAGAATTCGCCAAGGATGTGATCATAGTAAACACTGTTAACTTTAAGATGACTAAATATTTGTCCTCTCTCCATCAAAGTTTGTCTTGTTAATTTAGGTGTTCATCCTCAGACTGTGTGATGGCTCTCCACACAGTGAGCATGAAGATGGCTGGAAGGACAAACACACCAAGGCTGCTTAGCATCCACATCTGTGGATCCCCTCACTGCTCACAACTTCACTTGCTTCTGCAGAACCTCAAAGCTGGTCTTTGAAGTCTCGCAGAGGCAGAAGTTATTTTCTAGTGTTGTTAGTGAGTAAATGGAGACAGGAGTGGGGAAAATCTCTGTGAAATGATTGCTCTCAGAAAAATATCAGAAACATGAGAAAAGAGCTCATGAAACGGAATTTTTAGCACTAAGACCTAAGCTCCGAACAGTGCTTCCATGGCATTCTGATTGTGTCTAGCTTGTCTTGGAAGAAGCACTGTAGAAATAGGGATGTGCCCTTGAATTAAAGAAAACATCACATGTAAAGCAGGTAGACAGAGTGGTTTAAAATGACTTTCAAAGCATTTTCTTCAAATAAAATCTAACACAGAAACCCAACATGTCAAACAGACAATAGAGAAACTAGATGTCTAGTATTGGCAGTGTGAGTTGGGCACGTAATGTGGCATTCCCCTCAGACTCTGAGATACCTGTAGACAATATTTAGAACTTCAGGACGAGTACAGAAATCAATTGGAATGTTGGAAAGCTCTCAGCAGTAAGCAACCACAGCAAGGTTATTTTTATTTTTGTTGTGTTTTAGTGTTCTCTTCTTCACAGTTCTTCCATATTCCCAGAATATGGTTTGGATGTTATTGACTCCTTCTTGTCTCCGGAAGTGGATCCTGGTTAGCATAAGCCAGATAACGTCTTCTTCAGGTCACACTAATTGGTTCAGTAGGAACTACTGATTTTCGTATTGTGATGGTAACACAGGAAGTGAATAAGGCTGGAGCCAGCACTGAGCTGCAGTGAATATCAAAGCCAGAGTCATCCTAAGGAGTTCACTGCTGCACTGGATCAGGAGTCCACTGGAGTCAGATGATTATTGTCTGTCCTCTCCAAGTCGACTCTTAATTGGGACTTCTGCAGGACTAGAGAAGCGTTGTGACTGCTGTCAGCCCTATCTCAGCATCCACGAGGATATCCAGCACAAATAGACAGCTCTTTAGTTGTTGATTAGCAACTAAAGATTAGTTGAGGTAAGAGCCATTGCTCAAATTCCGTGCTCGGCCTTATGTGGCAATTTATTTAACCACTCCAAATCTCATTTCCTTTATTTTTAAAATAAAAGAGTTCCCCAGATTCATCACAAACACAACCCATTCTTCTGTGCATACCAAGTCTCTGTGACTTTGTGCAGATTATTGCTTGTGTGTTTGCATCTCAGACACACTACCTGGACTGAGGGTTGATGCACCAATTCAGAGCTACATGAGCTAAGTCCTCTGAGAGTTTCTATTAGCCAAGGGTTAAGGCAGCCTTGTTTCTGCCTCAGCTGATTACCTAATGTGAAATTATGGTGGCCCATAGAAGATGGACATTGGAAGACTACAAAAAGCAAGTAGGGTTATCATTGTTCATTTAGTAATTTCTTCAACATGGAACTGGGACTCAGGGTGATTGTGGGAGAAACTTGTGATACTTGAATTCCTAATCAAAATTTCTGTCTGCTTACGGGTCTTGTTTAGAATATGGAGAGGAATGCTTTCTTTTGTGAAAATGCAATCTGTCTGTAGTTGGTCTTGTTTAAAGCTGTGTGGTGATATTGTGTTCCCCAAAATATTGTGCACCCTAATAAACTTAGCTGGAGTCAGAGAATAGAACAGCCACTAGATATAGAGGCCAGAAAATGGTGGCACACACGCCTTTAATCCTAGCATTCCAGAGGCAGAGATCTGTCTGGATCTCTGTGAATTCAAAGCCACACTGGAAACATCCAGGCATGGTAACAAGAGACTTTAATCCCAGGAAGTGATGGCAGGAAGCAGAAAGGTATTTAAGGCATGAGAACGAGGAACTAGAGCTGGTAAAGCTTTTAGTCTTTTGAGCAACACAGTTCAGCTGAGAGGCATCCAGTCTGAGGAAACAGGATCAGCTGAGGAACTGGCGAGGTGAGGTGGCTGTGGCTTGTTCTGCTTCTCTGATCTTCCGGCATTCACCCCAATACCTGGCATCAGGTTTGATTTTATTAATAAGACCTTCTAACAATTCGTGCTGAGCCTGACTGAGGCTTATTGAAAAGCACCATCAGCTCTATCACCTTTGACCTCAGGGCAGGTTGGGAGCAGAAGCTCTACCTTTTTGTAATTCCCATGGTTAAGGTTGTTTTTAGCCACAACCTAGAGAAATGTTACTATAAAAATACAGTGCAAGTGAGCTATACATATTTGCAATTTTAAATTTCTGATAGATATATTTGATAAAAAGGAAACAAGTTAACTTAATTTTAGTAATATTATTTAGCCCTCTATATTAAAACATTTTAATATGTTAAAAATTATAAAAATTGAGAAATATTTTGACTCTTTTTTGGTTCTAAATCATTTTACTGTTGTTCATTTTATTTTATTATCATTATTATTTTGTGTATGTGTATCTGTGGGAGGATGTGTGTGTGTGTGTGTGTGTGTGTGTGTGTGTGTGTGTGGTTTATGTGTGATGTGAATGTGTTAGCGTGGAGATATATACACCACAGCCCAAGTGTGGAGGACGGAGGACAACCTCAGAAGTCAGTGTTGATTTGTACCAACCATGAGTGTTCCTAATCATTAGCTATGTTCCCGAATAAAGCCCCTCTACCGACTGAGCCATCTCACCAACCCTGGGTCTGAATCTTTAAAATCTGAAATGACGACAATATTTAATAGCCACAAAGAAAGGAATTGATCCCTCCTGGAATTCGATGTCGAGACTGAAGGAAAACCAGAGACAAATGCTATCTTAGGCATCTCTTCATCCCTGAGGAGCCAACGTCCCTGCTTCAGAAAGCAGTGAGACTTTAATATAGTCCAACACCGGAGAAACAGAAAGACGTGGAAAGTGAGGAGAGTGGAGAAGGCTGAGGACTTTGTTACCACTTGCCCAAACCTGTAAAACTGCTCCAGATGTTTGCAAGTGCCAGTGTTCACAATCAGAAGTCACCAAAAATATTCCTGTATGGAGTGATAAGGGTCTTGAACTCAGTAAGTAAACTGACTGAAAAGGGAGACAGTTTTTCAGCTACTAATCAATGTGTTTTTTTCTCTGTAACTCTTCCTTCCCCCTTTTTTATTTAAGCAGACAGCAGACCCTCTGATCACTGCTGCAGAGAAGTAGTAAGGTAAGGTGAAAAATAGAAATGCTCTCTCTAGTTCTTTTGATCTGAAATTCCCTTAGGGCCATTTAGAGATGTGTGAGATAGGTACCAGGAAGATAATGTGGATGCATAGGACAAATGGTTGGAACAGCAATGGGAACCGGAAGGGCAGTCCCCAGGCAGAGAGGCCAGAGAGAAAAACACAAAAGAAAGTAAACATTAGAGAGAGAGGACCTGTGGTCTGTCTCCTGATTGGAAGAGCCATATGAAGGAGTGAAGGAGAGTCAAAGCCCGAGAGGAAAATGATTCTGTGCAAAGATGTGTCCACGGGCATCCCAAAAGAGAGTCTGGCGTTTGAATACAGAAAGGGCTGAGGAGAGCTGTAGACTGATGCATAATGTATGTCTGTGGCGGCTAGCCAAGCCCAAAAGTGAGATTCTCCCTTGTTCCTGTACTGATAAATTGGCAAGTGAAACTCCCAAGTAAATAAATTTACATGCCTGGCTGTACCGGAAGGGTCAACATAGCCTCAAAACAGCAATCAGCTAGGACTCTGGAAAATATTGTGATGTCTACCAGACATCCCAGCCTGTGAGTTGAGAGTCATTCTGGCTGTGACAGCAGCTAGAGTTCACAGAAATGACGACTATAATTCACGTGAGTGGTAAAGCCTGCACTGGGATAGCAGTGCTCCCAGAGAGATGAAATCTTGTCAAACTCTTGCCAGGAGGCAAGACCAAGACTGGTAGAGTTTGGTGAAAAGAAGTAGTGAAATGACAGAAAAGGTAGAGTCAGAGTATATCCCAAATATTTGAGCTAGAACTGTTGAAATACAATTACACTTCCGAGATACTTATCAACTCTAGTACTGCTCTAAGTAAGCTCTTGACAACTCATTGAACCCACAGAGTAATCCTACCCTACATACAATCTTTTCATTGCCATTTTTATAGATGAGTGACACTGTTTCAGGAAACTCAAGCCATTTACCCCAAGTCATGGATTATGAAGAGCAGGGCCATGGTTTTGAATCTATAGGGTTCAGCACTGAGGCGTACATCTCTACTGTCAGAGACGAGGCTGAACAAAGCTCTGAAACTGATTAAACAAGGAAAAGCCTACTTAATGCGATGCTGGGATTTTGATATCAAGGTACCAGATACTTGATAACATTTGTCCAAATGCCAAGCCTGTCCTTATCCCTTTATTTGTATATGTCTTAGAGATAAGTCTCTTTTTAATAAGCCATTATGGACTTCAGACCCAAATATAAGTGTTCTTAAGCCCGTCTTCTAATAAGTTTAGCTTCGGAGTCATTAAATGCAGAGGAGTCCAATTGCCTTTCCTTGTTCACAAATGAAAGACAGCGACTGCCTTTATTCATATGTGTGCTCCTTTGAATAGCCAGTTTAACTCTGCGAAGAGAGCATGAAGATTCTTCTGTTGCTTTAGCGCCTGAGGAGTTAATATTTCCTTGAGGGGAAATTTGAATTTAGATTAAAAACAAAAAAGAGCCGGGCGGTGGTGGCACACGCCTTTAATCCCAGCACTCGGGAGGCAGAGCCAGGCGGATCTCTGTGAGTTAGAGGCCAGGCTGGACTACCAAGTGAGTCCCAGGAAAGGTGCAAAGCTACACAGAGAAACCCTGTCTCGAAAAACCAAAAAAAAAAAAAAAAAAAAAAAAAAAAAGATTCCACTCAAAAAACACCAACTCTGTGTTGGCAGGATGATGACAAGCAGCAGGGTGGTGATAAATAGAAGCAGGGTCAGCTTGGCATTGCTTCACACTTTGGGAGGAGCAGGAGGTCCCAAGGCAGGAAGGAAGATAAACAACGTATTTACAGCATGGGGGTGATTTTAGGTTTTACCATCAGGGCACCATCTGGGGCAGGGCATCCCTCAGCAGTTCCCCAGGCTTGTAGTTGAATCTTTTTGCTCCATCTCCTTGCTCCATCTCCTTGCTCCATCTCCTTGCTCCATCTCCTTGCTCCATCTCCTTGCTCCATCTCCTTGCTCCATCTCCTTGCTCCATCTCCTTGCTTTATCTCCTTGCTCTGGCTCTTGATGCTTGCTGGCAGGCAGTTTTCCTCCAGTAAAAGCTTTGCTTGTCCTGACCTCATGCCATGTTCTTCTCACTGCCTGGAGTCCTAGTTTTGATCTTCTCAGCGCTGACCTGTCCCACCCACATTGTTTTCTATTTGATAAGGACTGTGTTGACAACCAAAGTGCAGAGTTCAGGTTACTGAGAATCATAGAGACAGTAAAGCAAAAAATGAATAGGGGTTTGAGGTACAGATGGTGTCGAAAACAAGTATTTACAGAGAGGCCTTGGGCAAAGGTCCTCCTTACTCAGGCTCAGACTCTCATCTGGTGGCATATTTACTCTGGTATAATCTACACTTGGGCCACATCACAGGTTCTGGCCTTTAGTAGTGGGTAACATCAGCTGCCGATATTGTTGTTGTGTTGTGAAACTGAGCCTTCAGATTAACTTCAATTTCCCCAGATTCTCCCAGCAGCCTTTGTGTACAATGTACTGTTCTATAGTTTGACCAATTTACCAGTTCTAAGTAACCAAGAATCATTGCCTGTAGCCAATATAGCCATTTTATATATGATTTCTTGGAGAGAGCTTTTGTGTTTGTATTTTACGACACAGTTACTTTTTCCTTAATCCTTGGCTAAATTATGTGTCTATATACAGATGCATACATATATAACATCACTGTAATATTGAACTTTCATAAGCACACACCATTCTCCCTTTACTAGTCTGTAAACATGAGTCAGGACTATTTCTCTTGGTGTTCTGTGTCTCCCCACGTCATTTATTTATTTACTTATATATAGTAGGAACTCAATTAAAACTGTCTGAGTCTCTGTCTTTGTCTGTTTCTGTCTCTCGGTCTGTCTCTGTCTGTCTCTGTCTCTGTCTCTCTGTCTCTTTCTCTGTCTTTCTCTCTGTCTGTGTGTGTGTGTGTGTGTGTGTGTGTGTGTATGTATGTGTGCAACACAAGCAGCACACTCAAGATCTAAATTAGAATCTTCGGCATTGTGATAAGTTCTATACTTCTGAGTTACATCTTTATCCCTCAAGGGGTTGTGTCAAGAAAACCAGAGGATATAGGTACCATCACAGGGTACAATGGGTCCTCTCTTATAACTATTAATTGTGGTGATTTCATAGAGGTAACATATTAGATTAGTACTTGATCTATTAAACACTCAAGTTAAAAACAATCAATGTAACAAGTCAATGATTCATCTTTATTTACTGGAATTTCAACCACTAAGATTATTGAAGAATTTTTATGGAGTTCTTAAATATCAACCTTTATCTGTCTCCATACCATTATATTTAAGGACTCCATATAAATTCTTCAAGAATTTTATTTATTTATTTATTTATTTATTTATTTATTTATTTATTTACTTATTTATTTATTTAGATCCCCAACCCCCCTTCAGGAATCTTAGGAGACAAGCCATCATCTGCTCCAGACATCTCCAAACGTAAGGCACTACTATGAATATTTAACAAAAAGCAACCAGTGGTAGTAAAATTCTGTTAACAAGTTGATTTTTTAAATACAGTTTTTTGATATAATTTATGTCATGATAAAACTCCTAAGATCAATTAACTTGAGTTGTTTATTTCACATTATTATGTGTGTTTATTGCACATGGGGACATCATATAATTAGTAAACTGAAGTGCCATGTACAGTTAAATGATGACATTTCCTCTAACAAAATTAACTAATATTTGTTGGAATGCATTTTAACACCAAGAACTTTAATAACTTCAATCCCACAATGTTTTTATTTCTAATGAGATAGAAAGTTGTAAAATTAGGTATATTTGATCACAACCTTATAGTCTCAATTCTAAGATGTCAAACTATATAAAACTTCCATGGATATAACAACAGTAATAAAAACTTTGGGAATATAAAAAAAATTATCAAATTGTCAAAATTCTTTTATTATGCTTATTTATTTTATTATGCTTGTAATGATAACGTTTCCTAAAATAATTATAAGTATATTTTTCTAAAGTCCCTCTTTTAATTATATGATATTAATTTAAAGATATGGTATTCATAACAAGATATAAAAATGTAGTAAAACTTTTAAGTGAAAAGCCAAGATATTATCACTGTAGTATATAGAATTCCGTTGATGAATGTAGCGGAGAGTTTACAGGGTTCTGGGAGACATTGTCTTTGTGATCTTCTCAACAATTCACAGTAATCTAAGTGAAAAGGTTCTAGGTATATAAGGCTCTGAATCATATTCTTTGCTAAATGCTGGCTGGCCTTCAGAAATTGTATGTTTTAGGCAACAGCATTGGCACTTATAAAGTGTCAAAGCTGAAACAGTAGATTCTTTTGGCTAGATGAAAATGGAGAGGAAATCATGCTATGTCCTGAACTGTGGTAAGAAATCTGGAATTTACTCTGAAGTCCCCAGGACAAGACTATCTTTGTTTTCTAGGATTTTCATATATGTAAACTCGGTTTGCGTGAGATAGAAGCTGCTTACATAGTGCCATGATGGCGATGATGACTATAATGGTCATGACGAGACTAATATTGATGGCATCTGTTTGAGCAGCTCGTGTGAGTTCTTATGGCAGAAACTGGAGTTCTAAGGTATGAATAATGCCTGGGAGAGAAAACACATGCATGCAGTGGGACGGTTGAGCAATAAAGGTGGAGAGGGTCACTTGGTCACAGGCAGCCAGAGAGAAAACTGATGGAAAGCTGTTGTTTTGAATCAGAAAAAAGCTCAGGGGATGAAACAAAGAAGAGTTATGTGAAAGGAGAAAAGGGTCACCGTATGGAGTGAAGTCACAGGAAACAGGGATTTTGCACATTCACAAAGGTAGAGATAAAGATTCCCCAGCCCTTTTCCCAGTGTACCCCGTCATGTCAGCTCCCAGACAATATTTCTGCAGCCATACTGAGTACAGATTGAGAGCCTCGATGTGGGGCGGGTGGGGGGCAGGGGGCGGGCATAAGCCATCTGAGAAAGATGATTTCTGTCTTCATAAGACTTACTGTCTCCTGGATTATCCCCTTTCAACAGCCCAATTTCTCTGATATTACTAGAGAATGAGAATTGTTTTCAATGAAATTCCATTAAGGGTGTTTCATGTGGGGGCTGTAGAGATGGCTCAGCGGTTAAGAGCATTAGCAGCTCTTCCAGAGGTCCTGAGTTCAATTCCCAGCAATCACATATGGTGGCTCACAGCCATCTATAATGGGATCTGATGCCCTCTTCTGGCATAAAAGTGTATATGCAGATAGCGATAGAGTACCAGTTACATAAAATAAGTAAATTTTAAAAAAGAACCCAGATGTTTTTTTAAAGGAGTGTTTCATGCATTATTGATTCCAGTCCTAAATCATAACATTGAAATTTCTCAATTTCTTATTGTACTGATTTTTAAATTTTTAAATTATTTATCTCAATAATTGAGGCACAACTCACCCACTGAGAAGTAATTTATGAAGGAAACTGTGTTCAGACCTGAGAAGTCTGCCTTGACTCTGAATGAGACCTTTGCTGACTCCTTTAGGATTATTTTGGAACATACAATTTTGATTAGCTTGTGGCAAAATACTTCCTCTCATTTTGAACATGAAATAAAAAGGCTTAGCATGCTTCAAACATTTTCATATTTATACATACTTTAAGAACAGAATTCATGAAATACTAGTACATTAATATCAAGTACCAATACAAATAAAAAATCAAAGGAATTTAAAAACAATTATTTGGAATTCATGGGAAACAGTAATTGTTGCATTTCTGGTTAATTGATATGCAGTCTGTTAATCATTTTTATTCAGACAATTATGGCTTTTCATTATTCAAAAAGAAAGAACATACTTGCAATGACAATAATTGGTCCTATGTATTGGGTTCTTATTTTATACTATATTTTCTTGTTAAAACTTAAAAAAATCTCATTAGTTAGTTAATAAGCAAATTATGCAGTTATTCAGACAAGAAAAATGCTATATGAACTTCTAACATATTTTTCTGATCTTCAAAGCCTTAAAATTTGTTATTTCTAGGTCACTTTCTGCCTGACTTATTTTAGATGATTGTTCATGTCTTTTAAAGTTTCTATAATTGATTTCTAGCTGAAAAATAAAAAATGAAAAGCTTTCTGACAGCTTGACTCTAACTGAAGTAGTCAAAGTGTTCCCTCAAGATGTTTACCTACAGGGTAGGTATTGTAGGCAGCATCCTAAGCCCTCCTGGGAAGGCTGGAAGTGGGTGGTATAGCACCATGGTCCCCTTGAAAATTGGTGATAAGAATAAATGTGCATGAAGAGAGCTCTTCTGTTTTAATGTGCCAATCCCAGTTAAAAATGAAAAGTGACATCCTCACAGGGATAAAGTTTTTCATGGTCACCAGGCAAAAGCTGGCATCATAGTCATGGGGGGAGCATCTGAAATATACAAACCACAGGGAACACAGGAGTTCTCGCAAAACCATCACCCCAAACATGTACCCTCTGCTGAGTCTTGAATTTCTTTCCATACTGATTTTTAGGCATGTCAAAAAATACATTTATATACTTATTTGTGCGAGTGGGATTGAACCAAGGGTTTATGCAAGACAAGTACTCTACTACTGAGTTATGTATATATGTATGTTATCCCACCCCAAACAATTACCAAAACAAAATGATCTAAAGTGATTGCAAAAGCTTCTTTAAAATATAATATCACTGTTAGTTTCAAAACCAAATATGCAGTTATATAATTGCCTGTTATGATATCATATTCATATGCAGATAACGCATACTTTACTTAGTTCATACTTGGCCTGTTGAGATTTAGACTGCTTATACAGTTTTCCTCTTAGGAACTATAGTGGAAAACATTGTCTGTTTATCACACATTTATAGAATTTTACTTGACACATTTCTGGAAATGTCTATGGTCAAAGGACATTTGTGATTTGCCTTTTGTCATACATTATAAATATGCTTTTAGATGTATAAAGATATTCCTCCCAAAATTATAGGAAAGTGCTAATTTTTCAATATTATTCCTGAGCATTGTAATTAATTTTCATCTCACAAGGAATGAGATGAAAAAACTTGATTTTCGATTGCAAGTAAATTTTCACACATTTTTTATGTGCTTATTGACTATTTTGACATTTCCTTGTCTTTTCAGCTTCCTATGGAGATGTCTCCTCATTTTTTACAGACTTGGGAGTATTTTTGTTTTATCATCCCTTTGGGCAACTGTGTATCAAATGTCCAGAGAAAAGCTTGGGCTGGCATTGTAAATCTAAGAGCTTCAGCCTATGGGAGGCATTTAAAGTCCAGGAACAGATGTGATCACTCTAGCCCAAAAACTTAGAAAGTAAACAAATCATGTCCAGGACCCAAATACAGTAAAACAGTGACATGTGTAAGCCGAATAAAGGATAACACAGCAAAGGATAGCAAACAAGAATTACTGAAAAGGCGTAAAGGGGACCAAGAGAGTGTGTCCTGACAACAAGAGAAGATAAATTATTCACATGTGATGATGTGTGATTCTGCTAACAGGTCTACAAAGCTTGTGTGGTGGACTTGGGGGTTTAGTTGCCTGGGGGATACTGGTAGAAAGCTGGAGGAGGCAATGGAGCAAGCCAGCTCAATCCCAAGTGGCAGAGAGCATAAGCATACACTTCTGTGAAATATTCTGACTGTGAAAGCAGAGGAAAGAAACGGGCTGTGACTGGAGAGAGCATCTGGGTCAAGTTTGGATACATTAGCTCATTTGGATATAAATATCCTTGCTAAAGACTGAGTTGCCTTTAAAGAAGGGCAAGATGCAATGTGTCCATCTTCTCTGAAAAATCCCTGGCCAAGGTCATCAATGACTTTCACACTAAATTAAGGATCGTTTTCAATTCTCATCTTCCTAGATACAGCTATCACGGGGCCACTTATCCTCTCTACCCCTGTTTTCCACAGCATCTCTACTAGTTCTGTTCTGTTTTTCAGAGGGTATTTTCTAATTTCTTTGGGGACAGGTCTTCCCTGAGCACTCATTTTTAACGTGTTTCATCATGCATCCTCCCCACCCTCATTCTGCAGGCTCTTCCAAGGCGGTCTCTTTTCCCTTATGCACAAATCATCATTTATATGGCAATAGTCTTCATATTCACACCTAGTGGCTAAGTAGTTCCAGCCTCTGAAAATTCACTTTTTACTTGATGGATTAATATTGATACTTTGAAACAAATATGCCACAGGAACCCCAAACTCAGGAATCCCAACCCAAGTTCTTCTGGATTTACCACTGGTTTCTACTCTTTTCTACACTGATAACTAATAGATGTCATATTTGGAAATCTTTATGACACCATCTTTTACTACTCACATATAAAGCATAGTCATATTTAGTTGTTAATTTGAAGAAATTGTGAGAAAGTAAAGGGTTAATGATAAAGGAAATTATCTTTAAGAACCAAGGTTGTCCCTCCAAATGGAGTTGATAAATGTATGAAGTATGTGATGGCTGCAAGCAAGTTAAGTTTAATATTATAATATAGAGCTACAAAGAGTGGATTAATAGTGTCAAGATTACACTGGGTCCAATGAGTACAGGGAAGATTACCGATACAATCCTTTTATCCATACCAACATTTAAAGGGGGTTTTACTATCTGGTAGCTTCTAATATTCATTGAGAAATTTCTGGTATTTATTTAGGCAATAGTTCTAGATGAGATTAGTTATTGCTGGGCTCTGGGCACTTCAAAATTCGGGTTGCCAACCGTAGAAGACAGAAAACCAGATCATGAGTGGGCCTAATGATGCTGATGGAAGAAAGTAAGTAGTTTGATTTCTCAGGAATTAGTGAATATACTCACTGCTTGAATTCTCTTTTCTCAGGCTTGTTGGCATCCTTAGTTTGTCTAGAGGAAACTACTTGAATTTAGACTACAATAAGGTCTACAAACTGGGAAACATTTAGCCAAAAATTTGAACTTATAAAAGTTGAAAAAGTTTTCACAAGTAAATAAGAGTCAAACTTCTTTTTCACTTTGAATTTCTTTGGTTAAATAGAGAAGCATTAGCTGACTATATATCTAAGGTAAGAGAAAATCATGTGAAACAATCATTGATTTGACTGTCACTGTTTTATTATAAAATGTAATGTGTGGGTTTCTTTTCCAAAAATTCTCACAAGTGCCTCAAATTATGAGGGAAAGAAAACAACAGTACTTCTTATCATGCAGGTTTGAGAACAATAACTTGCCAGTATTCATTTTTCCGCACTACAGGGACACCATCAAGAAGCTTTTGGAAATGACAAGTACCAACTTTTTCCAAAGAATATGTTTGATCCAACTTCTGCTGATGAAAAGTCAACTGAACGACTGATTATTCAAGATACCTGCCCTCAAAATTGTCAATGTGATTGGCCAAGCTCAGCATCTGGTTCATAACCAGGATACAATGATTGGTTCAACATTCAAACATAGTCATGGCAAAAATAAAATTTCAATTGTGGACAGCGGGAGTACATCTATTAGATGCACTCTTTGGTACTTAATCTTCTCACAATGATAGAGAAAAATGACTCCCAAATTCATATACTTAAGTCTTGACATCGAAGCCCAGGAATGGCAAATGTGATAAAATGAATTGATCTAGCCAAGAGTGACAAAGGAAATAACTATCTGCTTATTGGTGCATAATTCAATAATGATAAGAATGGAAATGATAAAGATGAGGAGTCAGCATGATTACATTATTTTTTGCAACCACAATGTACCTATCTTCTTTAGTAAAGAGGGATGTTACTTTCAGGAAACAAATTTGTATTAAGCTGGAATCTTTTTTAAAGAAAGTTAAAATCCTCAGGTGGAATAGTTTTTACTGTCCATGAAAATGGTTAATGTACTCCTAGACATAAGATATTTCTACTCCCTACCCCTTGTCACTGTTATACAGGTTAGGACACGGCAGTAAGCACCTTGAACATTTTGGATTCCGGTGAGACCCCAGGCAAGAGGGTGAGACAGACCACAGTTCCAATGGACTAGCCGAGAATCAGATACAGAGAAAGCATGGGTACCTTAGAATCATGGTAGTGGATATAATATAGCTCCAGCCTCTAATATTTGGGTACTTGATTATTTGTTTACTTTTATAATATAGGGATTTGAATAAAATAACAACTTGCTGGATTTAAGAAATAAACAGGACTAGTTAGACTGTTAAGCCAAGGTATCACTGGTCCTTAGAATTTCAGAGAATCTGGGAGAGCAGGTCATAGAACCCAGAAGCTAGGCATAGCTACCTAATCTGTTTGTCTAGCATATCTACTTGTCTGTCTATCAATCTATCAATCTATCTATCAATTGATCTATCTATCTATCTATCTATCTATCTATCTATCTATCTATCTATCTATATTGACCCCCTACTTATCTTTGTGCATACTTTATTTTGGTATAATATGCATGAATGTATACTCTTTCAGGAGTTCTAGGTCTTTAGTACAGGACATATGGCTTTTGAACACCCCCTGCCTTCAGAAAACCTTTGTTACCACTCTTTTTTCCTCTAGTTTTCATGATGTAATACCCCATTTACATAATTAATGAACAGGAAATAATCTAATTATAGAATATTGCCCCCCCTTATATGTATATGCTCTGTGTTCTGTGTAGGTCTGAAGCTTTCTGGTGGACAGTCATCACAGATGTCCACTTTCTTCAATGTCAACAGTCACTAGGATTGGGATGAAAAACCTCTGGCCACTGGTTTCTCTCTGTCTATGGCTCAGGCACTCACACTACACTCCAAGCTCTCAGGCAGCCTTTGAGTTACTGTATGGGTCAATTTGCATTTATCCACACTCCAAAGTAGCTACAGCAGGTGGAGGGGCTCACTTAATTTTCTCAGTTAGGATTTGGGATTCAAGGTATTGTTTTTTGGTGTGTGTTTGTTTGTTTTTTGCCATTGCTGCTTTTCTTCATGAGTTACAGAAATGGAAAATAAATAAGAAGCATGACAACCAAAGACATTCCCTAAACAGGCCACCACTATCATATCATATCATATCATATCATATCATATCATATCATATCATATCATATCATATCAATCTATCTATCTATCTATCTATCTATCTATCTATCTATCTATCTACCTATCTATCTATCTATCTATCTATTTATTCTTTGTGTCTCTCACATCATGCCTCCCAATCCCACCCATCTCCTGTCTTCACCCCAAATAAAACAAAATAAAATTTAGGAGAAAAAGAGGGAAAATAAAAGGAAAAAAGGGGAAAATCTCATCATGAAGCTGCAGTGTGATACAGTGAGTCACACAATAAACCCCTTTTTCCATATGTTCTTATGTGTTGGCATTTATCCAGAAACATCATTCGTCTGGTTTGAGGCCCCTGGTCTCTGCTACACCATTGACTCTGGGACCTCACTGGGATTTCTGAACAACTCATTGCTGCCTTGTGTCTTGGAGATCCTGAAGGACCTCCCCTATCTTTCCCCATCTCCACCTGTGCTCCAATCGTATCACAGACAGGGTGGATTTTGGGGTGGGCCAACACTTAACCTGGGTCCTGGGACTGGGTAGTTGCAGGGTTGGTGCAGCATTGCCCTGGCCAGTTCACCCCTGGCAGCAATGACGGGCCAGTTCTCCCGCTTTCACATTCTCAGGGTGGGTTCTCCCACACCTGCTCCTTCAGGGCCAGATCTACTGTGCTGCCCAGGCAAGGTGAAGGGGCCAGTCTCTGGAGTACTACAGCTGATGAGGGGCATGGACAGCTTTCCCACTCTTATGGCCTCAGGGCCAGGTCTCCCACCTGCCCCACATGTTGATGGGCAAGGGTGGGGGAAGGGCATGTCTCACCCTCCTGTGCCATCTTAAGACAGATGAGTAATGGGGCTAGCTCTCCCATGGTCACAGCTTCAGGGCTGGTTCACCCACACCTCAACCAACAGAGCTAGCTCTATTGTGCTGCCCAGTTGAAGTTCAGGGTCTGCTCTCCCAAGTGCTGTAGTAGGTGAGGGATTGGGTGAGGTTCCTTATCTGCTGCAGGTGGCAAGGGTTGGGGGAGGGGAGAAATTTTCCCTCACCCATGACACCACATAGCATACAATAGGGGCCTGACCTGCTCTCCCATTCTCACATCCCCAGGGCCAGTTCGCCCATGCCCCTGCAAACAAGCTCTATTGTGCTACCCAGGCGAGGTGTAGGACCCTCTCTCCTGAGTGCTTCACTCAGTGAGGGGCAGGACTAGGTCTCCCTAGTGTTACAACCAGTGAGCGTGGGGCCAACTCTGTACCTTACCTAGTCTCTCATTTTTGGTGGTATCAATAGCCACAGACATCAACAGAGTCAGTGGCTGCATCAGGGCCATAAACCTAGATATGGGACCCTGTAGCCACCCAGGGCCTAAGCCACCCACCTCAGCCCGCTCCTCATGTCTTCTGCCTTTTCAGATCTGCCTCTGTTCATGGACATGAACCATTCTCTCTCTCTCTCTCTCTCTCTCTCTCTCTCTCTCTCTCTCTCTCTCTCTCTCTTTCTGTCTCTTCCATATCACTCCATACATTTGCTCACTATAGTAGCGCTTGTGTGCCTGGTGATACAAGGTGCCGGGCGGGCCATGATTTTCTTCTTGGAGCCTGCGGTGGACTGCCCCAGGCCTGCGTGTGGATCTCCTTGTCATGTTTAGACTGTCATGGCCCTGGGCAGGACCATACTACCTAATCACAGAGATTATAGTAGTGCCCAAACGCCTGGCACTGGGCTCCTAATTGGTGCAGAGGTGTGGCTGGAGACCTCTCATAAGCCTGGGCTAGAAAGTCCGGGCTGTGATCTGTTGAGTTCTGCTGCATCATGTCTGTGTGTGTGTGTGTGTGTGTGTGTGTGTGTGTGTGTGTGTGTGTGTAATCCCTAATATTTTTATAAGTGGTAATTTAAAACTCTTCTTTTTTACTTTCCATTTTAGCACAACACATAGAAGAAACTTGTCTGACACAGCATGAGTTCGACTCTCACCAAATACCAGTTTCCTTCTCTCAAAGTGTAACTGACCGATACCCACAGCTGCTTGCTTGACAAGTAGTGATTTAGCAATGTGTCACTAAATCCCACTTGTCTCCTTCCATTTCTTTGGGCAGCAAGTACAGAAGGAGGAGCTAAGGAGCTAGAGGAACTGTGTCAAGTACCTTCTCATTTTAACATTTTAGTAGCCGGGGATAGGCTTTCATGAGAAGGGAAGCAGAGGTTGTTGTCTGGACCACTTCCTGACCAGTATGAAGTCCCCACTGAGGTCAAAGCTGACCAGAACTCAGAAGATGCTGCCTAGGCCATAGTGCAGCTCTCCAGCATCCCATGTTACAGAGATCAATTACGTTTTGAAGTTGTATTTTCATTTAATTATTTATTTTGGGTTGGGGGGTGGTGCAAATGCCATGTGCACATACGGAAATTAGGAGACAATTTGCAGGACTCAGCTCTCTTTTTTTCTGCCATGTGGGTTCTGGAGATTGAACTCAGGCTTGGCTGGAGGTGCCTTTACCTGTTGAACCATCTCATTGGTCCTCAGAAGTACAAGACATGACTTAATAATATTATCACTCAGAAATTTTATTATTCGCCTTTCAAAATTTTATCTAAAACACATCTTTCTAAAAGAAGTAGGAAGCAGATTGGTTGAATGCCTACTATGTGCCAAATAGGAGTTTAGACAATGTATGGATTTGATATCATATAGTGTACAGGTCCATGAAGAAGATATCTTCTTATTTTAAGGGTGAGGAAACAGATTCACTGTGATTAATCATCTTCCATATTTTACAACTTAAGTAATAAAGCTTGAAGCTCTGATTCCAGAGTTTACATTATTGTATCAAGACCATAACGTTGTGAGAAGTTAGCCACAGAGCCATCAACCCAGTGATGTTTAATGGGGACACGGGTAACACTACTAGAGATGTTGGTATTCTCTTTGAAGTTAAAATGAAGTTTGAATGTGTGTGTGTGTGTGTGTGTGTGTGTGTGTGTTGTGTGTGTGTGTGTGAGTTCTCTGTGAAGAGACAATTCACACTTTTCATCATGATCTCCAAGGGTTAACACATTTAAGGAGCCACTGTAATTAGTACATTGAGAAAATGACCGCCATTTTCTTCCAGTTCTACCATATGGCATCTCAAGCTTATTCCCAAAATGCTCAGTTTTCTCCACTGATTGGAGCAAGGATAGAAACCTTAGAAATAAAGAGATTAAATAATAATGAAGCATACGACAGTCCATTTAGCTCGGTCTGCTGTTGGGCAGCTGCCCAGAGCCCTTTTGGTTATTAGCATCCCCCAGGGGCTGTTGTAGATTCATTAATATAATTTTAGACTAGAAGATTCTTGGAGATCATATAGTCCAATTCCCTCAGTTTACGGATGACAAAAGGAAGACCCAGAGAACTCCAGTGACTCACATAACCTTTCCTGGCTTGATAATGGATACGTTTGCCCAGGTATCAGTAGCCTTTGGCTGTCCTCAGTGCTTTCATGGTCGATGAAAGGAGAAACTTTGGGCTCATGTTCAAATCGACCATTCCAGTTCTTGGATTGATTTAGTATAACTAGATACTATTTAGCTCTGGGGCCTTAATCCTCTTAGCCATGGTGGCACCACATCTGTCTGGCACCAGTGTGGTCTGGGGAAGATGTCAGGAAAAGTTGAAATGATGCTGAGAATTCTTGTATTCTGAATTAGTAAACCTGAAAAAAAAAAGATGCCCTTCTCAGATGTAGCTTAATGAGGCAGACGTTGCCAGTTTCACTAATATTAGCCAAGTCGTGACAAAATTGGTAATTTAATTAGTCTCTCACAAATAAAAACATTCCATCCACACCACTATTTAAAGTATTATGATTTTATGGGTTTCTACTTGATTGGAAATGTAGAAAAACTCTTTTTTTTAAAAAAAGAATCTGTTTAAAATTCTAGACCTTTAGACCTCTAGAAGATGAAGTGACTAAAATAACATTTTTAGACTGCATCTTTAAGTTTTATCTTGGTACATGCCCTTGGTCATCTGACATGATCCCAGCCCCTGAAATAAATTGTGTTTTGGAATGAAAACATTCTGGGAAGCTTCCTTGAAGTGGACAGGAGGCAGTATGTGAGTAGAAATACTTCTTGAAGTGGGACAAGAGGTTTTTGCAAAGCAAATTGGAACGCTCAGCCTCTGCAGACTTCTGTTTTCTTCTAGGCAAGGGTTGACGTTTGTATGTAGTTTTGTAAAACTTGTTCTGGCTTTAAAAATTAAAGTGTATGATTCTGTCATAACATGTTTGTACCTGGATATGAAGTTAAGGAGTTTGTGCTCCTTATAGGAAAAAATAAAAGTTTTAATCATCTAAATGACATTCAAAATGCTTTGCTCAGAAAGTCTGTGGAGATTCAACACTAAGGGTCTGAATAGATGGCTTAGTTGTTAAGCACACTGGCTACTCTTCCAGAGAACCCAGGTTCAATCACAGCACATACATTTGTAACTCAGGTACTAGGGTGACCCAGTGTCTTCTTTTGGAATCTACAGGCACCAGGGACACACATGGTACATAGATATACATGCAGGCAAAATACCCATACACATAAAAAAATTCGCAATTAGCACAAAAAAGTAGAGAGAAAATATCTGTATGATTTGGCTGAGATTTTATGTTTCAAGAAAATGTTCTAAATAGACTCATTATCATAGTTTATCTCAGCATCTTGAACTCAGAGGGAGGTTTGACAGGCTGACACCTTTTTTCACTTATGATAAAAGTTCTTTAAGTATCAGACAGCTATAATGTGAACCTGTTGCTCGAACATTTCAATTAATTAATGATACAGGAGAGTTCATCTGAATAAGTACAATTGTCACAGAGTTTTTAAAAGTATTAAAACTTGGTACTCAAGCATCTTTAGTTACTTATCTTACTCAGTTCTGTGTATAGTTTTCACAGGTGTGGTAGGTATTGTTCTCAGTTTTAGTGTGTATTGGTGTTTTGCTTGATTGTGGAGGACAGATTTATCATGTCATGACTGTTCCTGTATCCTTTTGCCTATTCTACTGGTCCTTGCTGGTTTCTATGGTTTGATTTCCAGTATACAATGTTTAAAGTTTCTTAAACCTTTAACATATATTATTTTTATTTAAAAAGCCAATTAGCATCAACTTTAGCTTCTTTATTACTTATTGCTTACTATTTCTTCCACTAGAGTTGTAGTCTACATTTTTTTTCTACTTTCATTAAATTTTGCCCCATCTTTGTTTGTGACCTGTAGGGTTGAGCAAATCTAATACGGGGTTCCAATTAGGCTTTCTCTTAGAAGATGATTATTTATCTAAAGACAAGCCTTTATTCATTTTCTTCATCTGCCCCACCTGAGGCAAGGAATTGCCTTCTTCTAAAGAAAATGAATTTCTGCTCCTAATGCAATTCCTGCTTGCCTACAGGAGAGCCCTGCTCCACTAAGTGTTATCTTTCTCTCAAATCTTCTTCTTTCTTGGCAAACTAATAATATGATATCAACACACCAGAAAGGGCAGGAGAATGGTGATGATTTAGGTGCATAACAAGGGAGAATGATAAGCTACAGAATCACACATATCTGCACTCCTTTTAAACATGGTTTTCTTTAATTTTTGAACAGATCTGTCATGAGCTTTTTTTTTAAATTTGTTAGAGACTTTTAAAATTGTTTTGTATTTATGTGTATTTGTGAGTGTGCAAGTCTGTGTGTGGGTACGTGCACAGGAATGCAGGTGCCAGCAGAAGCCAGAAGAAGATATTGAATCCCCTGGACCTGGAGTTACAGATGGCTCTGACCTGTGAAATGTAGGTACTGGGAAGCAAACCTGGTCCTCTGGAAGAGCAGAAAGTGCTCTTGACCGTGATCCAATTCTCTAGCCTCCAGTTCTTTAAACTTTGCTGAGTTCATCGCATCATCTATCCCTGTGTCCATGGTCCTTTGTTTCACTATCATGATCCATACTTTCCTGTTCTTCTCTATGTATAGTAATTATTGATCCAATTCTGTTTTTGCTGGATGATAATCACCCTTGAGGAATAGATATGTTATTCTAGTAGATAGTTAATTACTGAATGATCGATCACCTTGACTTCACATAGAACAAGAATCAAAGCTATAATCCTTCCACCTGGAGAACATATAACTGAAACACTGTCTCCCTAAAAATCCTGTCATATCTTTTTAACATGTTTCACAGAAAAAGGTGTGGTCCCAAGCTGAAAGCAACCCCTGTTTAGTATAACATCAGATGTCGGGACCATAGTGAGGTACAGAGAAAGCGCTGAGCTGACTAGGATGAAAGTCCAGAGCTTTCCCCATGCTTTTCAAGTCTCAAACCCAGTGTGGCCACTTATTTCTATGCCTTAGGGTTTTTTGTCATCTGAGTCCATCCCCTAACCCCAGATCCATATGAGATTCCCACAGAGACCTGTAGGACTCCCTTTACAAATTCTCTTCTGCTGTGACACATGTAGGGCCATGTATTTACTGAGATGACATTTGATTAATGCGGTGACAGAATGAGGCATGTAGACATCACAGGAATGAATATTCTGGAGGCAGTAGATGCAGGAGTAGGGCCAAGAATATCCTTGCAGACCATAGCAGAGCTCTCACTTTGAGGAAAAACACCAACATTTGAGAGGTGACATGACTAAGTGGAAAAATAATCATTTTGACTTCTGTGTTAACTCTAGGGGAGTAAGGGAAGAAGAGACAGGAAGATACCAAAACAGTGCAGTGGAGAGTTATTGTGGAAAGGACAAGGGTAATATGGCAGGCATGGTGGGTAGCAGTCAGAGTAATGTTGAAGATGGGGCCAGCAGGTAGTTTATTCTGGCGGATCTGCTATGGAGTGTGCGGTACAGTGCTCTGTCTTAATGAGCTATAAGAACTCCCTGGCTTCTACAACAAAGTGACTCAAGAGAATTAACTAGAATATTGGAATGAGCTTTAGATCTTCATTCCTAAGATACTTATTAGAATTCTAATAGTGTAATTCTGTACAGTTCTAAGGTGAGGTCCAAGAGAATGTTACCAAGCTACTGATTGTATTTAATGTCACAGACTGGATTGACCATCAAAGAGTAAAGACAGAAAGAGAACCAGTGTCTGAGCTATGTGGCACCCAAGTTAAGTGGTTTAAAGATATGAAAGGAAAATATTCAGGATAATAAGAGAGACTAGCAAACTGTCTTCTGAAAGGCAAGTGAAAACCAGCTATGTTTAAAGAAACATGGAGCAAATGACTGTCATATGTGAGCAGATCATAGGGAATGAGCAATGAGAAGTGATCAGTTTTTGTGCAACACGAAGCTCCTGGTGATCCTGAAAGAGCTATTTTAGGTGAATGGTCAGGAGAACGTTCTAAAGGATCTAAGGAGAGAAAGTAGGGATGGAGTCTTGATGACTGCTTAGAGAAGTTCTAGTCAACAAGCAAGAATGAGATGAGATGGAGTGTAAGTGTGGTATGGCTGTAGATTACAAGCAAGAATTAAATGTGGGGTTGTGGTTTGAGGAAGAGTAAGGAAAGGTGAAATCAATTAAAGATGAAAGGAAGTACAACATGTTACCTGCTGTGGGATTGTACAGTGAAGGATCTCCTTTGGTAGTTCAAGATAAAGAGAGTGAAGGAATGTTTGGGTAACGTTTAAAGATGAAATACATGAAATGACCTCAGCATTACATGTTCAAATATTATCTTTATAGATCATATTTCATAAATGATAGGACAATTTCTAAAGATAAACCTGGGGTCTAATGGGCACAAATAAGCCAATTTCCCAAGTTTCCACATTTATTCCTGTTAGACCATGTTATCCACCTTGGGTCAAGTCTTTGTTGTCTCTCATGTCCTTCTATTTCCACAAGGAAGGAATGAAATGATATGCTTTTCAGCATGTAATTAGTTAGACGTTGCAAACAGGCACTGTGGTGCTCTGGCTACCTTAGAACAATCTTTCGCTCCTGAAGCTACAGTCTCAGGACAGTGTCTTACTTGGAAAAGAAGGGGAATCTGTGTGGCGCTGGCTTCTTTCTGTTTTCAGCTTGGTTTCCCTTTGCAAAAGAAAGGTTATATGCAGAGAAATATATAAACACATCTGCAAGGAGGCTGGGCATGGCTGAGGCAGGAGGATGTGGAATATGAGGTCAGCTTGAGATGCAAACAAAACAAACAAATAACAACAATGCAAAATTCACAAGGTTCTGTTTTTTCAGCTTAAAGTCTTAAGCATTTAGAGGTTCCAATCTATTACTAATAGGGATGCATGCTATTAATTATCTCTAATTTTCGATTTAATTGCTTTTTTCTGAACTCTGTAGGACAGGGTAGCTGATAATGTCAATAGACTTTAGACCGCCAGTGGTGAGTAAGTAAAACGTAGGATTAGGAAAGGATAAAAATACATTCTGCACCTCTTACTTCCTTACAATAGGAAACACATTGTGGTTTTTAAAAGCAATTCTATGAACAGTAACAGTAATTATATCAAAATAAAACTGTTTATATAAATGCAAATCTCAAGGTGTTTTTTTCCCTCTCCTCCTTTTTAGTTGTGGCAATTTTATCATTTATGTCTGCTGAATAAACAGACATGTTTCTGAGCATGATGTTTGTTGCAAAAAACATTTCATAGGTGAAGGGAAGCAGGGAGCAGTTTCTGATAAGGGAATTCATTCTATGCCGCTCCATGCTTGAGTACACATGTGGAAATTTCATCGACTCCAGGAAAAGCCATATGCAGATATTATTCAAGGATGGTTTAAAGGGTTAGTCCCAGAGGTTTATTCCTATATCCCTTCTTGAGTAAAAAAAACCGCTATCTTGAATGGCTGCTTGGCCTTAGGTTGCATCTGGAATTCCAGATGAACAAGAAGTGATGGCCCTTTTCTTCTTCCTTTTGCTGTTTTAAAATATATTTTAAAATTCTGCAAACATGAAAAGGTCATCATAATTATAGTTGATGAGAGCATCACAGCTTTCATTTCTTACCTTTGGGGAAGTGGCCTGAGCTGGGATTTGAGGTGGGCAGGTTAATGGGAGAAACAATAGATGATTAAACACAGCCACTGACTGGCAGCTGCTTCCCGACATTTGGGTTAAGTCATGAGGGAGGCGACCCAAACAGGGCAAAGGAGCAGGTTTACACGTGCTCTTCAATTATTCTTATGAGATTTATATAGCTCCATAAATGAACACCATGCTGTAATAAAAAATATGTCAAAATCAATAGAAATCCTTGCTGTTCAATTCTTCTGGGTGGATTTGAATGTAGGCGATTTAAGGAGTTATTCTTTTTTTCTTGTCATTATTACTAATTTCCCTGTCTCAAGAATTACCTTTTCTGTATAATTTTGCTTGCAAATTTAGCAGTTTTTCAAGGTTTGAGTCAAAAGGAACAGAAAAATTTCTCTTTGGTAAATAGTAAAACACAATAAAATGAGAGTTGAAGGGATTGAGAAGCACAGGGGCAGATAGGAGGCCTTAATGTATTCATCTGAAAACACTAATGTTTCAGTGTCCTTTAAAAATTTAGTAAAGTTGGAGATCTTAAGCTCTTACAAGGAACCTTCAATGGTTTTAATCACTATATTCAGATCTCTGCATCTTGACTTCTAGAAGTCTGGGAGCTCGTGGCAGAGGGTGGGTGGGTACACAGTTGAGGTAGAACGGAAATGGACAAGGAGCAATAAGAACCTCTGCATGGATTTACATTTTAAAAAAAGAGGAAAGCTAAGAGAGCATTCTTTATTTTCCTCTTCCTAAAAGTTCACAAATGCAAACAGACCTCAAAGGATTCCCTTTGAAAACAAGATGAAAATGTGTTCTCCATTGAACATAAGGAAGGGCAGTTAACTAGACCACTGGCCGGGAAACCCACAGGCCCAGAAGAACCCAGCCCCTATGGGGAAAGTTCTCTCTCCATTCCTTTCTATCTTACTGCGCCCATTCCACTTAGTGGTCCTCAACCTGTGGGTTGTGACCCCTTTGGGAACTGAGTGACTCATTCAGAGGGGCTGCATATCACATATCCTGTGCATCAGATATTTACATTATGATTCATAACAGAAGCAAAATTATAGTTATAAAGTAGCAATGAAAATAATTGTATGGTTAGAGGGTCATCACAACATGAGGAACTCTGTTAAAGGGTCACAGCATAGGAAGGTTGAGAACCGCTGACTGAAATAAACAGGCAGCACAACGCTGGACTACTTATCAAAACCAGGCAATCTTAATGGCAAGAAATAAGCTATAATCTCTTTAGCTGACTATTAGACAAAAATTCTGGAGCTACTTAAGAATGTTAACTGGTTATTCCAAATCTATGTTTCCTTACAAGAAACATCAGCATCTAAATCAGTATTGAGATGTGTATGCTTGCGTGTTCACCTGTATTTAATTGAAAGACCATATTTTTTGTCTGTACAACTGAAATCCAGAGTATGCACACAATGAGGAAATGCTGTTTCAGAAAATGCCCAGGACTGATTCTTCTTAACGTGATAAAAGAGAAATAAGAGACACTGAGTGGTAACATGGGGCTAAGTCATGGAATCACAGTTTCAGTGGCAACTATAACCTGTTCTTTCTATTTAGGGGAAGATAGGTGGGATCTATGCTTTGCATGCTATATGTATTTCTGAGACTATGCAGTGGTGGTGCATAACAAAGCTGGCCCAGGTGTATGTTGGAATTGCAAGACGAGGGTGCTTTCTATCCAAGACAGATTTCACATTTCTATTAGTTCCCCCAAACTGTCTTCATTTCATTGCATGCTCAAAACTGTCTCATTATGTTTGGACATGGCTCAGTATCGTAAGTCTTACCTTGAATGGACAGGGTAGAATAGACGTCAAGGCATGCCTGTGGCAGTGGCAGGGCAGGAGAAGGAGGGCTACCTTTTAGAAATGTGAAGAGTTTGGACAGGTTGGCTCCAAACAATTTGTTCATTCAGTTGACAGGTATTTACTGAGAAATTACTATGTAGAGTCACTAGGGCAGGTGGCAAGAACCCTGTGGTCATTCATAGTCCAAAGCCTCAGATAGTTTATGTGGTAGCTATGAAGCCTTTCCCCAGAGAATGGGAAGGCAGAAGTCTTAGTCTGGATTTCCATTGCTGCAATAAAGACTGCAACCCAAACAGCTTGGGGAGGAAAGGGTTTATTTTGGTTTACAACTCCCAGGCCACACTGAGGAAATCCAGGGCAAGAACTTTAGCAGGAACCTGAAGGCAGGAACCAAAGCAGAGGCCATGGAAGAATGCTGCTTCCTGGTTTGCTCTCCCCGGCTTGCTCACCTTCTTTCTTATATAGCTCAGGCCACCTACCCAAGGTTCATGCAGCTCACAATAGGCTTGTCCCTCCCACATCAATCACTAACACACCACAGGCCTGCCTAAAGGTCAATCTGATGGGGGCAATTTTTTTTTCAACACATTTTTTTTTCTCATCCCAGATGACCCTAGCTTGTGTTAAGCTGATAAAAACAAAAACACAACACAATGAAACAAGCAAATGGCTACCAGAATAGCAGGGAATTCAAATTTAGTGTGAGAAAGAGCAGAACCAACGAACATGGTATTAGAACTAGGAAAGGTTTTAGACAAGGAGGCCAGCCTGGGGAAATGTTAGCTAAGCAGGGCCTGCATTTTCCAGGATAGAAGTCTGTATGTTCATTCATGCAATGCATGTGTGCATATATCTATGTGTGTGGAGAGAGGTGTGCAGACAGAGGCAGTGTGAGAGGGAGAATGTCATAAAATGTATTTGAGGCAGAGAGAAAGAGAGCTCAAAGAATGCAAGAAGGGGAAAATTGCCCAAGTGACCGAGGCATGAAAAGGTGAGGCCACATGGTGAAGAGCAGATTCAGAAGGCCAATGGCTGCTCTGTGTCGGATGTTCCTTAGGGGGTGGTATGCAATAATTCAGGGGCAATGTGATAACTTGGGTCTCTCCACATGTGGCCCTCAAGGCCACATAGAAACCTTTCATGGAAGTGTGGAGGTTTTAGCCTGACTGAGGACTCTCGGCCAATGTCACAGAGCATTTCTCACGTAAGATGAACATTTAGCAACAGGCTAAGATTCGGGACTCCCTGCCACCAAGCAGAGGGAGAGCAGGCACGTGACTGGGAAAGGGGGCCAAGGAGTTGTCACTGAAGTCCACTCAGTAAGATATCTCCGAATCAGGCTTGCCCTAGTGACATAGTTGATTGTTAGTAAGTCTTTTAGAGGCTGAACTGCTCAATGATGTCAGATAATGTTCTCCTACCTTCTACAGGGTGAGTAGACAATGTTAAGTTTATTTCAGGGCAGTTTTGAAAACTTCAAAAAGTATGATTCTTAAAAAAGTTTGAAGGCAGTAAATATTATATTTCTTCTGTTCTCCCCAACCCCCTGAAAGAGCCTTCAGAGACTCACTTTCAATTTGTATACCTTTGAAGATTATCTGACCTGCTTATTCACAATTCAGTATTAAAGCCAAAGTAGGGCACTACCGGCTGTAGACAGAGCCTCTAGGAATTATAACTAATGAGTAATAGTCATGAGACCTCGAATCATCACTCGACTGCAGTGCACCTATCAATGGGAGTTTTAACAGGCTTGCGGTATTGCTCCAGCCATACACGTCTATTCCTTTTAAGTAACTTAATAATTTTACAAGCTTGACAAAGTTCTTACTAAGCAGTAGTTGTTTTTTTTTTTTTCAGCATGAAAATAAGGATTTGGTATTTAATTTCGAATTCAGAATCAGGAAACATACTCTAGAATTTATGAGAGGCCATTTACCCCTGTGGTACCATTCAATACATCTCAATGATTCGCTGTATCTTACCATTTCTCTGTCAACAGAGCAACTTCCACAGTGGCATGTGATGGCATTCCTTAATTAAATTGCCGGATTAAAATCATTCATAGTTTGTGAAGTACACCTGTGACTTAAGAGGTAAGAGACATTTCTTGCAATGTTGGTCCTAGGTAACGGAGTTTTATCATGAGCATTTTGGACTGTGTCCTAAAGGAATGGAAAGTTCCTCTGAAAAGTCACACCAGTTTTCTGGTCAGCTTTTCAATAGCTTGACAGCAATAAACTTTCTTTTCTCTCTGGAGCAATAACCATCAGACTCCTTGCTTTCCATTTTGCTTTTACAATCTCTTGTGGCCACTTGAAAAACAACTGCCACTGCGCTGGCATTAGGGGGAGCGAGGGAGTGGGAAATCAAACTTGAAGAGAGGTAAGCTTTTAAATCTGCTGTCAAGAAGGGAAACACTGCGCTGCCTCCCGCGGTGTGGCGTGTGTCCACCTTTCTGAGCCCTGGCATGGTGTCAGGTCCCCAAGGGAACACCCTGGTGTGTTTTATCTCCTCAAAGTGTGGCAAGGCCCCTGGGAAAACACTGAATTGTTTATTTGAGATAAGCCCTGTACTCCTCTGTTCACACAGGGGGGAAAAAAAAAAGAATGTTGATTAGCATTTTTGCTGGAGAAACTGGGAGATGGCAGGACATTGGAGGAAGGAAATGCCCTGGAGGGGAAAGCCAGCATGTGTTCCCAAAAGCAAGGTGCTGATGAGATGAACGGAAATCACTTGGGAATTTACAATTTAGAGGAGTGGGTTGAGGTTCAGGAGATTTTTCGTGGTGCAGAAACATTCTCAAACTTTAAGTACCATACCCAGACACCATAGGTGACAGAACATGGCAGCCCCTGTAACTCTAGCAGGCAGAATGATGAAACCAGGGAATCTTGACTTTGAGGCCAGCATAAATATGGATATGTATTTGTTTATCTGTTTTTCAACCCCCGTCATTTATCTGTCTATCTATTTATTTATTGATATCTATCTATCTATCTATCTATCTATCTATCATTTATCTATATCTATCTATATCTATCTATCTATCTATCTATCTATCTATCTATCTATCTATCATATATCATCTTTCTATTCCAAAGTTTGAAACTGTAAGTTTCATACCTGGAGATAGTATGTGAAGAAACAACCCATTCTAAAATGAGTTCTATGTTGACACAAAAACAAAAAACAAATCCAACCTATGTGTTTTCCATGCCTTCTCAAAACTGTAATGTGCAGACACTGGCATTTTTGCATCTTTGAACTCAAGATTCCATTTACAGGCAGTCTCTCAGAGTTGAATCCTGCATTCTTGCCATATGCCAGGGGTTAGGTCATTAATATGTAAAAGAAGCTGGTATCCAGAGAATTGACTTTATAATTGGAGAACACCAGAATAAACCTAACACTTCTCCTACAATGCCCTCCACAGCTCCCTGTTCTCTAGGCTATTAGGCCATGTCCAATTTTCTCGGTCTGTTGGAGGAAGCAGCTGCCTCCGTGTGCTGGAGAAACTTTAATTACGGGGCCTTTTCCTCCCACTGGAAAGCCTCTTCCTGTGGTTTGGAAGTTTGAATTATTCAAGTTCATGTTAATACATTGTGCTGAATGTGCAGCTTGCTTACTGGGGTGCACGTGGGGCTGTTTGCATTCCGAGGATCTGATTTCTCTCCCTCCTCTGCCTTCCTTTCCTTTCTCATTTCTTTCTCTTCTCCTTGTAAGGCAGGAACCAAGGGATACCTATCACTGAGACTCACAGAAATCATGGGCAGAAAATCCAATGGAAATTTCCCAAGCACAACTCTCTCTTCCTTGAAATTCTTTTTACAGGAGGTAACATGATACATAGACACTGTGACAGCCGTTCTCAGAACCTTAAGTATATTTCTTCCAAATCCAAGCCACACAATTGTTTTTCCCCCCGAAAACTGCACTCAATAAGACCAACTTCAACTTTCCTGTTGAAGCTACAAAGCACAAATGATGGATGCTGGCCTTAACTTCATTTTCATTTTTCAATTTTTTTTCCACTGAATGCTGTGAAAATAACAAATTCTGAATTTCAGTTTTTGATTAGTCTTTTTAGTGATTTGCTCAAAACGCCAGTACTAATGTTCCCTTACTCTGTTTTTTCAGTCTAGATTTTGAGTTGTTCATTATGACTTCTCAACAAACAAAATCAGCATTGAGATGCTCAGGGCGATGCCGGGATTAAGAGTCATTGTGATCTCTGGGCTTCCTTGGTGTTTGAACACTTGCAAAGCCTCATAGTTTTTTTTTTTTTTTAATTTCCTTGTCGTAGTGGAAACAATCATAGTAACTATTAAAAATAGTAGTAGCAACGTGAACACTATCAAGAGACTGCATAAATCAAATAGATTACATTTACTATATTTTTTAAAATTATGAGTATGAATTAAGGAATTTTATTGTCACTTTCACAACTTTTTTTTTTAAACTGGAGCTGAGGACCGAACCCAGGGCCTTACACTTGCTAGGCAAGCACTCTACCGCTGAGCTAAATCCTCAACCCCACTTTCACATCTTGAAGTGAGCATCATTGTCAAACGTTCTGTTCCAATTTATTCAACTGAATGAAATTGCCTTAGAAATCAAGAGTCCATGATGCAGAATTCTCTTCCCTCTCTACAAATTAAATCTTCTCCATGAAGAAAAACAGCAAAAGCCAGGGAGAAGATATGCTCCCAGTAAACGACTAGAGAGATGCGAGAGTCCTCTAACTCATAATTGAAAGCCTTGGAGCAAATGACTGGCTGAGACATGCTGCTAGGGATTGTTTTAGGCTACTGTAGGAGGCAAGGGTCTGCAAAGGGAACCACTGGTGGGTTTTTCTTTGTTTGTTTTTTCCAGAGAGGTAGATTATTCAAGCAGAAAACGCAAAGAGAAGGAATATATTCAAACGAACATTGCATAGACTTTTTTTTTAATTTTTATTTTGCAATACAATTCAGTTCTACATATCAGCCACGGATTCCCTTGTTCTCCTCCCTCCTGCCCCGCTGACCTTCCCCCCAGTCCGCCCCCCATTCCCATCTTCTCCAGGGCAAAGCCTTCCCCGCAGACTGAGATCAACCTGGTAGACTCAGTCCAGGTAGGTCCAGTCCCCTCCTCCCAGGCCGAGCCAAGTGATCCTGCATAGGCCCTAGGTTTCAAACAGCCGACTCATGCAATGAGCACAGGACCCGGACCCATTGCCTGGATGCCTCCCAAACAGATCAAGCCAATCAACTGTCTCACCCACTCAGAGGGCCTGATCCAGTTGGTGACTCCTCAGCCATTGGTTCATATTTCATGTGTTTCCGTTCGTTTGGCTATTTGTCCCTGTGCTTTATCCAACCTTGGTCTCAACAATTCTCGCTCATATAAACCCTCCTCATTCTCGCCAATTAGCATAGACTTTTTTTTTATTTTTAAATCAACCAGTTTTTTGAAGTTTTGCGGTTAAATGATTGCATGTTATAATGTTTGAGCTAAGGGACTAAGTCTCAGTTATAACTTGATAACAAAAACCCTGTCACTGTGTATCTCCTCAATCATATTCCAAGGAACATAAACTCTTCCAGACTGTAGGTCTGTGTTTATGACAACAGAACCCCGAGAAAAGGGTGGAGGTAGGCACAAGTGTAACTCAGAGGTACACAGGCAGGATCCTCAAAACACAGTGATAACAAGGGATTCTCCAATGCACTTTGTGTCCACAGTACATACACCCTTATAGCCATGTGTCATATACTTCAGCCTATGACAGCTACACATATGATGGGGATTCCATGAGATGTTTTTTCTTTTGATACAGGGTCTTGCCATGTGGTCCTCATTGGTCTGGAACTCACTATGTAGACAAGGCTGTCCTTCAGCTCACTGAAATCTGCCTGTCTGTGCTTCCCAAATGCTGAGCTTTAAAGCACACACCACCACACTCAGGGATTCCATAAGATTATAATGGACCTGGGGGTTCCTATTGCCAGGGAGATTGGATGCATAGTCTCACAGCATGCTGGTCATATTTTTGTGGTGAAACTACAATAACAAAACCTATTCAGTGCCAAACATATGTAAGTATAGAAGATACATACATATATAGCTTATATGTAGTGCCCAATCCTTATTAATAATAACAAAATGTCATTAATTTGTGTATTTTGAACTGTAATTTTAATCTTTAGAGTATACTCTCCCTACTTAAGCAAAGATTACTGTAGAACAACATACCATGTTATATTGGAAGTGGCCTTTAACATCTCATGGTCACCAGGTTCCTTGACTGTTTAAAGAGGCTGTGTTAACTGACTGACCATCTAGGATATAGAAGCATGCTCCATAATTTTAGCACAAGGACAAATCACTGTATGCCAAGGGCCGTGGGAGTATACAGCTCTAGAGACCTACTTTGGAGCATTATAACCTGGTCAACAATAATGCACTGTGCCTTTTACACTTCCTGCAAAGGGTAAACCTCATGTTAAGAGTTTTTATCAACATTATACTTGAAAAGATTTGAATAGATATTAGCCAAATATATCATATTGTATTGTTTAATTTGGTTAACACAACACATATATCATAATGCTCTCAGGAATAATCTTGTTTCTATTTTCAATTAAATGTATAATTGCTGATTTTGATTCTTCTGTTGTATTAGCTAACCTTTAATTAGTAAAAAGAGAGCTAATAAATTTTTTCCTTAAGCATGCAATTTTTGATCCATATTTCCAAGTGATTCACTTCCAGTTAAAGCAAATAAATAATTAACTTCAGAAGATAATACAGGAAGTCAAAATAACTAATGTCTTAACAGATCAGATGTCTCAGTCTTTCTGACAACGCCCTCTTCTTTTCTGTGAGTGGATGAGATGGCTTACAAGGTAGAGGCTACCAAGCCTGATGACCCCACTTGATCCCTGGAATACATATTGTAGAGGGAGAGAACCAACTTTATGAAGTTTTCATCTGACTTCCACATGTGCACTGTGGCATGTGCCCCTCCCTCATACATCAAACAAACTAAACAAACAAATAGATAAATGTGATTTTTTTTTTTAAAGGAAATACGAACCTTTCATTTTTGGACACTAACTCTCCCCTTGTGGAGCTGTTGCAGTCTTACTACTTACTATTACAATAACAATACACTGAGAAAACAGATAAAAATAAAACCATGCATGTGATGCAGAATAACTCTTCTTCAGAAGGGGTTAAAGATGAATGGAACTGGAGTATTTCTTCTACAACTTAGAGCATTTGGGTTTATTCTCCATTTAAACCACACGTGTAACCATTATTCATATCTATTTTAGACAAATGAGGAAAATCGCACAATTAAAAAGAAGGAAATGATCACTTTTAATGCCATTTTGAGCATTAATCACTAAGATTCTGCATTAATAATAATAATATCACTTTAACAATATTGGGCACTCACTCCAAACCAGCCTTGAATCTGAATTATTTATATATGTTTAATTTTATCATACAAATTCTTATTTTTGTCTTCATTTGAAAAATGAGGAAATGGAGGCATAGAAATGCTGCTTATCCTTCTCAGGGCCTTATCTCACAGAGGCTCTAAATTCACCCACCACCTATGCAGGTGATGTAGCCCAACTTTCCCCTACAAGGCTTTCCACTAAAGGTTTAACATAGTTTATGCACATATACAAATGTGACATGAGAATAGGAAGGGCATTGTGTAAGAACAAGAGCAGTGGACAGATAAGGAGGTGACAGGTCAGGGCAGTGTGACAGGAATATGGGCAAAGTAGAGGAGATGCTACAATGGAAATGTCATATGAAACTCATCACGACACAGTGGCTATCCACCAATGACATTTTTAAAAAGTACTAGTGAGGCTGCAGTTGGTACAGCCACCACCTTTTAAAATCCATGTGATTCACTATGACTCTCTCCCTCTCAGTGTCTTTAAGCAATGTCCTGCTGCAACAATAGGAAAAGCAGAGTCTTGATGAGTAAGAAACATTAAAGTTTGGCTCTTTCTATCATGGTGTAACTCAGGAGGCCTGAATAGAAAGAACAAGACTGACTTTCTAACGTGTATCCAGGTCAAGCATCCCTTCTCTAGACAGACAGAAACCGCTATGGCAGAACTGACCAATGGTCTCATTACTCCAATACTCTACTTCTAAAAGTGCTCTGTACTGGCTAGTTTATTAAAAGACATACCCCAACCCCTGCCATGAAGTGACTAATTGTGCACTACACTGAAACATAAAAATTCCCCCTTTATTAGTGTCTAATTAATTTCCACTTAAAAGCTTCCAGGAATCCTTGAACTCTTCTTCTACTGAGACTAGAGCATGTAAACCTGTTATTCCAACACACATGCACACACGGTCACATTTGCATGGTCAATAAAAAATTAGTTTATTCTTGTGGAACTTAAGAAAGTTGGGAATTGCCGGGCGGTGGTGGTGCACGCCTTTAATCCCAGCACTCGGGAGGCAGAGCCAGGCGGATCTCTGTGAGTTCGAGGCCAGCCTGGGCTACCAAGTGAGTCCCAGGAAAGGCGCAAAGCTACACAAAGAAACCCTGTCTCGAAAAACCAAAAAAAAAAAAAAAAAAAAAAAAAAAAAAAGAAAGTTGGGAATTACTTAGAACCATCATTATAAATATGCTATACAAAGAATGTGCATAAATGATCAAACCATTAGAATTATGCAATCACATTTGCTAAAAAATGTCTAACGGTAGTGAAATCAACAGGGAAACAGCATTTGATAAGTAACAATAATGATGGATCCAAAAGGGCGGTTACTAAATGACAAAATTTACTGAATGTGTTTGAAATCAGAAAATCTATGCTGCAGTACATTTTATTTTGTTTCATAATGCACTCCACCAATCACTGGTATTATATTTAGGATTGATGTGATTCTAAAAATACCACTAGTGTGTTGCTGTGTAGGTAGGTGGACATCACAAGGCTCTTAAAATCATTGTTTTCTGAGATTTTGCCTTTCCTTAATATAAAAGGACATAAGGCCATCAGAGACTCATGCTGTTCACTTCCTATTTCTCTGAGCTCTTATTCTTAGAGGCCTGAGTGACCTGAGAGAGGAGAGAGGAGAGAGGAGAGAGAAGAGACAGAAGATGGGTAGGTAGAGACCTGGATCCAGATATATGATACAAGTTTGGTCAATGTGAGTGATAATTATCTGGAGCAAGATAGACCACTAAAAGTTTTATGGAGAAGGCATTTATGCCATCTTTGTCCCAATTCTTTCCAAAATATGTCCCCTGGGTGCCTTGTCCCAAGATGACCAGGATGCTAAATACAGTTTCTACTCAAAGAAGTAAATGAAAGCAATTCATTTTGATGGTGATAACAGTTGCTGCCCTGTCTTGTTAGAGCTAATAGCAGTAAAATCATTGTCTCTACTTCTCCCTACAATAAAGATACATGGCTCCTGAAGCACCTAGACTGCACTATGAACTTAGTAGTCTAAATGCTTTGCCTAATTATTGAGACAGAGAATTATGTTCCACACATATTCACTGGAACAGTATCCGACACATAATGGGCCTTCAGTAAATGTTACTGATGGAGTACCTGAATGGATGAGTGAATTATATTTCATTACAAACTTGGTTTTTCTAACTAACCTTCTCCTAGAGTTTTCAATCTGGAAATTACACATTTTCAAATATATTCCATAGTCAGACTCGCAATACCACATTGAGTTTTTACACTAAAAATATATACCCCAAAGACAATTCAGTCACCAGCTAAAAAAAGAACCCACATTGGGCACTGATCAGTGCTATTTATAAGTTTTCCTTGGGTAGGAAAAATGATGCCATAACCAACTGTAACTGCTTCCAAATCAGCAGAGAGTAGAGCCAATAATTCAAGAGACGAAAATTGCTTTGGATATTCATATTAAAACGAAAGACAAAATCTCCAGACACACTACCCATCCCTTCATCCCTGCTATTTTTAAATGGCCCCAGCCAGGAAGAAAGCACTGGACCACCTGTATCCCCCATTTTCAGCGCCCTGATCCTGGCTGAGGCAGGTTGCCGAGACCCCTTCCCATATCCCAGGGCTCTGCAAATGTTAGAAGTCACAAGCTGCGCTGTAGTTTTTAGCTGATGAGATTAACATTTCTTGTGTATTTTCCTCCGGAAGGTTGTGAAGGTCAGTATGTTCTGGAACTTTCATTTGCTAAGCTCCTCAGAAAGAACTGTTGAATATGTACAGATTTTATACTTTGTAATCAGTGAAATCAGAGAGGTTAAACAAGATGAAGTTTGTATTTTGCCAACTGCTTTCCTATGGGCTTTTACATCAGAGCTAAATGCTTTATGCTCTGGTCCCTCTCTTGATCAAAGTTCTTAAATACAAAACTGCCCTGTTGCAGAGTGGCGGCGGCGCACGCCTTTAATCTCAGCACTCAGGAGGCAGAGCCAGGCGGATCTCTGTGAGTTTGAGGCCAGCCTGGTCTACGGAACGAGATCTAGGACAGGCACCAAAACTACACGATGAAACCCTGTCTCGGAAAAAACAAAACAAAACAAAACAAAAAAACTGCCCTGTAGGTGGCATAATAGCGGGCACTGTAGCTTGTGTGAGAAATGAAAGGTGATAAAACTTCTCTTGTAATAATGATTATAGAAGTTGTGGAAGGGCTGCTCCATTATAGTACGTGAGCATTCTTCCTTCAGTTTTCACAGAGACACAGCAGAGTATAAATGGCCTCTTTCCTTAAATCCCACACTGGCCCATTATTCCAAAGTGATTCACTATAGCGAAAACACCACACGGTTTTTGTTTCTATTGTAATTACATTTTTAGAATCTAATTAGCACATCAGAAGTCGTCCTTTGAAAGACAGTAAACAGTGTGGATCAGCTTTCCCGGTGTGTCTTCTACCCAAGGCATTGTCTGTTGTTCTTCCTCTCGAGCTGGCCAAAGGAGACAGGTTCATCTTTTATCATTTACCATCTGAATATAATTGGTGGTGAGTTGGGTTTAAAGGGAGAATCCAGAGCTGCTTTACAGATATCATGGAAAAAGCCGAAAACAGTTGAGGTTCCATCCTGAAATTTCTCCTGTAAATGATCCCCTTTGGATGCAGCTCAGACTGAAATTGGGGATCACACAGTGCAGTGCAGAGGGATTTCACTCCCTTGAGGTTGCTCTGTTCAGTCTCCGGCTTCTCACCAGCCTTGTCCTAGGAGGAGCAGCCCTACTGAGACCCCTTACTTGTTCCATTGTTCCAGGAGATTTCAATATCAGATGGTCTCTCAGAGTAGATGATATTTATTTTTTTTCCTTTTGAAATATATGCTTGTTTGGGAATATATTTTTATTTTTACAATCATAACCGGACAGTTTCTAGGTGACATTTGTGTTGGTATTATCACATTTACTAAGACTCTTTAAAAATATTAAAAGGAGATAGCTCCTGTATCAGACTATGTGACTTGATTTAATATATATATATATTTAACTGAAAGATGTTAGCTGTCATGGAAAGATGTTGTCAAAAATGTGTTGAAAACGACCTGTTTAAACTTTCTCCACTGGTCCTGCTGATTGCACTATGTTTATTACAAGTGTAAAAGTGGAGCTGGGGAACTCACAGTGCCCGACTCTAGGGAGCTGGCTCTCATCAGCGCTTTATCTTGGAGTAACTGTCAGAGGGGCATTCATCCTCAGGCCCTCCTGGAGGCAGACTGACAAGCCTGTCCTCTAGAGATGATGAACATCGGGGGATGGATGTGTTCAGTCCACCTACCCTGCCTGACACAGTGCCTTGGCACTACTGCTAATTGAATGGTGTGCGACATCAGAGATCTCGCCTTTGAAGCAAATGGCAGGCTAATTAAACAGAGCCCTGTACGGTTCGCATAAGGGAGCCAGCCAATCCCTGAGCAGAGCTCCTGTTTGGTCTTCACCTGTCAGTATGCTAGCACACTTAAGGCCTTGAAGATCTATTGCACTCAGCACCCATGCGGCTGCAGGTTGCTACTGAATATAATGGAAAGAAAAGAGTACAAAGTCAAGTCACTCATTAATTTGACAGGTATTTATGAGGCTGTGTGTTGGGCAGGCACTGAACCTCGGGTCATGTAGTTCACTTTCCCATCTGATAGATCAGATAAAGTCTCTGCCATGGAAAGGGCAAATCTGATTTCTGCGAGGCATTAGTAAGCTCTTATAATGCCCTTGTGGACAGGATGAAAAAAGGTGGGTTGTCTCATAGGATGATTGATATGAATGTCTGATAAATGGATGGTGCCACCATGAAAGAGATCCATGATGCCAGGCCCGGGAGCTCAGAGTTCAGCTCTTTCTGATTCCACATTTGTTATCAGTGCCTTCAATGAAGACTTTACAAAGGGCCTCTTTATCAGCTTAGTGGAAAGTGCTTTGGCTCTAGGTTTAAGATTCTTCTTTGACACAAGCCAGGATTTAAAATCTGCAAATGTCTGTATTCTCATATGTGAAAAAAAGAATACCTATACTGTCATTATGGAGTTACTCTGAGAATAAAATGGAATGTGTGTTAGCTGAGCACATGCCTACTCACCCAAAGCATGTTTCAAGGAACAACTCCTCAGAAGACACAGACAAAAAAAAAAAAAGAAAAGAAAAACAACAACAACAAAAAACTAGCTATTGTGGTCTATAGCAAAATCAAGATTAAAATGACCTTAAATAGTAGAATAAAGAATATAATAACACTAAAGACATAATGAGGCTATGTAGTCATTTTTAAGTTTCACAAGTCCTTTATAATCTTGCTTTTCAGTTAATTCTACTATAAAATCTGATAGCAGAGTCTTGATCCCTTTTGCACTGTGATAATAGTATCTCTCTCTCTCTCTCTCTCTCTCTCTCTCTCTCTCTCTCTCTCTGTGTGTGTGTGTGTATGTGTGTGTGTGTGTGTGCGCGCGCGTGCGCGCAAAAATAGTTATTTCTTATGGTTCTGGAGGTTGGGCCATCCAAAGCTCAAGACAACCGTATCTGGTGTGTATCTTCCTGCTGTGTTCTCACACAGGCTATATTCAGGGAGAGTGTGCTTAGTCCCTTTTCCTTATTCTCCCATTTTCTTTTCTCATACATATACATTTAACAAAATAAAGGATGCAGGTTAAAAAAAAAGAGTGGCAACACTACTTTAAATCACAATTATCTATTTTCCATTGCCACGCTTTCAATTCAGGTAATATATTTCATCAAAGAACAAAACTTTGTACAGAAAATGGTAATAAATGGCCCTCAAATGAGGAGGCATCTCTGGTGAGCACGTGAGGCCCAGGAAATTCATTCAGAAACTCAAATTCCTCTTCAACAAGAGACTAAGTGCTTCATTAGGGCAAGAAAAATAAGACTAAAAGTAGAAAATAATATTCAATCTGCCACAATTACAGGAAGTCTAAATTTTGTGAACATATTTTCAGTATGGACAGAGCTACACCCATTACATTGAGAAATACAAGGCCATTTAGCCCACTATCCTTCCTTCCTTTATAATCTTTTGTATGGCCAGCTACTTGGAGCACAGATACATAACAGAAAGAACTTCAAAATCTAATAGAAATATGTGACACAGATACACAGGATTATTCAAATAACTGACCCCCTTCCACTTAAATCTGTGGGTTTTTTTTTTTTTCCAACTTGGTGTAGACCTGAAAAAATTGTGAAGAAACTGCTTGGATATAGTCTGGGAGTCTCTCAATAATCATTTTAGTTTCTGTCACAGTAGACCAAGTTTGTAGAGTACTAAGGGTCTCTGGCCTCTTGAATATTAAGGATGCAAACATGGGTTCTGAGTATCTGTATCCCTTTGTGAAACTCTCACACTGACACTGATATTCTCAACATTGAACTCTCAGACATCGGAATATTTGTGGTTACACACATTGCAGAAATCCGTCAATGGATAATGAAACTAAAGGAGATCTCAGCCCCAAAAGGCATTGCATGTGGGAATGCGGGGTTGGATATGGGAGGAGCAGAGATTAACACTTACCTTGACACCAATAATGGCTACAGCCCTCCTAAAACAGAAGTTGTTCAAAAAAACCTTTGACAAAGTTACCAAGTGAATTGAATTAATTGACTGCTGCTTCAGAGATGAGTTGCTGTGGAACAAGACCATATCTTCTACGACTACACACATCCTTTGCCGGATTCACTAATAATAGAAGTGTATTTCTCACAGTTTTGGAGTGGGGAAGTCCACGTCCAAGATGTAAGTGCTGAGCATCTGGTGTGAGCCCTCCTCCTTTGTCTTCACTTGGAAGAAGGGACAGAGGGGCAGAAAGGGACCAAAGTTCGTGCCTCCCTGCATTTTTAATTCTTAAAACCATAACCAGACAGATTCTAGGTGACGTTTGTGTTGATACTGTCACCTCTACTTGAGAATGTTTAAAAATATTAAAAGGAGATAGCTCCTGTATCCAACTGTGTGACAAGTAAGACTTGGACTGAAAACGAAACTGGCATTGTATAGAAACAGAGAAATGCAATCAGCATGTATTAAAAATGGAGTTAGTACTGACTGGTGGTTTGGAGGAGTGATGCCCCCATAGGGTCACATACAAGGGCACTTAGTTCCCACTTGGTGGTGATGTTTGGAAATGTTCAGGTGGTACATCCTTGTTGGAGGAAGTGTGCCCCTGGGGGCCGGCTTTGAGAGTTTAAAGCCTTGCTCCATTTCCAGTTCGCTCTTTGCTTTGTGGTCGTAGTAAAGATTGGCTCTCTAAGCTTCCTCCTGTTCCAGCATGCCTACCACTTGCTGTCTTGCCTCCCCACCAGGACGGACTCTTAGGCCTCTGGAACTATAAAGCAAAATAAACCCTTTCTTCCATAAGTTGTACTAGTCACGACATTTTATCACAGCAACAGAAAAGTGACCAAAACATGGATTATACAGCCAATATCAATCAATTATGTCACAACTGAGATATAAGCATAATGCCATGAAAAATTCTTCCTGACTTTCTGCTAGCTGGGAAAGCATGGTTTGTTTCTGTTGGGTCAAAATGTTTTCCTCTGTCACTCTCTTCACCTAGTTCGGTATTTCACTTGGTAACTTTGTTAAGGGTTTTTTGAACAATTTTTTTTTAGGAGGGTTATAGCCATTTATTGGTACCAGGATGAGTGTTAACCCTACCCTGCACCCCTGTAAGTAATGCCTTTGGGGCTGAGATCTCCTTTAGTTTCATTATCCATTGATGGATTTCTGCCATGTGTGTGACCACAGATATTGTGATGTCTGAGAATTCAATGTTGAGAATATCAAGGTCAGTGTGGGAGTTTCAAAGAAGGGATACAGATACTCAGAACCGATGTTTGCATCTTTAATATTCATGAGGCCAGAGACCCTTAGTACTCTACAAACTTGGTCTACTGTGACAGAAGCTAAAATTGTTGTTGAGAGACTCCCAGACTATATCCAAGCAGTTTCTTCACAATTTTTTCAGGTCTACACCAAGTGGGAAAAAAAAAACAAAAAAAAAAAAAAACCAGACATCGGTGGAAAGGGGTCAGTTATTTGAATAATCCTATGTATCTGTGTCACATATTTCTATTAGATTTTGAAGTTCTTTCTGTTATGTATCTGTGCTCCAAGTAGCTGGCCATACAAAAGATTATAAAGGAAGGAAGGATAGTGGGCTAAATGGCCTTGTATTTCTCAATGTAATGGGTGTAGCTCTGTCCATACTGAAAATATGTTCACAAAATCTGGGTTTCCTTTATTTTTAAGTATAAAATTTGAAGCAGCTCATCTCACTCCTCACAAAATAATCTGTTATATTAATATTTCCCCATCAGTGGCCTTTTATAAGCCACTCGACTATTAATAAATACTGACCCAGGTCTGATAAGCAGCAGTTTTTACAGAATAGTACTTCATGGTGGAAACTAGATATCAAGTAAAAGATTCATTAAAATTTGGACTAAATTTTTATATGTTCTTGTTTCAAAGAAGAGAAATGCTGGTGCATAAATAACCACATACACTTACTAATGTGCCTAAGGGTCATGTAAATTAATGCATAATATTTCTGATAAGTACCTAGTCAAAATATATTCGTACAGCTCTTTAGCAAACACCAAGATGATAGTCACACATACTACATTTTAGACATTTTTGCTGCAACATTTAATCTTTTATAGAATCCTGATAATTAGGATCTTGAAAGAGACTAATAAAATATCTACACAGGAAATGCAAACGAATATAATCACCTCTTTCACAGCACAGGATAGAGTCAAGAGCAGGCATTTGTAGGCTTGGCAATCCGTACGTTTTTTTTTTTTTTTGGTTTTTCGAGACAGGGTTTCTCTGTGTAGCTTTGCGCCTTTCCTGGGACTCACTTGGTAGCCCAGGCTGGCCTCGAACTCACAGAGATCCGCCTGGCTCTGCCTCCCGAGTGCTGGGATTAAAGGCGTGCGCCACCACCGCCCGGCCAATCCGTACGTTTTACCAGGTAGGAAGAGTTAAACAAAGGATCTTCAAGGGCATATGCAAGTGGGATATGTAAACAGATGCATAAAATCCTGTACTGTTTTTAAAAAGGCTCTACAAATTCAAAACTTCAGCACTGAAAACGTTCATAAAGATCTTCCCTAGACGAGAGTGATAGTTTCTAAAGTCTCTAGGAGCCGGTGAGGGGACATGGATCAAAAAGTGAAAGTATAAATGGTGTTTGCAGCAAGATGAGAGTGCATGGTTCTTTAAAATGGGTTGGGCTTGGGGTGGGGAGGCTGGAAGAGAGGAGCGGGAGGAGGGATGAGAGGGGGATCTGTGGTTGGTATGCAAAAGGAATAAAAAATTTCTTAATAAGGAAAAAAAAAAGAATCGACTAAAAGCATGGAAGTAGCTCAGAATCAACAAGTGGACTCTGTTGAGAACAGCCTCATCCTTTGACAGAGAGAGAGAGGCCCCGAGACACTCCCTGCGTTCCTTAGGATAACACAATTAGTTTTAGGGTTAGCCATTCTTCAACCAATCAGCAAATATTTGAATTACGTACTATGTTAGTGTGCAGTGGATAAAGAGAATACAACAGAGGACAAAAACGGTTTTGTTTCTCACGGAACCCCAGTTTATGTACTGAAAACAGCAAGAGAACCTGCAGCACTATGAGGAAGCGCTGGGCGGCATGGGAACATTCAAGCCAGGAGTGGCCTTGGGTGTCTGTATTCTGGCAACATAAATGAAGGCATGAGGAACCAGATTTGAAAACCCAAAGTCACAAAGGAAATACTGCTTATGAGGAAGGTGCCCTTGAGGACTTTTGTCATGTCTTTTAATGTAGACTTAGTAAATTCTTTTCCTGAATTACTTTCATACTCACTAACTTTATCTACTAGTAAAAAAAAAAAAAGCCCTTTCTCTCATATCTCCAAAATTGTGCAGTTCTGTAGGCATCTAGTAAGTGCTTTTTGTGAATAAAGCACTGTGTTAGATTTGAGCAACACAGAATGAGTGTGGTTGATGCCTTCCCTCCAGGAGTGACAGTACCACAGCAGACAAGAGGCAGGCAAAGGGTAGGTGCGTACTATAAGTCAGTACTGTGCACTAGTCTCAGTTAATAAGAACACATCTGTAACTGCCTGTGTGTGTCACAAGGAGTGAGTACAATAAGACATTTGGGGAATAAAACCAGAACAGTGCTTTTAAGAACCTCCACATTAATGCTTCTATGACTTCTTGTCACTTTTTAAAAAAGTTACTGTGGATGTTTAAAATGTCCGTTCTCTATACCTACCCTTCTTTACTTACATAAGATATTAATATATTTTCAGAAATTGAAAGTAACAGAACTCTTGATTAATTAGTGCTGTCTTTGGGAAAAGGTTTGTTTATTTTTTTATGTGCACATCTGTATGAATTCATGTACCTCACATGTGTACTTGTGCCTGGAATCCAGAAGGAGACAGGAAGGTCCCCTGCAACTGGAGTTTGAGCCATTTGATACGGTTACTGGGAAATGTACCTAGATATTCTACAAGAGCAGTAAATGCCCTTACCTACAGAAGGCCCCATGTTAGTGCTGTCTTAATGACTGAAATCAAAATAAATAAAACAATGAAGACTGACTGAGGTGATTTCCCCACTGTCAGAATGTATAAATTATCTTTTTAAGAGGAAAAAAATCTCAATAAAATAGAAATATATAGTTGATTTTGATTTTTTCCCTATTCCAGATGTTCATGTCTAGTAGGGGTCATATGCTAGGTACATTTTACTTTATTTTTTTTTCTGAGATCATTTAACAGTGAAAAAGAACGTTTATTAGAATCTGCACTGGCAAGTTTTTCCACAGATGTTAATTTTATAACATAAAAAAATCCATGCTACCATCTTCCAACACTCTCAGGTGCTTAGTACATGTCAGAAATATCAAAATAAATTTTCCTGAAATATCTCGGTTAGCTGTCACAACTTGATAAAGTTGGGGATACTGTTATTCTAGTTTCATAGATGAGAATTATGGTGGTTAATTTTTAGAGTCAACTTGACTGGATTTAGAGACACCGAGGAGATACACTGATATCTTTGCTAATATCTTCCTTGGAAAGCCAGCTTCCTTCTGCAGGTTGTACAAATGTACTAGCATCACTGGGGAGAGGTAAAGTGTTGTCCAGAAGGCAAGATGCTTTCAGTTCCTCAGTTGCAAACCCATTGTCAAAAGCCTCTAGTTAGCCCATGGGAGTTAATGACGAACAAGGCATCTGTGACTCAGTGAGTCCCATCCCCAGGGGTAAATAGGGTCTATATATTTAGCCTTGGCACCTCTTATGGGTACAATGTGAACTGTCCTTAAAAAATGCGCTTGTGTTAAGATTACTCAGCAAGTGAAACTGAGGGGCTGCTGCCTTTCAACAATGCTAAAAACATTATATATTTAGCCACTGAATGGTTGCTGGGGATAGGAACAAGTTTGAGGAAATAAGTGGCTGAAGACATGCCTTTGAAGGATACGTTCCTAGACCTTCTTTGCCTCTGATTCCTGGCCACCATGGGGTAAGCAGCTTCCTTCTTTCAGATCATTCCAGTGTTGTATAGCTCCTCATCTCAGACCCTGAGCAACAACCCTCTGCCCATGAACAGAAACCAAAAGAACCCTTTTCTATTTGTAAGTCCTTTATATCAGACATTTGGTAACAGCAATAAAATTTAGTAACAGTATTTATGGTGCTAGTGTACGTTTAAGGCACCTGTATTCCAAATAAGCCATTCTCTATTCTATAAGGACCACCACTGCCTACACTGCATGTTTTCCCAAATATAATAAGTCTTAGGTTTCTTTCTTATCTACCTGGGGCTGAATCCTTGACTTGAACTCAGTTTTGGGACATGACCACTCTCCTCATCATCTCTCCCAGAGGATGTGAGCATATGGCTGAGTTCTCAACAGCATCTTGGGGCTCTATTCAGAATGGGCTAGGTCTCCCAGGACCATGACAAAGGGCTGCCATGGGCCACTATCTGCTCATCACCACTTAGGTATGCCTGCCAAATTTAGGAGAATGGAAGGGCATTCAAGGTCTTAGAAGAATCTTTTAAGAGGAAAAAGCAACCTCATGGATAATTAAACACCATTCCCAATGTTAAAGCGACAGCATGTGTTCATTAGGTCTTCGTTGGCTTTCACCACCGTCAATGACTCACCAGCGTTTCTATCCAAGCTGCAAATGCCACTGTTTGCTGCTCTTCTCTCCAAGTTCATCAAACATTTGAACTTACTCAGAATGGTGCTGAGTTATTCTGGCCAAAGTGTCACACTGAAGGCTATACTTCAGGTAGGTAAGAAGTATGCATTCATCTAATGTGTGATGAGTCTGGATGTCCTTAAGTATATCTTACAGGCTAAACCAGGTCATAAGAAAGATAGAAAGATCACTCATTTTAGTCAACATAATCTTCAAAATGTAGTCTCAAGGTAACAGTAACCTGGACCTGCTGGAAGCCACAGAAAATGATTATTAAGTGATCAATGGGCTATGGCAGCATATGAGAAATACTAAGGAAGGTCACGCTTAAGTTTATTAATGATAGAGTTTACCTGGTTTTATTTCTTCACTGTGGCTATAAGCAAAATTAAACCATCAATCATATTCCTACTTAAGTAAAACCTGGGACAATAATTCAGATACATAAATGCCAGGCTAAAAGACATTAAAACATCTGAAAAGCAATGAGGAATAATGAAAATTGCCTACAAAAAATCAGAGAGCAGATATTTGGGGCATAATATGTAACTGGAAATAATAATTGGTCTTTTTTTCTGGGTAAGCTTCAGCTCAGTGAGTTCATGAACTAAAGCTTCTTTCCAGTCTTCTTCTCATGCTTTTCATTCCTTTAAGAGCATTAGGGTGCATCTTCAGCCCCCAGTCCTTCATCGTGTGCCCAAATCACATTGTCTTTATTCACAGAGAGAGCATGTCACTCCATCTCAAGCAAGGACAAAAAGATCACATACTGGATCTCTCAATAGAGCAGCAATGTTGACACTACTCTGGCTGAATTAGGTTTGGCCATGTTTAAAATATGCCTGGTTAGGAAGAAGACGAATCAGTGAGGGAAGCGGAACAAGGGCAAGTAATGGGGGTTATATAAACAAGGCACAGTGACACTTACATATGAAAATGTTAAAAAAAAGGAGGAGGAAGAAGCAAAAAATTACATTTAAGGAGAGTCTTTTTTGAGGGGAGGAGAATTCACAACAGAAATGATTGGCTTCCGTAGAGATGTGATTCTCTGTTGGCTTCAGAAAAGGGAAGAAATAGCTCACTGAGTGGCCATTCCTTTCAGGGGCACAGCCATTCCCATGTAATACATATGAACATCCCTGGGCAAAACAGAAGATGCAAGAAGTGTTTTCCATCTCCAGTCAATCAGCAGTTACCCAACAGCCAGCCACAAGAAAGAAACGTCATTCTGCTATGATAAGGCTGTCATCAGCGAATACATAATGACTTCTTTCCATAATGCAAGATGTGTTAAGAACCCATGGTGGTTTCTTATACATATGGCATCATATGCTAAGATCCCATGGTGTCTTCTTCTTACACATATGTCATCATATGTGAAGAACACATGGTGTCTTCTTCAATGAATGTATTGTTAGGCACAGTATTGCGCTACAAATGAAATGGGGCATCCTTACAGGTAAATTTTATTGCCTCTACACTATATATTTATGTAAAATGAAAGTGCCCTCTAGTGGTTAGTGAAGATTTCTTTTAGATTTGAATACGTTCCTACATAATCCACACTTAATGGTTTATAATCACTAATTCTCAAGACTTTTTGTTTCATAAGTTTTTGATTATATAGATATTATCCACCACTTCTTATGATGCTAGAAATTTAAACCTATACTACTTAAGTTTTAAAAAGTGTTGATTCATTTTAAAATAATAGCAATGAATCTGTTCATTAGATATTAACATCAACAATAATGTTACAATATTACACGCGCAAATAAAAAAGTTTAGGAAGTTAGGAAAGTACATACTATTTTATACATTTCCAAATCTACTTAACATATGGCTTAATACAGCTCATTGTGGACTGTCATAAATACTTCACTAGTCTATTGTCATGTACTGTTTGTGTTGGTAAAGAAATAAAAAAAGACCTCATGCAGATCTGTAGTTGAGAAGGGAAAAAGTAATTTAATATCTTTTATGTGATTTTGAGCATTATTCTTTATACTACACTCAAACTTGACAAGCAATAGTGTCTTAAAGGGTCGTAGTAATGTGGAATCTGAAACCATATCAATCAATTCCAGAGCATTAAAATATATTGAACTATTTTTCACTTTAAATGGATGGATTTTCAGCAAGCATAAATTCTAAAGTAATATACTGGTCTCTTACAAAGTACTGGAGTGATTTCTGAAAATTTTCTAAATGTTGACACATTTCATTACCCAAAATTGACATTCATTAATATTACTTCATCAGGAAAGCTGTCACACTAGTGGTGGCATAAATATAGATTTTATATTACTTTTACTTAAAATCTTGAGTGCTGTCATTATAAACAAATATTATTCACCTTGTTCATTTCTTGACAAAATGTTTGTAAAATAACTAAGTATGAATAACGATACATTGTCAATCCTTTCAGGTAAATAACTAGTTTAATGAAAAAGCGGCTAGTTCAGCTAGCAACTCAAACAATTCATGTGACCTTTTCTCTCAGGAAAACATTCATACTGGTGTATGCACCAGAAATGTTTCATATGTATACTGTAATTCAGGACATAGCATATTAATAAGAGCACACTTAAGGGTTGATAGTATAGTTACTAATTTTTACTCTTTCATTACATTCCTAAGTAAAGTTGCCTCTTCTTGCTCTCCTCTTAATAAGAATGAATGACAATCAGTTTTGTGCACTCACCACTTAGTTTTTGCACCAACCATATAAGTACCAATGTAATGAAAAGAACAAAATCACCTTCGTCTTCTAAGACTCCCCCAACAATGATTAGAGGAATTCAGGAGTCTGTGGACCACACTCTGAAGGTTTTTTCCCCTTATATGCTCACTGTAAATTTTTAACCATCAAAATGATCACAGACTAAAATTGTTCCACTTGACCCTAAAAAAAAAAAAGGTAACTATGCTAAAATGATATATGTGATGTACTGTATAGACATCTAGTTTAAATAAAAATATAATACATGATTTATAACATGGGAATCCAATAGGTTTAATAAACTGTGTGTTTCTGTTTGTTAGAAAACACGATCACTCGGAGAAATCCTGAATTCTAAACACCCACTATCTGTCTATGAAACATACATTCAGATAAGATTGCTTCTTTGGTTCATTTCAAAATCTCCTCATTTTTCCTGAAACCCAGTTCTGACCATCAAAGTACAGGTAGTAGCAGCAACAACTGGATACTTGCGGAGGGAGCTATGTACAATTAACAGTAGTAGTAAGAGCCATATTGCATGCCTGTTAATCAAGGAAAGCTTCCAAAAAAATGTCGACTGGGCTTCCATCCTTGTTGATATAGAAAATCCAAAGTAAGACATTGTGGATTTTGAGAAGTAATTCTACACATTGATTCCTAAGCCCATATTTTGTTATACCCATAGTATCATCTAGGGTAGATTTGCTAGGACATCATTCTGATTGTTACAGGATACCTGTGACTGCATACTGTGTTCAGTGGTTAAATCATATCAAAACTTTTTCCCCTTTTCATATGAGAATATGAAAAATGTGTACCACACATAGATCACCCTATGAAGGAGAAGTGGATGAGATCTACATGAGTGGACTGGGTGTGGGGGGGTGGCAGAGGGCGAAGAGGACATGCAGAGATGACTGGCAACACTAGTGGAAGCCCATGAACTGTGGACTGGTGACTGTGGAGCCCCTATGGGTCTGGACTAGGCCATCTGGATATGGAAGATGGTTGTTTGGCTCGAACTGTTTGGGGGGTACCCAGGCAGGGGGATTGGGATCTGTCCCTGGTGCATGGACAGGCTTCTGGGAATCCGGTGCCTGTGGTGTGACACCTTCACAGCCTTGGTGCAGTGGGAAGGGGCTTGGACCTGCCTAGGCTCAGTATACTGGGCTCTGTTGACTCCCCATGGGAGACCTCGATTTGGGGGATGTGGGGATGCAGGGTGACTTGGGAAAGAGGGCTGGGGGGGTGGGAGGAGGGAGGAGGGGGGATCTGTGGATAGTATGTGGAGTGAGTAGAAAATTTCTTAATAAAGAAAAATGAAAAAAAAAAAAAGAAAAAAAGAAAGAAAAATGGGTACCACAACTGTTTTCACTTCTTTTCCCACAAAATAAACTATTGAAATTATACATGGATTTTTAAGAACTACAATAAAACTCCACTGCTGTTTTCTAAAACCAACAGATGTCTAAGAGTTTTATTGCTATATTAAAACTTAATGTCTAAACTAAGATAAATATTCGATGTTTTGATGCTGGTCTAAAATAAGCACTCAGAGGAAATTAATAAAATAATTTTGATATTAAAGCCCATGTAAAATGCTACATAGCATATGCAATTTCTACTTTGACATCTCTCTGCAAAGGTAAGGAAGGGAAAATTTTGCATTTAAATGTAAAAAGCAGATGAATTGGCATTTACTAGTGAGATGAGATTAGCTTTCTTTTAATGGACAGTGCGATGTTGATAGCAACACAGCTTGGAAAATGTGGAAATACTACTATTTTAATTAACAGAGATGTAAGGTGAGTTCACATTTATCCTCAAAGATCTTTGTGTTTGTCAGCTTTATGTAGTGTAAGGGATTTATGCATTTTGACCATTTTGATACATATAACATTGAGATTTATAAGATAATTACTCAATTTGCTGTTTTAAGACCAATGCAGTAAAAAATTTAATGAATTGCATCCCAGTGGATATTTAGAAGATGTTTTAGAGAAGCACATTATTTGGGACAACATGTGTCCTGCCACTGTTCATGGAGAAGAAATAAATAATTATCAGAATTGTATTTATTTCATAGGATAAGACAAAAATGCCTATTAAAATGTTGAGTTGAAATTTTACATACTAATAAGTGTAGGAATATATCAGGAAAAAAAAACTAGAGTTTTACAAGTTCTTTCTGGACCCTAAGTCTCAATAACTTTCTTATGCTTGTTTGACTGGCCTGTATACTGGAAAATAGTCCAATTTTATACTTACCCCATGGTTCACTGAACATGTAAGTATAAATACAAGAAGAAAACAACTCTTTCACAATATTTTGACTTAGCCACTGAAGTGCCTTGGCATCTGCTTCTTGAGGCAGGAAAAGCCCAAGTAAGGAAGCCACAGACAGAGCAGTGAGGTGGTTCTCCTGGCGGCACCCCACGTAACAGCAAAGCTGTGAAATGCCCTTGGAGCCATGCTCTCTCCCTGGTAGCTGATGCCAGGCTGTTGTGGAGGACCCATGATTCTCAGTCAAGAAAGTACAAAACAAGGGGGCAGCAGTCTGAAGAACAACTTTGCAAAAACTGGCAAGAAGGAAGCAAGGGTGAGCGACCTGGTCCCAACAAGCCAGGCCTTCTTTGGAGAGAACATTAAACTCCACAGCACTCCCACTTTAACAATGCAGAAGTCTCCTGGAGGCTGGAAAGGGAGTCTTTTGGCCATGATCTAAGAAATCCTTTCTCATTACCTACATATATACCAGAGAAAGTGAACTCTCTAGAAGGCATTTTCCTCAAAACAATAAAGCTTCTAAGATGCTAAAGTAGGTGTGGGATGGGTAATTAGTAGATGAAAATTCTTCTTATAGAAGTGACTTGTCAATCAGACATATCCATATATTTCTAAAGTATTATCCAGTGTAATGAATTAAATAGTAACCTTGGGTTGAAAATGTCATATATCCTTTTGTATTAAGCATCATCATTTTTTAATATGAGGCCCAAGAGACTGGAAAATATAGTAATACATTTGTCTTTGAGCCAAGATTGTTGAACATTTTAAGCAGAAAATTAAGTTTACATTAAATATTGCCTGCCAGGGCTTTTTTCCAATTTCTCTTTCATAAATATAAAAGTCGATCTAAAGAAAAGGGTTCCTAGACTTATTTATAGTTTTCAACAAGCTTTTCACTAAGGTCTGAAGGGTAATATGTAGAGAATCAAACTTCTGAGCTAATGAAAACATTGCATGTGAACTTATTCTCTCCATACCACAGCAGCAGGGAAACAACGCTTTACCATGGAATGGTTGGGGGGGGGGGGAATTATACCATAGTTTCCAAAGAAGACAAATCTAACTACAACCTCAAATTCTTATAGCTAACAAAACTCTTTCAAGTTTTCAAGTCCCTAGTAGGATGCTCCTTGAGGATGATCAACACATTTATTACATAATAGCACCCAAGGATGCTACTCATTGCATTATTTATATAATAGCATTCCAAGGATGCTTAATGCATTTATTACATATAGCACCTAAAGAACAAAAGCGCTGCCTATACCAGATACCAATGAATGTTTCAGGAGAAGTAGTTCCGCAAGAAAATTTTTGAGATTCTAGACTCTTTACCTCAGAGAGGAAGGAAAACAAAAGTCTCAGCTTATCTGGGTGATGTGTAAGGCTCTGAGAAAGGGATGTCTATGGCAATACCTCTCCAAGTCTCCAAACTCACATGTACTGTAAATGTATTAAAAATGCCTTTGGTAGTAGAAGAGGCAACTTTGTTTCCTAACCAAATAGCTTATTTCTTCCTCATTGACGCTCAGAAAAATCTATTGCTTTTCAGGTCATTTGTATTGTAGATATGGCCTTGAACATGATCAATATTTGCTGTATGTATGCTTAATTGATGATAGAATTATATTCTCCCATAATTTTCAACAATAAGTGCATGTAGCAGAACTTTTAATATATTTCCACTTATATAAACTCATTTAAGCAATCAAATGTCCTTTGGAAAAACAGGGTTTGGCAACTCCATGGTGTAAACTTGCAGAGGATAAATATCCCCTGAGGTTGAATAATGCAGGCAAAGGCACTAAAATTAGATGTTCAGGCTGAACAATAAATTATATAAATGAAGAAATGGAACTTTCATTTTTTTTATTCATTGAAACAAGTACTTCCATTTAGAAGAATCAAACAAAAATGCAATATTATATATACTACATTGAAAACTACAGTATTGATTATAATGACCAAAATAAAACCCAAAAAACTAACAATAATTAAAAGTATATTATGTCTTCATCCCCAGGGAAGTGATTAGACCAAATGTGTGACTGTTAAATAATAAGATGCTGTACTATTTTGGTCTTCGTTTAAGATAGGTCTAACTATACAGTGTCTTAAGAGAAACAATACCAGGTGTCACATGCTTTCATTTTGGCATTGTGATTTCATACTTGGAAGTACATATACCAGTAAATTATGAGGACTTACTTCTGAGCAGAAAGATTATGGTTCAATTAAACTATTCTGTTTATATCTTAATTTTAAAATAGAGCTGGCACAGCCATATCTGAATAGAATGGCAGAAGTCATAAATCCAGCACAGCTGCTTGACAAAGATCCAGCAGAGCTGAACACATGATGGCTGCCATGCCACCTTTGTTTTTCATCTCCACTTGTTGCATACTTTTAATATTTCTACAATTTGGGGATATTAGATTGATGGAAAATTCCTTATGAATCATTTATGCCTTCTCCCAGGAATGCTGCGTCTAAGCTTCCCCCAGAACAGTCCTGAACATACTATTCCCCCTGCTTTTAGGGAGATATCCTTATCTACTTGAAGGTCTTCCTTATGCCTTGGAGGTTGTTACACATAAAGAATCTAGAGGTCTCTTCAGGAAGCTATGAGACATTCTTGGAACATCTGTCTATGTACTTATACAGGAACAAGATATTCAAAACAAAGTAAGCTTAAAAAGGTCAACATGATTTGGTGGGCTAGAGGAGCTGGCCATAGTTCAGATTACAAGCCTCTTCCCACTTTACACTCAGGCAATTATGTGGCATATACCTCTGCCCTGCACAGAGACATATTGATGAGCCAAGTATGGAGTGAAAAGATGATAAATAAAATGTCAGGACCTCTCTCTCTCTTAGAAAAGTTAGCTCATGCAGAGCCACTATGATGGTGTATGACCAAGGAACAACAGAATGCCAGGATTAGACATACAGCAAATTCTATAAAGATATAAAATATGAACATTGTATTATGCCAGAATTTGAATAAAAACTGTAGCAGCTTTCGCCTGAGGATTTTTCCTGGGAACTCTGATCATTAAAAGTTGATATTACACTGCTTGGGACATGGCAAAATGCCCAGGATGGCTTGAAGATTTTGTTTTGGTCTAGTGTCCTTGAAGTAACCAAAGCTATCAGCCTGAGAAGAGGTGGTCATGTACCTCTAGATTCTTAAAATTGGGTTATGGGTTTATTCAGTAAGAATGATAACTTTGTTTATTAATGAGGTCAACACGAGGGAAAAATGATTGGAAATGATAACTCTGTTCTGTCATAGTTTATTAATGATGACTAAAAGATGAGCAAAAGGAAGTGAAACACATGTACAAAAACAAAAATGACATGATCTATGTTTTGGAACATCATGAATGTACCCCCTGCTTACTTAACTTTGTATAAATAAAGAAACACTTCGGCTGCTAGTAAGTCAGGCTGCAAGATTCTCCCAACCACCGTGGCCTGGCTCACTTCCTTCCCCAGCTGCCAACTCCTTATATCCTCTGCTGGGACCTATCTCACTGGGAATGACTCCTGTATGTTTCCTCTCTGTCCATCTCTCCTAAAATGAAACTAAGAAGTATCCTGTGTCTGATTCATCTGTCACTGCTCTTGCATCCACCCATCTTCAGATCCTGCCCTCATCTGGAGCTGGACTCCAGCATAGAGGTTTTTGAAAAGTTACTATTATTTAAGAAGACATTCATGTGCAAAATACTTTCTATGGTCATTGCTAATTCATGGCTTTTATTCCTAATTATTTCATTATTTAAGTCATTTTATTTGACATTTAATATTCCACTCTGAAAGTCAGTAGTATGAGCATTTTTGTCTTTTCTTTCTAGGAAAAATTAAAACAAACTAGTACTTATATTTAGGACAATACTAAATTTTGCAAGAATAGTTGGATCTCTTGTCAAGGTTTGAAAACTAACATCAAATCACACATCTGTTCAAAATCTAAGAATGATGGGGAATGTTTTAAAAAATTTTAAAGGAAATGTAAAACATTTATGAAAGCTAAAAAACAAATGAGTGTCTGAACTTTTCAAAATTTGCTGAAACAACTAGATACCTAAATGGAAACAAACAACAAACAAAATACTGGCCCTGATCTTCCCTGGTGTATAAAATATGGTTAGTCCTAACTAGAAAGCAAACTATTCTCATTAATATACAAGCTTAATGTGCATCTTATTCATGATGCATCACCGGAGAAGTTCCTTGAGACAGATAAAGGTTTCTAAACCAAATACAAAAGTTAAATAAACAAACCACACAAAGCCCAGCAGAGCTGGCAATCTGCTGCTAAGGAAGCTGAGGTGAGAGGATTCTTAAGTTTAAGTCTTAGCTGGGTGAGATTTAAAATATAATGTCAAAAGAAGTTTGGGGGTATAGTGTAAGGGTAGAACACTTGACTATGAAACCCCAAATCTAATCATTAGTGCAACAAAGTGAAAAAAAAGAAAAATGAAAAGCTTAAAAATTCAATCCATCAGAATTATAGCTTCCCATAGTCAAGACATAATTATCAAGAAAACAGAGAAGGAAAATCACAGACTGGGAGCAAATATTTCTAATACATCTAATCAATAACAAAAACATAAAACCAAGGAAATATTATAATTAAAAATAAACCTAAATAGTAACAAAATCAACCATACGGGCTAGTTTTATATCAACTTGATACAAGTCATTTGAGAGGATGGAACCGGGGGAGCAGGAGATCCCAGCTGGATCAACAACAGAGAGGGAGAACAAGGAATAGGAGACCATGGTAAATGAAGACCACATGAGAATAAGAAGAAGCAAAGTGCTAGAGAGGCCCACAGAAATCCACAAAGATACCCCCACAACAGACTGCTGGCAATGGTCGAGATACAGCCCGAACTGACCTACTCTGGTGATGGGATGATCAAACACCCTAATTGTCATGCTAGAAACCTCATCCAACTACTAAGGGATCTGGATGCAGAGATCCATGGCTAGGCCCCCGGTGGATCTCTGGGAGTCCAATTAGCGAGAATGAGGAGGGTTTATATGAGCGAGAATTGTTGAGACCAAGGTTGGATAAAGCACAGGGACAAATAGCCAAACAAACGGAAACACATGAACTATGAACCAATGGCTGAGGGGTCACCAACTGGATCAGGCCCTCTGAATGGGTGAGACAATTGATTGGCTTGATCTGTTTGGGAGGCATCCAGGCAATGGGTCCGGGTCCTGTGCTCATTGCATGAGTCGGCTGTTTGAAACCTGGGGCCTATGCAGGATGGCTTGGCTCGGCCTGGGAGGAGGGTACTGGGCCTGCCTGGACTGAGTCTACCAGGTTGATCTTAGTCCCTGGGGGAGGCTTTGCCCTGGAGGAGGTGGGAATGGGGGGTGAGCTGGGGGGAAGGTGAGGGGGGCCGGAGGGAGGAGAATAAGGGAATCCGTGGCTGATATGTAGAACTGAATTGTATTGCAAAATAAAAAAAAAAATTAAAAAAAAAATAAAAAGAAAATGCTTCCATGAGATCGTGCAGTAGGCAAGCCTGTAAGGCATTTTCTTAACTAGTGATTGATGGGGCGCAGGGGGCAGCCCATTGTGTGTGGTGCCATCTCTGGGCTGGTGGTCCTGGGTTCTATAAGAAAGCAGACTGAGCAAGCCATGGGGAGCTAGCCATAAGCAGCACCACTCCATGGTCTTTGCAACTGCATGTGCATCTGCATCTGCCTCCAAGTTCCTGCCCTGTTTGAGATCCTGTCCTGACTTCCTTCAATGATGAACTATAATGTGGAAGTGTAAACCAAACAAACCCTGTCCTCCCCAAGATTTTTGGTCATGATATTTATCATAGCAATAGAAACTCTAACTAAGACATCATCCCAATTGAAAATGGCCATAAGAAGTGATCAGGGGCATCATTACAAGAGATAAACTCATGGCCAATAAAAACACGAAAACATAAGAAACCTAAACATCATTCATCAGCTGGGAAAATATCAGCTTCAGTAACAAAACAATTAGGATATCCAATCTGGGTGGCTATCCAATCCAAACATGGATTCTCATGCTCCCATGGGAATGAAGTTCCTGTATAAAACACCCTAACAACGTTCAGCAGCTCCAGCTCCAGCCTGAAACAAACGGAAACATACCCACCAGACATACAGAAGAATGTTCCTGGTAGCTTTATTCACAACAATTCTAAACCACAATCAAAGCAAGTATCTAAGGACAGGTGAAAAGACAAAGGTGGTGGCATATCCATTCAATACATCGTGCCTGGGTGTTAAAACTTAATGAGTTTTTAAATTAATGGTGAAGTTAGATGAGTAAATTTCAAGACAAATTATCTTAAGGAAATAAAGACGGATTTCATCTGTATGAAGTTCTAGGACAAAAAACACTAACCAATGGTGGAAAAAAATCAGATGACTTACTGGGAGCAGATGGGATTTATGAGTACAAAAATGTAAGGGGATAGGTAGAAACATTCAATATCTTGACTATAAGAGTCATTAAAAGGGATAGGAGAATTTTTTAAACCTGACGAAGATGCATATTTAAGGTGCATTTCTATTATTAAATATTAATTACATATTTTGAAATGACTAAAATAGACTCTTTGATATGAATTAGATAAAGGAATTTCTCACATCAGTAAGTGGGAGGGCTATTTAGTGTGGACAGACAGATGGACTTAGGTTTCTGATTCAGTGGACATGGATTTATAAGTTCTCATTGCTGCTGCTGCTGCTGTACTGCTCAAATACCACGTTTGAGAAGGTTGGCTTTATAATTCATAGAGAAATAGTTACAGAAGGAGAGCCTTGCAGCAGTTGGATAGACGGCAATCATTAAAGCCACAATGCCTCTCTACTTAATGGAATGAAATCCAGCGTTTTGAATAAAAATAAAAATGAGTTTTTCATTTGTTTTCATGGGCTCAAGAACTCTGTGGAAACTCATATGACTGTACGGCATATGCTTTCTTTCTCTGCCTCTGTAGATCAGTCAGACTTTTCATCAAATTCCCAAGAGAATACAATCAGAGAAAAAATTCAAAAGAACTGAAGTAACTTATGACCATCTTTTTCATTTTAAAATTTCACGTTTTCTTCATCCATAAACAATAGGCACACATGGATGCTTACAACTTCATTTTTTATTCATGCCTAACACTCAGAAGTTTTAGACATGAGACTTGGCACAGATATTATGTAGGTCATTAACTGCAAAGAGGAATGATAGGCACATAGCATCCAGAGAGAAACGCCAAGGACCTTCTGGGGCAATAAAATTGCCTCTGTTAGGGCAATTCTTTTTCAAACAAGTTTGAAATGAAAATATTCTGTTTTATATTATTTTACCACATCCATCCTTCACTGTCCCCAGGTTCAATGTAGTATACATTCATGTAAAATGAATAATTCTATTGTATACATGGATAACACATAAACAATACAGCATTTATGGATATAGGATCATTTTTATTTGTCCAAATAAAATTTCATGTGGAGGATATGTAAGCATTATACATGGTTAGGATTACTTATCAGCCTCTTGACAGAATTGTCACATCTCATATTAGAAAGTGGCACACCTCTCCACTCACTCTCTTCTACAATTCTCCTTCTTCCTTACAGAAATACAAGGTGTATATTTTTAATTTTCTGCTTCATTTGGTCTCTATCCTAGAGACATATTTAGGGGGTCATTTTAGCTTTCCAACAAATTTCCAGAAATCTTGCCATATTCAATTATTTTCCAAAGAATAGACAACGGTAAATACTCTTCCAGCTCTACTACTAGTGGATTACACACACACACACACACACACACACACACACACACACACACACACACATACATTTCACAATTAATACAGGAAAGTCTTTGCATGCACAGTCCACTGATACATCATGAGGTAGAGGATGGACAGAAAACAATCTAAGTGTCAGGTGTTATGAATATCACCTTTTTCTATATGGTCAATTTTATACAAAAGGTTTGATTTTTATTCATTTATATGTTTCAACAGGTTACAGTGTGTTCTAGATACCATATGCACATTGCACTGTGATGAAAAAGAAAACATTTCTTTTATCTGAATTTTGTTTCCTTCTTCATTTGCTAGTGTTTGCATAAAATCACCTTGCAGTGTAATATCTTTTCTCTCTCTTCTTGTCTGGGCAGTTGCTGTTGGCTTTTAATTTGGGAACTCTTACTGCGCCTCACTGGTTTCAGCTCAATTGTTCCCCCAGCCAGCAGAGTATTTCATCTCTACTGAAGGTCACTGCGGGCTGCCGAGGCTCTGAAAACATACCATCTTTTCATTCATGCTGCAGTCTACCCCTGCAGGGCCATTAAGAGAAATGGAAGCAGGCATGCGACTTTTTCTATTAACCATTATTGAGTTTGTTGTGATATAAAGTGAATTAGGCCATCAGCGAGCAAGGCTCCTCCATAGCAGTTATTTTGGTATTTAAGTAGTTTGCCTGTGTACTGATAATTATTTGTGTAAATTATACCATGTCATCTGCTTTTGGATGCTACTCTTCCAACCATATCACTACCAGTTGCAACAAACCAGTGATGCAGGAAGCGGCCAGTCTAAGGACACCCATAAAGCGAGCACCGCGTTGGCCATCTGTTGGAGGTGGGATGGCACTAAGCATAATGTGGATCTGGAATACGTCCAGTATTGTTTATTCTGTCACATATCAAATGAGCGCTGAAATCAAATTGATGATTTTTTTCCATTGTAAGGGGACAAGAAATGGAAAGCAGAAACTGAGTTGAGTTTAAGTCTAATCAAAGTGCATAAGCAACAAATTCATCCAAAGGGTGGAAAAAAATGAATAAGAAAAGATGATATTCCAGGAAGAAAACACACATTTTACAAGAAAACACCAAATCAGTGGGTCACAGATACACTAAAATAGTATCTCTATACTCTTATATTAATGTTACAACCAAAATCAATCTTTCCCACATGAGTAAGTTAAATAAATCATCAGGACAATTTATTTCTAAGATTGTAAAAGCAAAAAAAAGTTTTTTAAATTTAAATTTTAGGACTTTAAGAATGTTTTAGATCATTTTATAAGTCAGTGTTTCAGGTTAGCTTACATAAAAGGAATAAACTATGAATCAGGAAGGTGTTTTTTATGTTTTGTTGCCATTTTTAAGTTTTAGGGACATGAAATTGTCTCACAGTCAGCTTGAGAAATGAGATTTTTTTCTTCTAAAAACAAGCTACACTGCTGTGTTTCAAAGGAAAACCCACTGAGGGTTGATACAGACATCTGATTTAAGGTCCTAGAAGTTCCAATAATTTGTAAGGTGACTGTGTGAGTCATTAAATTTCTAATTTCCAGTGTCTTTAAAATGTGAAAATGCCAAGCTGCAGATAAATGTCTGACATCTTCAGAAGGCTGAAGCTTCTTTCAAAGGTAAATCTTAATTTTATTTTTATTTTTGTAAACCACCTAGGTCAATCTTGGAGGCAATTCCCTGAGGACAGCACGTAGTCAGTAGAAGCAATGTTCTTCTTCCCAGGTGACACTTTGTACTGTGATACTGACAAAAGCAGCTTCAGACCTGGTTGGAGTCCAGTTACATCTTCCCTAAGAATGCAGGCTCTCATGCCTCCTCCTAGAGGACTAGCTTTCATCATGCCAGTTCGTGGCATCCCAGCTTCCTAAGGAGGGATGCAGCCAATAGCTCTACTCATTGATGATGCCTACGGACTACAACAATGACCAGCATGGCACAATAACCCTAAGGGTGCAGTAGAGGCATGAACTCCTTAGCAGTAACCAACAGCTCTCTAGTTAGACTTAAACATCACTCAACAAGGAGGAAATCATGCCTGGCACTAGAAACCTAGACAACTATCAATAATAGTGAAGTCACGATTATTGGAGGAGAACCCAAAACAACTACTTTCCTATGCCAGAATTACCCTTAGCAACACTCTAAACATTTGTTCTATACCCACAGATAAGTGCGGTTCCCAACCCCTTTCCAAGGAAACTTCTCTTTAAAGCAGACAGAGACCATTACAGAAAACCATAGCCAATCTAAATGCAGTACCAGCTGATGCATCTCCAACACAACCCCTGCGCCTAAGGCTCAGGAAACATCGTGGAAGACGGAGCAGAAAGACTGTAAGGGCCAGAGGACCAGAAGTTTTTTGTCCGATGTTCTGTGTCTCCTAGTAATGTCAGAAGCTACACACCCATAAAATGTCAGCAACATGGCTGTTTAAGCATGAGCTGAACAAGGAGGATACCAATAAACATGTCAACATGTAACGGCATTTAGTGAAAAAGAAAAAGAGCTGTGAATTTGAACGAGAGCAAGTAGGGTATATAGGATGCTTCGGAATGAGAAAAGGGGAGGGAGAAATTAATTATATTATAATTTCAGAAACAAAAAACAAAGACTCTTGCTGAAAACATGAGGAACTGTCTAGCAGTTGTCAAATACTATTAAAAAAAAAACCTCCAGTGTGGTGAGACATCTATGGATATGATAGTTTAATAGTACAATGTAACATTTTATGCTCTGCTCTGTTATTTAACAGATATTCCTTGAGTACTCAGAGTGGTAGCCTTGGTGCCAACCAAGTTAGGAACAAAATGTGATGTAGTGCCTTTCTTAATAGAGCTTATAATTTAGAGGGGAAGTGACACTAACATCAGGTACCCAGAAATAGTCATGGATTATCCTAAGGACTACAGAATAATGATGGTGACTGTGGGTGGGCTGGATGGAAGAGAAGGATGGGGAAAGGAGCTTACTTTAGAAGGAATGACTAGTGTTCTGCTTCCATATTGTCTAGACTTAACACTCACCAAGAAGGAGGCAAGATGCCCTTGTTAACATCATCACTGTTGATTCAATGTGAAACTCAGAACACTTTATTAGATAAAGTGAGATCTTCTCCCTTTTGAAAGTTCATACAACTGGCAAGAGTTGAGCTTACTGCAGTGTGAGCAGATGCCACCCCAGAACCCCTACCCTGACCTGCCAAGGCTCATTAATCTCTACCATCTAGCAACTCACTGTTCATGGCTTCCCATCCTGGGAAGCACAGTACAGTCTGTCCACATCATGTATGGCCCATAGCATATGGTAATTAGAAAAAGTTTTAATGTCTATACTAACCAAAAGCGTAGCCCATACTTAAATAAAATGCTAGCAATGCTCCAACTCAATTTCAGTCTTCATAATTTCAAATTCTACGTGAATTACTTTTCTAAGTAACCTACCTAGTCATTACTGGCCTGATCAACTTGCTGTTTTTCCTTCTCATCAACCATTCTCAGAACTCTAATCTCAGATACTTTAGATGGATTTACAATTTTTTGCATCTATTTATTTATTTAGTGTATACATGCATGCCCTAGCGTACCATGACATATGCAGGGAGGTCAGTGGACAAATTATATGAGTCACTTCTCTCCTTCTTCTACATGGGTTCCACAGGATTGAAGTCAAGTCACCCGAGTGGAAAGTGCCTTTACCTGATGAGCCATCTTACCAGCCTTCAGCAGATTATTTCTTAAAAATAGCTGTCCTGTAACGGAGACCTTCTCATGGGCCAATTTATGTCAGTCAAATATCGATCCTTGCTTCTGCCCATCAAAGCCTTGCACAACATCATCTCCTGTTTCTACAACTGACAAGAACCTTTCAAGGCATCACTCTTCTGGCTCTGAATAACTTTTCTAGTACCACCTTCCTCCTGAAGGTTATGTGGAAGCTTAGAGCAGCCAGCAGCTTGGTCATCTGTGCTCTGGGATCAGCAGACCTAAGCCCCAATGTCTGCTTGGGCTCTCTTGGCTTCTGTGGGAGCATGGATCAGTAAAGACACTTCTTGGCTCCCGTGGGAGCATGAGTCAATAAAGAGAACTCAAAGAGCAAAAGCAACACGTACTTCATCAAGTTGTTATGAGAATTAACTAAAAGCAAACCCATCCAGCACCACCCTGTGACCTAGCACTTTACCAGCTCTTACACATCCATAATCATTTTCCCCAAATAACCAAACTACTGTATCAACAGTTCCTGTTAGACCACAGAGAAATATGACACAGCAATCTTATTAACTTGGCGATTTTTGTTTTGCTTTGTTATATTTATTTTTTTTTAAAAAAAAGAACCAAAGCAAGGCAGAGCAAAAACAAATAAACACAAACACAAAAACGAAATAGTGACCATGGATCGATATGTAATTTAAATATTTATTTATGACTAGATTATATGGTTAGTAATAACAATTTATGGCTATCTCTGAAATTATACATTCCAACATTAGAGAAGGTAACAATTCCATATCTTTAATTTTCTTAATATATTTCTTTTGAATTATGCAGCTTATATACTCCATTAGGCAGCTTGTATGATTTAGACAAATCTCTCCCTTTTGGGGATCAAAAACACAACTGCTGGTAGCGATTCCATAGATAAAAAGAGCTAAAGAGAACAAAGATTTTCTAAATTAGACTCATTTATATAATATGTTTATATATAGTTACCAGTCCTCACTGGTAACTTCAGTAATATCTGTATGGCCATGTGAATGCTGGGTAAAGCTTATTTTAGCAATATTAGGTGTAGGGACTGAAAAGATGTCTCAGTTATATACATAAGCGCTGAGTTCAGATTCCCAGAACCCACATAAAAAGCCATGCATAATATCACATGCCTGTAACCCCTGCAGTGAAGAGGGAGAATCAGGAGGATCCCTTGGAATTGCTGGCCAATCAGTCTAGCTAAAGTGGTGATCCCCAGGTTCAGTGGGAGACCCTATCTCACGAATAAAGTACAGAGAGACTGAGGAAGGCATCCAACACCAACCTCTGGCCTCCACATGCACTACTTGCATGGATGTGCACACATGAACATATGCACACATGTATACACAGACAAAGAAGTATTAATTGTATCTCTGTGCATATGTGTATTGTGTGTGGGATACCTTAATGCTATTTTTCTAGAGCATGCACATCTTGATTTTGCATATTACAAGTCATTTCCTAACTCAAAGCTTTATCATTTTAGAACACTTTAATAGAATTTGACTATATGGAAAGTATTTAATTTCTTCAGCTTTATGGATAGACACTGGTTTTTTTTTTTAAACCAGTATTTTGTTACAATAACCCACATTCCATTAATGTGGCTCCTTTGCACACATGCTGTTAGTGGGTCTTTAAAAACTTGATTTTTAAATTCATTTCTCTCTCAGTGATTCCACCATTATCCTGATAGTTTAGAGTCTCATGTTTCTCACTCTTCATAATAAAGATGGTACACAGAGTTCAGTCATTCTCTATTTGTATTCAACCATTTGCTGGAAGAGAAGAAATACCAAGAATATTGTGGACAGTGATGGTTCAACCAGCAGAACTCATTATAGGGCATATATAAGACATTCTCTAGAAAACATATTTTAAAACTGGTTGTAGGTTAAGTATTTTGCAATTTTGCAAGAGACTATGCTGTTCTTGGAACTTTGTGTACATTATCTAACTTCTTTTCAGGTTTTCTTATGCATGAGAAACCAGGAATTTGGACAATGTTACAAACTTCTAAGGGCAGCCTAAATACCTAGGTTCCCTAGTTGCTAAACCCACACTTCATAGTCTACTAGATAATGTATCTCTTTTCTTTCCTTTTATTTTTTTCTTCAAAATGTACAGTTTCTTTATGCTGCCCATGGTGACTCAAATCCTGGATATATGTGATCCTTTTGCCTTTTGAATAGTTTGAGATTGTGTGTGTCACTTGTCTCTCTAGACTTGATCTTTAGTGGTTTCATGCTGGTTTATGATGTCTTCTGAATGTTTCTAATTTTTTTTTTTTCTTTTCGAGACAGGGTTTCTCTGTGTAGCTTTGCGCCTTTCCTGGAACTCGCTTTGGAGACCAGGCTGGCCTCGAACTCACAAAGATCCGCCTGCCTCTGCCTCCTGAGTGCTGGGATTAAAGGCGTGCGCCACCACCGCCCGGCTCTAATTTTTTTTCAGTGTGCAATAGCTCAGGATGCTCATGTAATAAACTTTTGTGGCATCTTCTGACCTCTCATCTCCTTACTCTAAGACTAATGAAATCATGTCATGTGGCTCTTTCAGCCCAGTGTTCATGCTCTGCCATCTGTAACCTCTTCCTTTGTTTCTAGAGAATATTGACACAGTTTGGAGGTGATATCAGCATACACGTGACATGAGAAAGGATGAGGCTGATGCCTGTAACCTGAGCTGCAACTGCATTGATTTGTTTTATCTGATTTGCATATTAGGGAGTTGGGTGTATCATGTGCACTCTGCGGAAAAACAACATTTAAAGAGTTAAAACCAGAGCTATCAATTCTTTGGAAATACTACAAGAAGGACAGGTTTTTTTCTTTTGTTCACTAAGGTGTCCTTAGCACCGAGAACAGTGCCTAAGAAGGGAACAATAAATATCGTTTTGAAGAAATGAAAAGATTTAACTGGTTTTGGATGCATCTATGTACTGACTGAAACACTGGGCAACTGACTCAACTACTATGAGCCCCTCTCCCACCCACACCTGTACCCAGTAGCAGGATGTGAATAAGACTCAAGTACCAAGTAGAGTGTTCGAAACATTCCTGACCTTGGAGTCACTACCTTCTTTTTACATCTGAAGCTGTTTCTTAAATCTACCGGCTTAGAAATTGTTCTCTTTTAGGTTGTTCCTTGTTGATGGCATTAAGAATTTGTCTCGCAGCCCTCCTCATTTAGCCTTTCCTAGAGATATCAGCTCCTCCTCTCAACTGCTCTCTGAGAGGAGGCACGTTTGAGCTCTACACATGCCAGACCGAGCTGCTGCTGTTAGGTTCCCATGTCCTGGCGGACTGCAAGCTGATGGGCCTGGGGATTGCTTTCCAGTCCTTGGTGCCGTTCCATTCAGCAGTTGCTATGTGTCACTGATAGTGCAAGTCCACGGGCTGTAAAGATCCTTACAGATACATGTGACAAAGTATCAATACGGTATTCATATACTATAATATGAACTCTACTTCACAATCTTAGGTTTGGCACGGTGTGAAGTGTTTTGAAGAAATTACACAATAGACATACATGTGTATCTATGTGACATTTGAATATTTATCTGACTATGGCTTCTGCCTGGATCGTGCTAATGGGAGGCAAAGAAAGCTCGGGCAGTCTATCTGCTACATTCTGGTCACTTAATAGCTCAGTGATGTGATAAAACAGTCTCTCAGATTAATTATTAAAATCACACTTAGGGAAAATCCCCCTTTTTAATATGATCACCGTCCAAGTTGCCTCTTTTGTGAGGTTTACATTAACACCACACACAGTATGTTTTCACTTATGCAGTTGGGACAGCATGAAGGCCTTTGCAGGCAGAATGCTCACTTGTCCTTGTAGCATTAATGCAAGCAATGGAACTATTCGTACTTTGGGAATTTTTTTTTTTTTTTTTGGTTTTTTCGAGACAGGGTTTCTCTGTGTAGCTTTGCGCCTTTCCTGGAACTCACTTGGTAGCCCAGGCTGGCCTCGAACTCACGGAGATCCACCTGGCTCTGCCTCCCGAGTGCTGGGATTAAAGGCGTGCGCCACCCAGAATTTTTATCACCAAAACCAGACAAGGAAATCTCTCTGTGCTGCAAATGTGTTTCCTATGTGACTGAAAAATAAATGCATTTTAAAAGTATCTACATAGTGTGTCTTTGGGAAGTGGATATATTTTCAATTTGTTTCACTCCAACCCTCAACATAAATAAACCTACCATAGCTGACTGGCTTCGAAGCAACTTAACTTTCCTTAATTTTAAAGACTCTACTAAAAATATTGTCTGCACAACCTTTTCTAATCAAGTTTGGAGGAGACAGCTGGATCTGCCTTTTCCTTGAGCTGTGTTTATAGTTAAAATCTACATTTGCTCACACAACACATTTTAAAAAAAATCAGCTGTAGAACTGACATCAGAGAAGGTGACTCCAAATTCTAAGTATAAATGATAAATTCCAAAAGTCAGCAGGGCAGCCTTTAAAGTCCCTGTTGATAATGACCAATATCTTTTTCAACCAAAGCAGTAACTGTGAAGAAACACACTTGTGGCAGGACAGGAATCCTGTAGGCCATAGCTGGGGAGGTCATGAAAGTGGCCTTTGAAAGAAGTCTCTGTAGCATTGTTTCCTCCCCTCCTGTCATCCACCATCCCTTGCATCCTTAAGGCCTCCTTGGCTTGCCTAACAAAATGGCTATGTGTGTATGCTACTGAGATGCAGTCACATGCAGTGGTACAGACAGGCTGGACCTCCCTGAATACTCTATTTCCTTAAGTTCCTTGTCCATCAGTGTCAGACCCAGAACTAGAAACGGCTTTGGTTACTAAAAGAGGGCACGTGACTTGTGCTGCTTCCAAGGGGAGTCCAATGGAGACAGGCATCTTTACTCTTTGTACCCTTGGATGGGCAGCATTCCTGCTAAGCGTTGCACCAACCTTTGGCCTCAGAATGCAGACAAGCTGGAGCAGAGCCTTCTGGTTGTAATGTTCATAGACGGAGAGGGAGAAACGTGTTTTTGAAAGGTGAGAGCATCGAGACTGGCCATTTGTCACAATGGAATATAGCCAGTTCCCTTCTAACACCCAGGATAGAGAACCATACACAACCTTGAAGGGAGGCGTTTTATCTAGAAATGACAAAGGAAAATTGGAAAACATAATTGTTTTGTGAATCGGGAAAGGAGCATTGAATAAATCTGCCTGAAACATGCTTAATGACAAGCTACGAAATTAAGGATTCATTTTTGGGTTATCAGCAAGAATGTGGGGGTGGGGCAATACAGGTAAGGTCTTTAGTCTGTTGGTTCCATGGGCAGGAAGACTTACATTCATCGACGGAATCCAAAGCATTCCTAACTGAGGGCAACAGTAAAGCAGGTAATTGGTAGCAGGCCCATGAATTTATAGAATAAGAAAGATAGGAGTTCAAGTCTCAGCTGTTCGTTTTTTTGAAACATTTAATTAAGCTGTCATTTCTTCATGTGTAAAAGTAGAGTATAGAACTCCTCTCACAGGGTTCTAGTGCAGGTTAGCAGGTAATACATTCCAGGGGCTATGTGATAAGTCTTTTACAGTGGTTTCTGAGTGTGCCTTACTTTCTGTTTCAATAAGCAGAAAACCAAATAATGATTTTTGTTGTTGTTTAGATAAGGTCTTACTATGTAAACCAAGCTGGTTGCATGCTCATTTCAGAGATGCTTTGAACAAACAAACAATTCAACCTCAGAGCTGAAGAGATCTGGAGGGCTACTTTGGAGGGACACTGAGCCAGAGTCAGCTCCAGGGCTGCTTCAGTCTGTCAGCAAAGACATCTCAGGAAGCATGTTTCCAGCAGCACAGGACAGGGAACTGCCTTCTTCCTGCTCTTTCTTAGGCCCCAAGAGTGTGAAACTCAAAAAGAAAAAGAGTGACGGGGTTAATGTGAAACAAACAGAATCCAAGGGTAGAGTTGCTGTGCACTACTATGGTCATCATTGCATATGAAATATAACTGCATAGAAATGCTTATCCAATCAGGTTCTCCTTTCGACAACAGGCTGCCCAGTTTCATTGGCATCCAATTTAATGCCTGGATGAGAAAACCAGGATGCTGCTAAGCTGCGTCCTGTGAGAAAGTCACACCTGTGTTTCCTTTAATATCTTTTCTGAAAACTCTCATCCCTAACCTGGCCCTGGAGGGGCGAGGAATTTCTGATTTGGGCAGGCCTCTGGTTTCAACTCATCACTTTTATTCATCATTTACACATGGCTTTTGAGATTCAGACACAGTACAGTGCAACAAAATCCTTGGACCTCAAAATGTTTTGATGCAACATTAATTTGATAGTTCTGACTCTTTTAAAAAATATAAATGCCCTTCACCTTCAAATCATTTCGTTACCTATGGGCTAGGATTTATTTACTAAAAAATCTTTACAGATAATCTCCCATTAAAATAAATTCCTCCATACACTTGAGCTACTACTTATCAGTTATTGACTTGTCATAATGTTCTTGCCTTTTCCAGCCATAGTCTACCCGGAGTTTTGAAACAACTGGTCCAAATGTTCTAAACCTATGAATATGCACTCCATGCAAGGATTTTCTGATACACTCTCAGTAGCTATAGCCAAAGGCAGTGCTGTGGACAAGGGATGGGCTGTGAATGGGTCTCCACAGCTGCCTTTTCTCACATATACTAATCAGTATGACCAAAATTCCAGTTGCTGATATGGTCTCAGAAACTTAAGAGATATTAAATGATTGAACAATGTTTTAAGGCCATACGATTGGCCAATTGAGTACTAATTTCAAATCATATCTTTGGTTCGTTCCAGGGCAATAACTATGAGAAAGGAGAATTTAAAAAACTTAAAAAACTTGTAGGCCTGGCCCAGAGTAGGAATTAAACACAGAACATGTCTGTCTGACCTCTCAGACTCTGAGTAAATGAACTGCTGCCCTGATATCCGCAGAACATCCACACATCCTTTGCAGTAGTGTATCTATATTAAGTCAGAGACTCACAAGGGTGATACAAGCTGATGATGGGGCTATTTACCCAGGCACAATTAATGAAGGTTAGAAAAAGGACCTATTTAGATCCCCAAAGAAGCCTAGACTCATGTCAAAGGGTTATAAAGTTCTAAATACAGAATGAAGACACTTAAGCCTAATGTTGATCCAAATAGGGTAACTGGCCCAAAAGGTTAGTCTAGGATGTGATTAAAATAGAATTTCTTTTCGAAGGTATGTTGGTCTAGGGAGACAGCTCCATTAGGAATTGAAGGGAAAGATGGATCTGAATGTGGAATCTGCACTTGTGAAATGTGACTAGAAGTGGAAGAATGTCCCAAAGACCTGCTACATAGGAATGTTCAAATTACTTATTGAGTCTATTTCCCTGTCAAGATGGTGTTTCTTCAAATCACCAATAAAACAGATTTCAACACAGCCACCAAATCTGTAGTTACACTTTCCTTGTACTGGGACCATGGTCCCGGAGGGACACTCTTAAGGACCCAGATGAGGTACAGTCTATCATGACGGAAAAATCAGGGCAGAATTCACTGCAGCACGGAAGTGTGTTGGAAGACTCCTGAAATCCCAGGGACCAGCAAACACAGAGCAGGGCTAAACCCTTCAAAGCCCCTTCCCTTGTAGTTCTTGCAGGCTACAGCTCCCAAAGCTTCCACAGCTTGCCAAGACATTGGGCCACACTGAGGGACAGGCAGTCAAAACATGGGGCAGGGTGGAATTTCAGAGCCAAACCATAACACCAACCAAAACAGAAACAAAGGAGAGGAAAAGGGAAAACCAACAGTTCTCTCCAGAATCTGTGCTCACATGAAGGTGTGATTGCATGCCAATTAATCCTATTTGGTGTTTTCTGTGTAAGGTGCCTTCCTCCAAGAGCCCTTCCCATTACTTTCCATTCATACCCTTTCTGTTCTTCTGTTCTTTTCCCATAAAACCTCACACATGATTTCATGCCTCATGTACTTATTGTGGACCTACTATATGCTGAGAAATATTTTAGCAGGCTAAGGAGACATCGGTGAACAAAAATTCCTGACTTTTGTCCAATTCCCACTTTAAATTATGAAAGGGAGAAAAATAATGATGGATTAATCTTTATTTGATTTTAGGTCATGATTATTTATTTATTCACTTTGCCTGACTCACTGAAAACAACACAAGACTGCTCTTTTTCATCTCGGCTACACACAGTAGGCCCTCAGTCAGTACTTTGCCTGATGCTTGAATCTAGCACTCCAAACAGCAACACTATGAAAGTCAAAGACATTCCTAGAAACGAACATCTGAGCCCTCTTCCCTCAGTACTAATTTATGAGCGAGCACAGAAGAGCACAGTAATTAGAGCAGTTGGGGAGCAGTCTCCAATTTTAGGTCTAATTTTGGAAAGTTTTGTAGTTGAAACACTGAGTTGTCAAACATGTCCAATTCCAGGGATCAAAATACATTTTTTTTTAAATTTAGTCAAAGCTTTTGGCTCTTATAAACCTCTGGTGAAGAATCACCATTCTCATTTGGTTTCTAACTCACAAAATAGGAACAAAACTTTGTTTTCAAGATATAAGTATCAGAATACTAGGAGGTTCAGCAGGGCCTCTCTTCTGGGGTCTTGGTGGAGCTTTCTGGCTTAATATTCAAATGACTCTGGCTGTCCTGGCTGAACATATTAAGGTGGTAATACTTTATATGACACAACCGCTGCGTCTTAGAAGTAACTTTCATCAAATCTCCTATCTTAGAGAAAGGCTCATGAGATGTTCCCCTTCTAGAGAAGGGTTCAAATTTCCCAAAAGAGATAGTATATTCTTCAGCTTGCACACATTGGTTTTGCCCTAGACTGCAGCTGTGAACAGAGAGGTCACAGTGTACTGATGAGTGGGTATCACACTGGACACAGCCTCTATGGGATGCCTTTGCTCTTCTTCCGACAGCCCTGGCAAGCTTTCTCCTTGCCCTTTAGTTTATGTACAATAGAGGGTGAATGGGGGTGAAAGCAAGGAAGAAAGGCAAAGGGCTGAAGAGTTTAATGGTTAATTCTTTTGATGATCCATTTAAGGATCTATCTATCTATCTATCTATCTATCTATCTATCTATCTATCTATCTATCTGTCTGTCTGTCTGTCTGTCTGTCCGTCTGTCCGCCCATCCATCCATCTATGTATCTATCTATGTATCTATGTATCTGTCTGTCTATCTATCTATCTATCTATCTATCTATCTATCTATCTATCTATCTATTCTCTCATACAATACATATCAACTACAGCTTCCCCTCCCTCCTCTCCTCCTAGTCCCCTCCCCCATCTCCCCTTTCCCCCAGATCCACTCCTCCACTTCTCATCAGAAAATGGCAGCCTCCCAGGGACATCAACCAACTACGGCATAACAAGATGCAATAAGACTAGGCACAGATTCTCATATCAAGGCTGGATGAGGCAACCCAGTAGGAGGAAAAGGATCCCAAGAGCAGGCAAAAGAGTCAGAGACACCCCCCACTCCCACTGTTAGGAGCCTCACACACACACACACACACACACACACACACACACACACAAAAAAAAAAAAAAAAAACAACCCCAAGCTGAACAATCACAGTATGTATGCAGAAGACCTAGCACATACATGTAAGCTCCATGATTGCCACTTCAGTCTACTTGAGGTCCTATGAGCCCTGCCTAATTGATCACATTCATCTTGTCTGTTTTTGCAGTAGATGCAGGAGTTGAGTTTATGATTACAGCATTTATAAAAGCAAACTACAAGATGGTAGTATTTTAGACTGAAGCTATTTTTACCATTTGAGAAATAAATACTATCCATATAACTTAAGACTGTACTGTGAAAGTACACTATATCAGCTTCTCAAAAGCCACTTTCTGAGTAAGTAACATTTTTAAATGGTAAAAACAATAAAAATCATGCAAATGAAGGAATGGTAGGATTTTTTTTCTGTCATCTTGATAGTCACTTTTAAAGCAGCTACACCCACTCAGTCACTGAGGGCTAATAGTGCTGTCCTGCAGAGGCAGTACTGTCCAAATATTGAATCCCAATTGCAAGGCTTCAAGTTCCGGTGATGTAGGTTCACTCTTAATAAAAATGGTAGTGCTGACTAATGGCATAACAAGGGAAGGAGACAGCAAGTCAAATAAATACACTTGTATTTGATTTTAGTTTTTAGAGTGTATGCAAACTCTAAATTCGATCATATGGGCTTTTGAAATGCTCTGCAACTAAGAAATATCTGTAAGATTAAAAGAAAAGGAGAAAAAGACAGAGGAGAAGGAGAATAGAAGAGAGGCAAGAAGACAAGGGAAGGGAGAGGAAGAATTAAAAACTTACAAATGGGCAAGTGTTGTGTCTGTCTCTGATACCCAAATACCCCCATACTCCCACCCCCTACACACAAACATAAAAACAATGACATACAACTCCCGATGGAGAGCCAATAGTTGGCTTTGGACTACTTTTTTATCCTTGTACAATCTGTCTGTTTTCCTAAAAAAAGAAAAAGGAAAGGAAAAACACTTTACAGCTACTGTTTTTCTCTCTCTCTTTGTAAAACCATAGACACTCCCACGCAGCACAGGCTCAATTCCAGCCAAACTGTGTGCGTGTGCGATTTTAAGTAGGAAGAGCAGGTCTCCCATTTCTGTTAGCAAAGTCACCTCACACTGCTAGAGCTAAACATGTAATAATACTTTATTGTCATGAGCAGGAATCTGCTTCGCTAATTAAATGCAGCTGTCAGTAATTACTCCTTGTCAGTATAATCTATTTTCGGTTGCTCTACTTTAAATGATAAAAGAGGGCCTGATATTGAGAGGGTGGAGTAGGCAAGGTGACTGCTTACTTCCTCAGATTAGCAACTCACTTTTTAAAAAATGACGAATGAGTCCCTTTTCCATTCTGATGACGTGTTAACTGGACTATCCCGTGTGTTTTTAGCACAGGCAGAGGTGGATTAAAAGTGACCATTAAATTGTCTTTTCTTTAAAATTTAAAGTCTCGATACCATAATCCTTCTGTGCAATATCCATATGTCTTAGCATTTTTAAAACACTACCATAACATCCTCATGGAACATCCTGAAAGTACAGCAGGTAATAGGTGGTGGCAAATTCATAAGAAAGGTAGCAAGTGAAGTCATTGGAATGTCCGCCAATGTGCATGCACCCTTCTATTTGCTGGCAAACTTGATTAGAAGCAGAGGAGAGCCCCTTTGGAGGGAAGAGTAGTAACTTTTCTTTGTGTGCTTTTTCACTGTTACTCAACCAGGTTCTCTGGGAAATGGAATGACCAGTTTAAGCCTCTAAATTTGAAAGAAAAAAAATACTTTCATGATCTTTGTATGTGATATCAATAGATCTGCATCTATTGATTGCATAATAGATTGTGCCTGCAAGGTCAGGACAAAGTTAATGCAGCTCGACTCACTGCATGAGCTAGGTACTGTGGCAGCCACAGATGCTGGCATCCTGTCTAAAGGCAAAGGGATGCACATCCCTGACATTGCAAATGAATGTAGTGGGAATGGAGAGTGGAAGCTGGCATCCCAAGGAGTTCTATGATGGACTGGTAGAAGGATCAAGAAGAAAAGTAACATCAGCAGGAAGTACAGCATGAGGAAAACTTGGCATGTGAGTAGCTTCACTCCGCTGGGAATGAGAGACTTCCGACACCCTCAGAGCACCCCAACTACATCATCCTTTTTCTTCTACCATCTGTTGTCTATGCAACTCCAATAGGATCCCATGGTACTAGTTATTAATTATCTTGTATAGTTGCCCACAAATTAGGCAGCTACTCTTCTGAATGTACCATGTTACTTAAATATACATGAAATATATAAAATATATTCATATAAGTATATATTCATACCAGGGAAAGAAAAGTTTTTCAGAGGAAAAACAATGAAAAGTAAAATAAAGCTATGCAAATGCATATAAAGCTATATAGACAAAAGACACTCACTTACATAGTATTGATAGTCCATTGAGAATGGCATAAATGACTCATTTTTTCAACATACTTTCACTTTGCCTATTGAGAAAATTGAGCTATTCCTAAATGTTCTTATTTGTGAAAATATTAACAGTAATAGTAATAGAAGAAACTGAAGAGACATGGAGGGTCTTCAGAAAATGGTTTATTCAAAGAGAAATTCCAAAAGATAAAAGTAGATAGTAGGTAGAGCCTCTAATAGTTTTTTTTTTATTTTATTTTAATGGGTTCTCTTAGCTACCCCACTGAGTCTCCAGAGAGGCTGATGTCTACTCAAGTCCATCTTTTGAATCAGTTGATTGTGGTCCTGGAATATTGTAGGTGCTCAATGGTCAGCTGGTGAGTTTTGAGTTATTTCAATGTTATCATTGGTTAATGTTGTGGTAAGCACTTTAGCAAGATTTTAGGCAGTGGAGCCAAAGACACACCTCAGAACCTTTGCAATGATGAACATGGATTTTGTTTTTCACATAGGTATCGACAGGTCCCTCAGGTCCCACAATCACAGAGACCCTTATATACCTTTGCTGCACTTTCCTACACCAGAATCCCTTGTCTAATGTGGGGAGTCACAAACTCCCTTTACCAGTTTCTCTCAATGCATTGAAAACTATTTCTCTTTGAGCTTACTTTGGGAACTCATGGGGCCTGGCATTGAGGCTATACCAGGGGCAGTATCGGGATACCTGCCTAATTCCACCTTGGCCAGGATTCCAGGACTGGTCTCTCTGTGTTGAAGACTGCTAGTGTTAGGATTCAACATGACCTTAGTCACTTTAGGGACTTTATGGCATTTTTTCTCAGCATATTTCCAGTTTCATATATCTTCAAGTTTAGATGGTCACCTACTTATAACACACAAAAAGCCTTTTGTACAACTTTGCAAGATTTCAATATTTGGAAACATTTTAATTACCATACATCAATCGTATGCAATAGGTTTTACTATAATATTATCACATGGGTGTTATTACATACTTACTACACACACACACACACACACACACACACACACACTCAAATATATCCAACCACTGTTTAAGCAACCATTTAAAATAGAATATGGTTGTTTGGCCAAAAAGATGGTTCAGCAGGTAAAGGTACCTACTACTAACGATGATTCAATTGACCTGCATTCAATCCCCAGGATGTGTAAAGAGAAAGGAGAGAACTAATTTATACAGACTGTCCTATGACCTCCACATGTGTATACTATGCTCATTCTGGCACAGGGGTGTACACATACTTCATACAAACAAACCAGTTAAATAAAGCAATTAAAAATTAAAATACTTTTAAATCTTCACAATAAAAATTTCAAAGTAAAATTTTAAGCGAAGGCTGGCAGGATTAACTTACTTCTCTCATACTGGTTTTCCCTTAGTTTTAAAATATAAAATGAGATTCTCATATCTGCATAATTAATATTTGTGAATTTTTTATGTAATTTAAAAGGGAAATAAGGAAATAGCCAGCACTATATTTAATTGTGTTCTTGCTTCTGATTTCAGAAAGGATATACCAAATAAGTTAATTAAGTATTTATTTAGGTGGTAGATTTCTTATCTGAAGTTCTTGAACTTCAGACGTTTTCCAATTTTGGATTATTATTTGTTTGTATATATTGAGGATGGGAGCAGGTATAAGCGGAAAATTCGTTTATGTTTCATGTGCACCCCATTTTCTCCTTTCAGTTTTACACAATGTTTCAGTGCACTTGTGTTTTAACTGATTTGTAAGATGAGACCAGATGTGGAATTTTCCATTTGTGACAACATATCATCACATAAAAGCTTTTACATTTTGAAGCACTATAGAATCTGGATTTTAAAACTGAGGTTGCTGAGGCTTTAGCTTATGTACTATATTAAATATGTCAATATGTTTGGAGTATAGTATACTTGAGATATTTTTGAAGCTAAAATTATGTTTTATATGTCTTTGAAGAGCTATTTTATTTCATTCATATTTATGGCTACTTACTAGGGAATGGACACACACATCTAAAAGCCTTGTTTTCACATGTTTACTATGAAATATGTTTACCAACAGGCTGCTATTTCTTTCATAGTAGATAAGTATCTGTAATGGGATTTTCATATGTCATTAGCCTATCTTTTGGTCTTATTGAGTTTTCCATTTTGTTCATAGTCAAATAATTTAATTTCAGATCATCTCAAATATTCAGAGAATTATTTTTCAGAATTATTAAGTACATAGTAATTTGTTAAATGTATCCTGTTTTATAAGAAAAAAATGAACTTAAATATGTAATATGATTATAATAGTTAAAAGACTTTTAATGGAAAAAATCTCAAAAACTGAGTTCATGGACTATCATGGAATCATCTAAAGCTTTCTTTATCTTGAAGGTACAAAATAAAAATAAAATAGCATAATTCTCTATAGACCATTGCTAGAGAAACCAAGTTCTAAATTTACACTTAAAATTAATAAATCATCTTGGTAGATGGATGCTCACTGTAGACACTTTAAATTACTGGAGAAAAGGACGTACAGGGAAGGCCAGAGGGAAGATGGCTCTTCCAGTCTTCTCCCCCCATCCTCTTTGTTTCTTCTCTCCATCATTTAGTATGTATGCGGGCACTTGTTTCTTTGCCATTTGGTTTCATCATCAAGCCTGTAAGTTTCCTAGGAGAAAAATTAGGTCTCTGTGTCTTCAACATCAAGCACACTTCCTAGCATACAACAGTCACCCAATGAATGAGCACTGGAATAAATCAAATCATTTACTAAGTAAAAAAAGGAAATAGGGATGTTAAGCAGAGGAAGGGATATGATGGCTATTTTTTTTTTTTAATAAAAATGTAGTTAGTGCTTCCTTTATTCCAGATACTATGGATACACTGGAGATGCAGGTTTAGGGTCATTTGAGGGCAAAGTGTGTGTGTATGAGTGTGTGGTAGAGCAATATGAAACAACCTCAACTCCACAGAGTGTGATCAATATTATAGCAGATGATCAGAAATCTAGTGCGTTCTGGTTTAGGAGTGAGGTTCAAAGAAAGTCATGGGCAATAAAATGAAGAGAGGTAGTGAAGAAGAAAAAAGTTAGGAGAGCAATGAATATTGATACTTGTGTGTACAAAGGCATGGATGTTGAAGAGACATGGCCCATTGCTTCTTAGAAACAAATACACCATTGATGTGACATCCATTGGAAGAGTGACAGGAGATGAATCCCAGACTGTGTCATTGGAAAATTAAGGTAGAGCTAATAAGGATATTGAGTAACTTTGAGTTTGCCCCTTAAGGCAGAAGATGCTGCAGGAATGAATAGGAGGATTGTGTGGCAGGATTTATCTTTAGAAGCATTTCAGAAGCACTGAAGGGGAGGGAGACTCAAGGCTGATGGAGCGGTTGTCATGATTCAGGTGAGACCTCTCAATGGCCTGAATGAAAGTGGTAACTAGTGCTGGTAAGACACTTGGTGCTCAGGAGGCAGAATGCGTGTGTCTCTAGGTCACACCAATGTAGAGCTGTAGGAGAAATACAGGTGTATGTCTGTTTCCTCTTATGATCCTTGTAACTAGTCTGTTTATTACTGTTTTTGGATGTCTAGGTAGATGACTTAGCCAACAGACGAGAACAAAATAATGAAGTACTTAAGAAGAGGCAACATTAAGAAAGTAATACTTCATAAAGTTTCTCAAGCCCTTTGTTGGTATATAAAATTTGGGGAGTCCATTATTTTGAAGAATTTCAAAGTTCTAAAACTAGATACTGCTGTAGTAACCCCTGACAGTCTCTACTTAACCATTTCAAAGTAGATAGGATAAGATACTAAGATAAACACCTGGTTATGAAATTCTACTCAAATAAAATCAGGAAATTAGAATACAGTTAATACTAAAATTTTGGTACTCCTGGCATTGCTATCAAGACAATAGGGGACAACATCATGTTTCATTTTAAAGAGTCAGCTATAGACGTTATGTGGACACTATACATCTCATGTAGATTCAGAAACAGTGTGATATAACCACATTTTACAAGAATAAAACGAATACAAGTCTTTCTAACATGCATCTACATTCATGGCCCATGAATCTCTCACACCCTGAACCTGTCCTGCTTGCTGCCTCTGTCCCCTCCTTCTGCCCCTCCCCCGCCCAGTCAAGTGTCTTGGTTCTCTGCTTCATGGAGAATTCTGAGATGTCCACAGAAAGAAGCCCTGTCTCCTTAAATTACACGTTAAATGCCATGGACATATGGATGAAAGATCACAATCCAGCAAAGCCCTGCCCTAAAGAAGCACAATCCAGGATCAGGGAAATGATACTTAGAGGCTTACTGGGCACTCTCCTGAGAGGAAGAGTCCAGACATAGGCTTGTCACTCACAGATCCTTGTCACTCACAGAGACTTGTCAGTCACAGAGACTTGTCAGTTACAGAGACTTGCCACTCACAGAGACTTGCCACTCACAGAGACTTGTCACTCACAGAGCCCTGTCAGTCACAGAGCCTGGTCACTCACTGAGCCCTGTCACTCACAGTGACTTGTCTCTCACAGAGACTTGTCACTCACAGAGACCTGTCACTCACAGAGCCCCGTCAGTCACAGAGGTTTGCTGCTTTCCCATGCTATGTCTTTTTGGTGCCTTCTAGTCCAGCGTTGTTTCCTTTCCCTCATAACATTGAGGCTGTTAAGAAGTTGAGGTCCTGGGCAGCTATCTACCCAGATGAGGAAATCCTGCTTGCACACAGGGTCAATTCCCACTACTGCATCCAGTGTAGTTTGACTCAGCTTTTAAAACACACTTGAAAACAGATACAAAGATTTTCTAAAGCTAATATAGTTTATTTCATTGCTTAAGTAGGTATTATATACACATGTCAAAAGAGTTTGTGGTATGACAAACCAAGACATGAACGTTTATCTAAATGAAACTTTTTAAAGGGAAGGGTGTAGCAAAGAAGGCACAGGAAAGTAAAGAGGCATGGGGTAGACTTTGGAAATATTAATTAAATGTGAGATAACATCATTTATTATTTCATTAAATAAAAATTACATAGAAGGGCATGAGTAGCTAAGCTGTATGAGCTTAAAATGTGGATGGTAGATTGAGTTTCTATATTAAATTAATTACCAAAAAAATCTAAGAACCAAATTAAACTTTTAAAAGAAGTAACCTGTTTAATGACAGCAACCCAGATAAAGCTTTTTCTCTTTACACAATGAATTCTATCCAGTGTAAATTATGAGTCCAAAGAGTGTCTGTATGTCCCACAACTTTTAGTTGCTATTGAATGCACAGAGATTAACAAATACCTTGGTGACATTAATAGAAGCTTGCTCTCCTGTCTTTATGGTGCCCATGGCAGAGGACATGTACTACAAAGCGCTGTCACAACAGGCCCAGCAGGACTTCAAGCTGGGCATTGTGATGCATGCCTGTAAAGCACTTGGGAGGCAAATACAGGAGGATTGTTCCACGTTTGAGGCCAGCTGGGTCTGCATAATGAGTTCCAGGCCAGAGATGCTAGGCCTCCATAGTGAGACAAAAATAAATAAATAAATAAACAAAACAAACCAGGACAAAAGAGCCAGAATTCAAAATGAATGTGAATTAGCTGTCCCATGAGCTTTTGAGCCTTTTCTCAAGTTCCATATCCCTGCCCCCCTTTTTGGTGGCTCTTAAGGTGGAACCCATAGCCTTGAGCATGCTGGGTAAATAAACGCTCTGTCAGTGAGCTATACTCCTGGCCTCTTACATTCTATGATAGATGTGAGACTTGAAGTCTAGCAATCAAACTTAAGTTTTGAAACATCTTTCCTTGTGTTCTTCCCTCAGCACTAAGAGAATACACAGACTCTGTGCTTTACAGCTTAGATCCCCCAGTTCAACCCTCTGCATATTGGGCATCACATGGCTGTTTCATCTAGTCATCCTGATGCTGTCACAGTGATGTTAAAGATGATGATCAAGTGCTGACTCATACTTGATGCTCTAGGCTAGGTATTTTGTATAGATTATTATAAAAAAGACTACAAATGACATTTCTATCACCACATACCATTTAAAATGAGTAAGAATTAGAAAGTCTAAGCAACTTGCTCCAAAAAATCACAGAGAAGCAGTAGTAAAGCAGAGTCCAGCTCACCCAACCCTGTCCAAGACAGTACTGATACTATGGTAAACACAATGTCAAGGCCCATTTGATTACTCTAAGTTTCTTCAGTGACTTGACTTAGCTAACTGTGGCAGAAAGCATCACAGCGACATTTTCATATGTTTGCAAATAGTTCCCCAAACTATACTCAAATAGCGTAAGCACTAATATTTATGGCAGGATGGTTGTGCTTCCTCGTTAGCACTCTAAAGATTCTGTTATTTAATGTTAATCATGTCTTTTATGTCTTATTAAAATAAAAGGCACAATTACAGGTACTCTTCCCTACTTCTAATTTCAAGTGTTTGAATCAATTTGTTTTTTCACACTCTTTGCACTCTTTTTCTGTTGTTCTATCACTCCATTTCACAAAGATTATTATTCCCCATGGTTTCAGATATGATTCATAGATGACTGAGAGCAAGAAGTAACAGAAAGTGTCTTATAAACATGGAATGGTATTGTGATTATAAAATACACAATGTAAGTATAAAAATGTTTGGAAGGTTTTTGTTTTTGTTTTGCCTTTGGACAAGCAATTGGTGGAATGGCCTGCATCAGTTCATGCAGCAAACAACAATAAGATGCCTACTGTATGCAGATGATGTGGACAAAGTTAAGTTACATCTCATACCTTTTATAAAACTCAGATTTCTTTGGCATGCACCCTATAGTAACACATATCATTGACCTTAGTGCAAGAAGTTCACATTATATGGGTATATTATGAGAAGCATAAAACATTTAGTATCTGATCATCTATGCTATTAAAACTGCTTAAGTATGGCATCAGTTCTTAAAGTTACCTAATTTAAAAGTAGCCAAACCTTAGGTAATTATTGAGTCCATTAAAAACTACATTAAGGTGCAGTACCACACTCCAGCCCTGCTCAGGTTCAGTCTATGTCACCGTCCCATTACAATAACCTTCCTGTGAGTTTCTGAAGAATTTACTCTAAGTTAAAAATCTTTGCAAATGAATCAGAGATCATGGAGTGAAGCTGCTTACTGGCTTGCTTAGGGTTGGCACCACCCATGTGGGCTGGGCCCTCCCACATCAATCATTAATCAAGACAATAACCCATAGACCTGTCCACAGGCCCACTAGATGGAAACAATTCTTCAACTGAGGTTTCTTCTTAGGTGACTCTAGTCTGTGTGCAGTTAACTAAAGCTAACAAGCATATAATTTATTTAAGTAAACTTAAACTATTCAAAGACAGTGGAATAGCTTGAGAGGCTGCCTGGATCAAATATCAGCTTCGCCATTTGGTAGCTACAGAGATTGGGGTGTCATTTAATGAGATGAGCCCCGCTATCTCATCTCCAAAATGGGCATAGTAGCAATATGTATTTTTCCCTCTGTAAGATGGGGCATGACAGAGAGGCTGCAGAAATTAATGAGTCATTATTACTAGAGTATTTCTGAAAGTGTTAACTATACACTCATGATTTATAAGTATTGCTTAATCAAATTGTTCATAAAAGTTTATCACTCCAAATTCTTATACCAAACTGGAAACACTTGTACATATCACTCCTCCTGTTAGTCAATGATTATAACATATAGCTACATTTATAAACAATGACCAATATATTTTATATACATATGCACACATGTATATGTATACATTTGCATATATTTACCTATAAAACTTGGGAGAAACAACTTGTCAAACACTTCTAACTACAGACACAGTTTTCTTTCATAAAAGTTTTCAAAATATTGGAAAATAGTCCATTGTACAAAATATCAATAAATAATAAGGCCGATAATGAAACTTGCATGTAAGATTTGAAAAGGTTGTTTACCCTTACCTGTGCAATAGTTGGAGGGATTTTCAAATGTAATTTTTTTGACAATGGGTAAGTTAACTATTTTGAAGTGTATTTGATCAGTGACTTAAAATGTTTCCATTAACATCTTGCTTTAACTGCACTTCAGCTGGAGAAGTTAGGATTGCATCATGGGTCTCAGAAACAATCTCAGATTATAGAGAAAGAAAAATTTGGCAACAACTAATTGGATTCCAGGAGAACAAATACACCTTTGCTTGCTTTAAAGACTTCATAGCAAGTTGATGGGAAAATCTAAGTATTCTACTATTCTAAACAGCAGCATTCCAGTCCATGATGGAAACTTAGCAAGTCATTCCTGTTTCAACTTTCCTGCGTTGCCACCCTCAGTAAGAGAGGAGACAGGACTTGAAGATAAACCTGTGACTTGAACAATTATTCCCCTTTCCACAACACTCACTTTTTCTTAAAATATAATTCCATTACCAAACAGTAACTACTCAATTACAATATTGAACTATTATAATAAAATATTGCACAGAAATGTAAAATTATGCTTGTAAGGCATATAAAATATATAAATACTTATACAATTTCATTTACACACCCTAGTGTTACAGCTCATACTATATTTCAAAACATGCTATAGTCATTTTGAGCAAGCAGTCTCCTCACCAATAAATAGCGTCTTTTACAAGAGCTATTTCATTCATGAATGAAGGCCACTACCATAAAAAAAATCATCCTGCCAAGATATTCCAAGAGAGTAAAAAAAAATTCTCCCCAACTAAAATTTTCATAAGAAACTTCATTTTCTCCTCTAAAAGAGAACCTAAACAATCATTTTTGTTAACTTCGTCATTTGCATATAATTGCATTATTAAGAAATGTTACATTGCTGAGATTAGAAAAATACAGGGATGAGGAAATGAGGAAGCAAAACACTGTTCTATGGATTCAGGTTTGCTTTTCTGAGGCAACAGGAAGATTTGCATTTATTCATAAGTGAATGCTAATGATGTATTGAGATCTGGCACTGCTCCATAGAAGTGCACAGAAAGACAGAGCTGGAAATGAGACCCAGTGCAGATTCACGACTTGCTCTAAGAACTCCGACAAGCAGTCAGATTAGAGACAACATCAGTTCTGTGAAGTTGAGTCATCTAAATGACATGTGGGTTAAAAATAATGGCAGGACTTGGGCGGAAAACAAAGTTAGATACTTTAATGCCTCCTGTGACTCCTGAGTCAACAGCTCTTTGTTGGTTGTTCATCAACTTTGGGGATGACACTGCTTTCTTCAGAAAGTCACTGCTTTGCAGTTCCACTCACCCAGAGTAGGAGCAAACACCCCGCTTCTAGCAATAATCCTTCCTTGTCTTAAATAACGCCCCAGCTCAGCTATGCTTATTGTGTGCGCTCATGTGCTCAAGAAAGACTTCTTGAATGAGTGCAAATTCAGCGAGGAGGAAAGTTATTCATTCAAAAACATCTGTGTATGCCTGCAAAAAACGGTAAAGATGGTGAAGGCAAGGTCTCTTCCAAACACTGAGCGCAGCCTCCTCACAAAGATGTCAGAGGGAGCCACTTGAAGCCCTAAGTTCTGGTTTAATCTAGAAACCAGGACCCAGTCCTGGCTGTGACTGAACACTCTGACCATAATTCCCCTCATAAATTGTTTAGTCATATCCTTTGAAAATATTTTGCATGAGTAACGATGCCTGTTTCTATTTTATTAACTGAGGAAAGAAGATGTTTATCTAGCCCTGGTTAACTTAGGAGAGGCCAGAACTGTTATTCTTACCACAGTTAGCACACTGCAGTGAAGGCAGTTACAGGTAAACAATGGTTCCCTTTCCATTCTTGTGTCTTGTCTCATTGCCATACGTTTAGCACAGTTCACTGGCAAATAGCTTGATTTTTCCCTGCGAAGCCTGTCTCAACTGACCCAGTCACTTCCAACAGCACTGTTTGTAAACAAGCACAGTGAAAAAGACAAGGAAAGAGGTTTTATTTCTCCTGCTAAGAACTTCACTAATTTAAGAATAAAGAGAAAAAAAATCCACGAAGAGGAAGGACAAAGGTAACTTTAAGATGTATTGTAATGAATAGCAATAAAAGACTTTTAAACAGCTATATTTGATAACTAAATTTGGTAAAATTGTTTTCTATCATCCTCAGCAATTCCTTGGAAAAGGAGACAGATACGTTTCAATTGAATTGTGCCATAAAAACACCTGTCCAAAGCTCTGAAATATGTAGAGAACACTGCAGGAAACTCTTTAGAGGCACTCACTTTTTATGACTGACAGCAATTCAGTTGAGAAAGGAGCAGTGTCACTTAGAGGATGTCTGCCCATATTGTTCCCACCCCAGACCCTGCATACTCTTTATCAGGTTCAGCTGACATAAATCAGAAAAGAGTCACGGGGCAGTTAAATGTATCCACGAAGTAATATGATATAAAGTACTTTCCAAACATTAAATGTCCCCTTAAGAGACTAGTCTTTTCCATGAAATAGCAGAACAGAGAGCCAGAGAGATACTCAGAGAGCCAGAGAAAGACAGAGACAGAGAGACAGAGGCAGAGGAGAGAGAAAAGAGCAAGAGAGAGAAGAAGCGGGGGCACGGAAGAACGAAAGACCACACATATTCCAGCAGTAGCTTGCTTGGGTGGATGCACTCAAGATGGGAAGCCTGAAAGCAGAGTAGCACTGTCATACTCCTGAAATGACTCAGGACCAGAGTCCTAGAGGTTTGCTTGGTGTGCACCTGGAACCGAGAAAAGTCATCCACAGAAGGCGGGGTTTCCTTCCTTGTTAGATCGTGTTCTAAGTCCCAAAGGCGGGGGTCAGCGCTGCAGTGGGTCACAGCGGCTGCAGACCTCTTAGTAATAATTTGATGTCCCCCTCAAGGTTGTACCCATCGTGTGTGTGTGTGTGTGTGTGTGTGTGTGTGTGTGTGTGTGTGTGTGTGTTTTGTGCTGGGTGTGAGAGGGAAAGGTTGCGCTAAGTGAAGCTCCAGGGAGTGGGAAATGACTCTAGGAGTGGTTGGGGGGGGGGGGTCTTCTCCAAAGAGTAGGCACCCATTTCCACCAACGGAACTTCTGCCTACTCTATCTGCCCTTTGCTTGGGGCCTCAGTGCATCGCATTACCCTAAAAGCTACCATATAACTCCAAATGACAGTATACAATCACCCCCAGAAGTGGCCAAGCGCGAACCCCTAAACTCTGATGAGCGATCATCAGTGAAAGCGAGTTCTCCATCTGACTCTGGGAGAGCGCTGGATGTAGGTCTCTGGAAAGACAGCCTGGCAGGCGGGCAGGCAGACAAGCTTGGAGGCCGACTGACAGTCTAAATTCACTCAAGCAATTGCTCCCACTGTTTCGTTTGTCCCATTAGTTTAACCTCAACCCCAGCAAAAGGGGTTTGGCTTAAAGTCTTCCCCGAGGAGGCGCCTAGGAAAACCGCGCCCCACAAAGTGCTTCAGACAGAGGGATGCCTCCTCTAGGCGATTCCCCTTGTCATTTCCCCCCAAACCTAGAAGGTCCGAGCCGCGATTCCTCTCCCCTCTCTCCCGCGCAAGGCGGGCAGCGCGCCCTTATCACTCACCGTCATCCCCAGTGGCGACAGCCTTGGAGCGGACCGCAGCTTGGGAGCGGTGACCCCCGACCAGTAGTAGGGCCGGGTCACCCGGACGTTCCTGCGGTCGCAGTGGCAGTTGTCCCGTAGTTTGGGATGCTCTGGCTCTGTGTCTGGGCCGTGAGTGAGCGGGCAAGGAGAGCAGACGAGCAGCGCTGTAGCCGCGCGTGAGTGCGGGGAGGGCGGGCTCCCACTCTGGGGCGGCGACAGAGGGGGCAGCGAGGTCCCGGGGCTGGGAACGACGAGCGGAGGGGGCGAGAAGTAGTGGAGTTTAGGGCGCGTTTCGCGCACTTCCCCGGGAGGCTGGAGCCAGGTGCGGCAGGGCGCGCTCCCGCGGTGCAGACACGTCAGGGGCAGCCGCTGGAGCCCGAGTCCGCGTAGCTAAGGGGACCGCAGGAGCTCTGCGGGAGGAGGTTCGCATCCTCCTCTCCCCGCACAGGCACCGGCGCAGACCCGGATCCCGCACGCGAGGGGCAGAGCCTCTGGCGTCCGCGGTGACAATGTCAGGAAGCTCGGTCCCTCGGGATGCATTCAAAAGAGCAACAGTCAGTGCGGCTGCGATCTTCCCTCCCTGCGTCCTCCTGCGGCCGGTGCCAAGCTGTGCGGACCGCGGACTCCCTGCTGCTCGCGCTGTCACAGGCGCCGCCCGGTCCCCGGCGCTCCAGCCGGCTGCTGCCTCCCGGAGACGTGCCCAGCTGGATGCGCGCGCGCGAGTGTGTCTAAGAGGATATCTTCCCCTCCATCACTTCGGCTCGCGGGAGGGACCAGGTCCCGGGCGACCAGCTGCAGAGTGGCTGCCAGTCCACACCCTCCCGGCTCTCTTCCCACCCACCCCGCCCCTTCTCCTCCTTGCGCTCCCCTCCTCCCTCTGCTCCTCCTCCAGTGGCCGCTCCTGTGCTCGCTAGGGCGGCGGAGAGACCTAGAGGAAAGGGCGGAGGAGGAAAAGGGTGGGGAAAGGAGAGCAGGTGTCTTTGGCTAAGAGGTGGGCTCACTCACTGGAGCCCCCAGCGTTAAGGGGCAGGGCTTGGTCTTAGGGGGTGAAGCCGGAGGAGAAGGACATACCCGGAGGTGGAAGACTGGTACACTGTATGTCCCATCCGGCAGCGGGAAGCTTTGGCTATCACAGTGTGGCTGCAAGATGGGTGGTCAGGGATCCTGAGCAATCTAAGACCACAGCTTTGAGAACCTGCAGAGGTGACTGGGATGGCGGGACACTGATCTGATACGTAGATGTGGAAGGGACCCAGTGTCTGAAGAGCTGAGACAGACAGATCTCTCTGCTGTGGTGGTGGAGAGCTATACCCAGAGCGTGTAAGGGGGCACACAGGTGCCCAGAGAGGCCACGTTGACTTCAGTATGCCAAGAGAGAGTGCTGGCGGCTAGGAGGGGCTGGTGGCGTCAGCCACCGCGCGCTTTGGGCTGCTGTGTGCCTTCAGAGTCACAGGGGGCGATCATCGCCTAGTTAGGAAGAGGAAGGAGCCCAGAGCTCAGCCTTCTTGTGGGTCTGGAGTTTCAAAGCCCAGAGGCACACTCACCTTTCCAATTTAGTCGCCCTGTCCCACTCCTTGCCTTCAGCAGAACAGCAGGCCAGGGAATGATTGTATTTGCTACATTTCAGTGCCTTTGCCGGGCGGAAGGGATTTCACCAGGAAAATGATCTGTGCTGCTTTTCTTTTAATTCTAGTTCTCAGACCGCATCCCTGCCTAACCACAATTACAAGAAAATGGTCCTTCTGGCATATAAAGTTACCACCCCCTCTTACTGGGGTTGCCTGAACAAACAATCAAACATATTTTCTCCTTTCATCCCTTCTTTCCCCGGTTCTTTTTGTAGAGGTAGTCCGTCTCTTGTATACTTTTCATTGCACAAATGGACAAGCACTTTAGGAAGAGACCACAATGTTATTGCTCAGGGGAGCTTGTCTGTTTTCAGATGACAGTCATAACATTCAAAGTTGAAACAATCTGGGGGCAGCAGAGAGGACTGGTTCACTTAATTGGTGCTTACAACGGTGATCACCCGCAGCAACACAAGAAAGAATTGTGCCT